>NC_090647.1:492155775-492489970 GCF_040937935.1 Hyperolius riggenbachi
AACGCAAAAAAAAATATCGCACGATACTTAGATTTTAAACTGCAAGGGCATACAATCAAAATATTGATATTAGACTGCCTCCTGCAGCTGTTTGATCCAGTCAATTTCTCTTAAAATATTCCTCTTCTGTGTTGTCTCACTGCTAATGCTTTCAGCTAGACCAGTTGATTAATCCAGCATCCTCAAGCTATGAGGCATTTAACTTCTCCAGTGAAATAAATCTGTTCGGTACCTTCCTTCTTTTTATGATTCATATCATAAGTGGTATTCTTCTTCCATGCTCCATTGAGGCCAAAAAGCTTAAATTCGTCCAGGGTTTATAATAACGCAAAAAAATCGCATGATACTTAGATTTTAAACTGCAAGGGCATACAATCAAAATATTGATATTAGACTGCCTCCTGCAGCTGTTTGATCCAGTCAACTTCTTTTAAAATGTTCCTTTTCTGGGTTGTCTCACTTCAAGGATATCAGCTAGATTAGTCTAATAATCCAGCGTCCTCAAGCTATGTAGCATTCAACTTCTCCGGTAAACTACATCGGTCAAGTACCTTCACTATTTTTTGGAAATGCTGCATGAGTGCTCTTTTTCTTCCACACTTCATCAAGACCAAAAAGCTAAAATTCTGCAAGGTTGGATTTTACCGCAAAAAAATCACACGATACTCGGATTTTAAATTGCAAGGGCATACAATCAACATATTGACATTAATTAAAAGTGAAAAAGTAAGTTTACACGATAAATAGCTAAAACAGTGTCATCACTGCTGTGAAAAAAAATGTAGCACATTCAAATTCTAAGCAAGGTGTAAACTTACTCTTTCACTTTGTATGGCCACCTCCTCCCCAATGGCATACCAGTCCTCTCCAGATAAGTAGTAATTTTTGGCACATTCACTATTCCGCTTGAAATGTTTAACCAAAATTTTTACCACATTTATTAACATTTTAACAAAAACCTCCATCTTAGTATTTGTTTAAAACCATAAAACAGTTGGGCATTATGAATCTAAAAAAATTGAAGGAGAGTCTACTCACATGACCTAGGCTATTTCTTGACCTAAATGCCTGAGCAACCTCAATAACTGAACCCTTCTACCTTCTGTATCATGATTAATGTGACATAAAGCTGGCGTGTCTCAGAAGCGAATCCAAAGCTTTCATTGTTGGAGTCCCATCAAAATCCAAAAAGAGGGAAGAAAAAAATGCATCCGTTCTTTTAATCGGTTGCCAAAGTTCAGAGACTTGCTCCTGCAGCTGTTTTATCTAGTCAACTTCTCCTTAAAATGTTCTTCTCCTGTGTTGTCTCACTGCCAGTGCTTTTAGCTAGATCAGTCTAGTAATCCAGCATCCTCAAGCTATGAGGCATTTAACTTCTCCAGTGAAATAAATCTGTTTGGTACCTTCCTTCTTTTTATGATTCATATCATAAGTGGTATTCTTTTTCCATGCCCCATTGAGGCCAAAAAGCTTAAATTCGTCCAGGGTTTATAATAACGCAAAAAAATCGCACGATACTTAGATTTTAAACTGCAAGGGCATACAATCAAAATATTGATATTAGACTGCCTCCTGCAGCTCTTTGATCCAGTCAATTTACCTTAAAATATTCCTCTTCTGTGTTGTCTCACTGCTAATGCTTTCAGCTAGACCAGTTGATTAATCCAGCATCCTCAAGCTATGTAGCATTCCACTTCTCCATTGAAATAAATCTGTTCGGTACCTTCCTTCTTTTTATGATTCAGATCATAAGTGGTATTTTTCTTCCACGTTATATTTAGGCCAAAAAGCTGAAATTCTTCCAGGGTTTATAATAACGCAAAAAAAATCGCACGATACTTAGATTTTAAACTGCAAGGGCATACAATCAAAATATTGATATTAGACTGCCTCCTGCAGCTGTTTGATCCAGTCAATTTCTCTTAAAATATTCCTCTTCTGTGTTGTCTCACTGCTAATGCTTTCAGCTAGACCAGTTGATTAATCCAGCATCCTCAAGCTATGAGGCATTTAACTTCTCCAGTGAAATAAATCTGTTTGGTACCTTCCTTCTTTTTATGATTCATATCATAAGTGGTATTCTTCTTCCATGCTCCATTGAGGCCAAAAAGCTTAAATTCGTCCAGGGTTTATAATAACGCAAAAAAATCGCACGATACTTAGATTTTAAACTGCAAGGGCATACAATCAAAATATTGATATTAGACTGCCTCCTGCAGCTGTTTGATCCAGTCAACTTCTCTTAAAATGTTCCTTTTCTGGGTTGTCTCACTCCAAGGATATCAGCTAGATTAGTCTAATAATCCAGCGTCCTCAAGCTATGTAGCATTCAACTTCTCCGGTAAACTACATCGGTCAAGTACCTTCACTATTTTTGGGAAATGCTGCATGAGTGCTCTTTTTCTTCCACACTTCATCTAGACCAAAAAGCTAAAATTCTGCAAGGTTGGATTTTACCGCAAAAAAATCACACGATACTCGGATTTAAAATTGCAAGGGCATACAATCAACATATTGACATTAATTAAAAGTGAAAAAGTAAGTTTACACGATAAATAGCTAAAACAGTGTCATCACTGCTGTGAAAAAAAATGTAGCACATTCAAATTCTAAGCAAGGTGTAAACTTACTCTTTCACTTTGTATGGCCACCTCCTCCCCAATGCCATACCAGTCCTCTCCAGATAAGTAGTCATTTTTGGCACATTCACTATTCCGCTTGAAATGGTTGACCAAAATTTTTACCACATTTATTAACATTTTAACAAAAACCTCAATCTTAGTATTTGTTTAAAACCATAAAACAGTTGGGCATTATGAATCTAAAAAAATTGAAGGAGAGTCTACTCACATGACCTAGGCTATTTCTTGACCTAAATGCCTGAGCAACCTCAATAACTGAACCCTTCTACCTTCTGTATCATGATTAATGCGACATAAAGCTGGTGTGTTTGTCATCTCAGAAGCGAATCCAAAGCTTTCATTCTTGGAGTCCCATCAAAATCCAAAAAGAGGGAAGAAAAAAATGCATCCGTTCTTTTAATCGGTTGCCAAAGTTCAGAGACTTGCTCCTGCAGCTGTTTTATCTAGTCAACTTCTCCTTAAAATGTTCTTCTCCTGTGTTGTCTCACTGCCAGTGCTTTTAGCTAGATCAGTCTAGTAATCCAGCATCCTCAAGCTATGAGGCATTTAACTTCTCCAGTGAAATAAATCTGTTCGGTACCTTCCTTCTTTTTATGATTCATATCATAAGCGGTATTCTTTTTCCATGCTCCATTGAGGCCAAAAAGCTTAAATTCGTCCAGGGTTTATAATAACGCAAAAAAATCGCACGATACTTAGATTTTAAACTGCAAGGGCATACAATCAAAATATTGATATTAGACTGCCTCCTGCAGCTCTTTGATCCAGTCAATTTACCTTAAAATATTCCTCTTCTGTGTTGTCTCACTGCTAATGCTTTCAGCTAGACCAGTTGATTAATCCAGCATCCTCAAGCTATGTAGCATTCCACTTCTCCATTGAAATAAATCTGTTCGGTACCTTCCTTCTTTTTATGATTCAGATCATAAGTGGTATTTTTCTTCCACGCTATATTTAGGCCAAAAAGCTGAAATTCTTCCAGGGTTTATAATAACGCAAAAAAAATCGCACGATACTTAGATTTTAAACTGCAAGGGCATACAATCAAAATATTGATATTAGACTTCCTCCTGCAGCTGTTTGATCCAGTCAATTTCTCTTAAAATATTCCTCTTCTGTGTTGTCTCACTGCTAATGCTTTCAGCTAGACCAGTTGATTAATCCAGCATCCTCAAGCTATGAGGCATTTAACTTCTCCAGTGAAATAAATCTGTTCGGTACCTTCCTTCTTTTTATGATTCATATCATAAGTGGTATTCTTCTTCCATGCTCCATTGAGGCCAAAAAGCTTAAATTCGTCCAGGGTTTATAATAACGCAAAAAAATCGCACGATACTTAGATTTTAAACTGCAAGGGCATACAATCAAAATATTGATATTAGACTGCCTCCTGCAGCTGTTTGATCCAGTCAACTTCTCTTAAAATGTTCCTTTTCTGGGTTGTCTCACTCCAAGGATATCAGCTAGATTAGTCTAATAATCCAGCGTCCTCAAGCTATGTAGCATTCAACTTCTCCGGTAAACTACATCGGTCAAGTACCTTCACTATTTTTTGGAAATGCTGCATGAGTGCTCTTTTTCTTCCACACTTCATCTAGACCAAAAAGCTAAAATTCTGCAAGGTTGGATTTTACCGCAAAAAATCACACGATACTCGGATTTTAAATTGCAAGGGCATACAATCAACATATTGACATTAATTAAAAGTGAAAAAGTAAGTTTACACGATAAATAGCTAAAACAGTGTCATCACTGCTGTGAAAAAAAATGTAGCACATTCAAATTCTAAGCAAGGTGTAAACTTACTCTTTCACTTTGTATGGCCACCTCCTCCCCAATGCCATACCAATCCTCTCCAGATAAGTAGTCATTTTTGGCACATTCACTATTCCGCTTGAAATGGTTGACCAGAATTTTTACCACATTTATTAACATTTTAACAAAAACCTCAATCTTAGTATTTGTTTAAAACCATAAAACAGTTGGGCATTATGAATCTAAAAAAATTGAAGGAGAGTCTACTCACATGACCCAGGCTATTTCTTGACCTAAATGCCTGAGCAACCTCAATAACTGAACCCTTCTACCTTCTGTATCATGATTAATGCGACATAAAGCTGGTGTGTCTCAGAAGCGAATCCAAAGCTTTCATTCTTGGAGTCCCATCAAAATCCAAAAAGAGAGAAGAAAAAAATGCATCCGTTCTTTTAATCGGTTGCCAAAGTTCAGAGACTTGCTCCTGCAGCTGTTTTATCTAGTCAACTTCTCCTTAAAATGTTCTTCTCCTGTGTTGTCTCACTGCCAGTGCTTTTAGCTAGATCAGTCTAGTAATCCAGCATCCTCAAGCTATGAGGCATTTAACTTCTCCAGTGAAATAAATCTGTTCGGTACCTTCCTTCTTTTTATGATTCATATCATAAGTGGTATTCTTTTTCCATGCTCCATTGAGGCCAAAAAGCTTAAATTCGTCCAGGGTTTATAATAACGCAAAAAAATCGCACGATACTTAGATTTTAAACTGCAAGGGCATACAATCAAAATATTGATATTAGACTGCCTCCTGCAGCTCTTTGATCCAGTCAATTTACCTTAAAATATTCCTCTTCTGTGTTGTCTCACTGCTAATGCTTTCAGCTAGACCAGTTGATTAATCCAGCATCCTCAAGCTATGTAGCATTCCACTTCTCCATTGAAATAAATCTATTCGGTACCTTCCTTCTTTTTATGATTCAGATCATAAGTGGTATTTTTCTTCCACGCTATATTTAGGCCAAAAAGCTGAAATTCTTCCAGGGTTTATAATAACGCAAAAAAAATCGCACGATACTTAGATTTTAAACTGCAAGGGCATACAATCAAAATATTGATATTAGACTGCCTCCTGCAGCTGTTTGATCCAGTCAATTTCTCTTAAAATATTCCTCTTCTGTGTTGTCTCACTGCTAATGCTTTCAGCTAGACCAGTTGATTAATCCAGCATCCTCAAGCTATGAGGCATTTAACTTCTCCAGTGAAATGAATCTGTTCGGTACCTTCCTTCTTTTTATGATTCATATCATAAGTGGTATTCTTCTTCCATGCTCCATTGAGGCCAAAAAGCTTAAATTCGTCCAGGGTTTATAATAACGCAAAAAAATCGCACGATACTTAGATTTTAAACTGCAAGGGCATACAATCAAAATATTGATATTAGACTGCCTCCTGCAGCTGTTTGATCCAGTCAACTTCTCTTAAAATGTTCCTTTTCTGGGTTGTCTCACTCCAAGGATATCAGCTAGATTAGTCTAATATTCCAGCGTCCTCAAGCTATGTAGCATTCAACTTCTCCGGTAAACTACATCGGTCAAGTACCTTCACTATTTTTTGGAAATGCTGCATGAGTGCTCTTTTTCTTCCACACTTCATCTAGACCAAAAAGCTAAAATTCTGCAAGGTTGGATTTTACCGCAAAAAATCACACGATACTCGGATTTTAAATTGCAAGGGCATACAATCAACATATTGACATTAATTAAAAGTGAAAAAGTAAGTTTACACGATAAATAGCTAAAACAGTGTCATCACTGCTGTGAAAAAAAATGTAGCACATTCAAATTCTAAGCAAGGTGTAAACTTACTCTTTCACTTTGTATGGCCACCTCCTCCCCAATGCCATACCAGTCCTCTCCAGATAAGTAGTCATTTTTGGCACATTCACTATTCCGCTTGAAATGGTTGACCAGAATTTTTACCACATTTATTAACATTTTAACAAAAACCTCAATCTTAGTATTTGTTTAAAACCATAAAACAGTTGGGCATTATGAATCTAAAAAAATTGAAGGAGAGTCTACTCACATGACCCAGGCTATTTCTTGACCTAAATGCCTGAGCAACCTCAATAACTGAACCCTTCTACCTTCTGTATCATGATTAATGCGACATAAAGCTGGTGTGTCTCAGAAGCGAATCCAAAGCTTTCATTCTTGGAGTCCCATCAAAATCCAAAAAGAGGGAAGAAAAAAATACATCCGTTCTTTTAATCGGTTGCCAAAGTTCAGAGACTTGCTCCTGCAGCTGTTTTATCTAGTCAACTTCTCCTTAAAATGTTCTTCTCCTGTGTTGTCTCACTGCCAGTGCTTTTAGCTAGATCAGTCTAGTAATCCAGCATCCTCAAGCTATGAGGCATTTAACTTCTCCAGTGAAATAAATCTGTTCAGTACCTTCCTTCTTTTTATGATTCATATCATAAGTGGTATTCTTTTTCCATGCTCCATTGAGGCCAAAAAGCTTAAATTCGTCCAGGGTTTATAATAACACAAAAAAATCGCACGATACTTAGATTTTAAACTGCAAGGGCATACAATCAAAATATTGATATTAGACTGCCTCCTGCAGCTCTTTGATCCAGTCAATTTACCTTAAAATATTCCTCTTCTGTGTTGTCTCACTGCTAATGCTTTCAGCTAGACCAGTTGATTAATCCAGCATCCTCAAGCTATGTAGCATTCCACTTCTCCATTGAAATAAATCTGTTCGGTACCTTCCTTCTTTTTATGATTCAGATCATAAGTGGTATTTTTCTTCCACGCTATATTTAGGCCAAAAAGCTGAAATTCTTCCAGGGTTTATAATAACGCAAAAAAAAATATCGCACGATACTTAGATTTTAAACTGCAAGGGCATACAATCAAAATATTGATATTAGACTGCCTCCTGCAGCTGTTTGATCCAGTCAATTTCTCTTAAAATATTCCTCTTCTGTGTTGTCTCACTGCTAATGCTTTCAGCTAGACCAGTTGATTAATCCAGCATCCTCAAGCTATGAGGCATTTAACTTCTCCAGTGAAATAAATCTGTTCGGTACCTTCCTTCTTTTTATGATTCATATCATAAGTGGTATTCTTCTTCCATGCTCCATTGAGGCCAAAAAGCTTAAATTCGTCCAGGGTTTATAATAACGCAAAAAAATCGCACGATACTTAGATTTTAAACTGCAAGGGCATACAATCAAAATATTGATATTAGACTGCCTCCTGCAGCTGTTTGATCCAGTCAACTTCTCTTAAAATGTTCCTTTTCTGGGTTGTCTCACTCCAAGGATATCAGCTAGATTAGTCTAATAATCCAGCGTCCTCAAGCTATGTAGCATTCAACTTCTCCGGTAAACTACATCGGTCAAGTACCTTCACTATTTTTTGGAAATGCTGCATGAGTGCTCTTTTTCTTCCACACTTCATCTAGACCAAAAAGCTAAAATTCTGCAAGGTTGGATTTTACCGCAAAAAAATCACACGATACTCGGATTTTAAATTGCAAGGGCATACAATCAACATATTGACATTAATTAAAAGTGAAAAAGTAAGTTTACACGATAAATAGCTAAAACAGTGTCATCATTGCTGTGAAAAAAAATGTAGCACATTCAAATTCTAAGCAAGGTGTAAACTTACTCTTTCACTTTGTATGGCCACCTCCTCCCCAATGCCATACCAGTCCTCTCCAGATAAGTAGTCATTTTTGGCACATTCACTATTCCGCTTGAAATGGTTGACCAAAATTTTTACCACATTTATTAACATTTTAACAAAAACCTCAATCTTAGTATTTGTTTAAAACCATAAAACAGTTGGGCATTATGAATCTAAAAAAATTGAAGGAGAGTCTACTCACATGACCTAGGCTATTTCTTGACCTAAATGCCTGAGCAACCTCAATAACTGAACCCTTCTACCTTCTGTATCATGATTAATGCGACATAAAGCTGGTGTGTTTGTCATCTCAGAAGCGAATCCAAAGCTTTCATTCTTGGAGTCCCATCAAAATCCAAAAAGAGGGAAGAAAAAAATGCATCCGTTCTTTTAATCGGTTGCCAAAGTTCAGAGACTTGCTCCTGCAGCTGTTTTATCTAGTCAACTTCTCCTTAAAATGTTCTTCTCCTGTGTTGTCTCACTGCCAGTGCTTTTAGCTAGATCAGTCTAGTAATCCAGCATCCTCAAGCTATGAGGCATTTAACTTCTCCAGTGAAATAAATCTGTTCGGTACCTTCCTTCTTTTTATGATTCATATCATAAGCGGTATTCTTTTTCCATGCTCCATTGAGGCCAAAAAGCTTAAATTCGTCCAGGGTTTATAATAACGCAAAAAAATCGCACGATACTTAGATTTTAAACTGCAAGGGCATACAATCAAAATATTGATATTAGACTGCCTCCTGCAGCTCTTTGATCCAGTCAATTTACCTTAAAATATTCCTCTTCTGTGTTGTCTCACTGCTAATGCTTTCAGCTAGACCAGTTGATTAATCCAGCATCCTCAAGCTATGTAGCATTCCACTTCTCCATTGAAATAAATCTGTTCGGTACCTTCCTTCTTTTTATGATTCAGATCATAAGTGGTATTTTTCTTCCACGCTATATTTAGGCCAAAAAGCTGAAATTCTTCCAGGGTTTATAATAACGCAAAAAAAATCGCACGATACTTAGATTTTAAACTGCAAGGGCATACAATCAAAATATTGATATTAGACTTCCTCCTGCAGCTGTTTGATCCAGTCAATTTCTCTTAAAATATTCCTCTTCTGTGTTGTCTCACTGCTAATGCTTTCAGCTAGACCAGTTGATTAATCCAGCATCCTCAAGCTATGAGGCATTTAACTTCTCCAGTGAAATAAATCTGTTCGGTACCTTCCTTCTTTTTATGATTCATATCATAAGTGGTATTCTTCTTCCATGCTCCATTGAGGCCAAAAAGCTTAAATTCGTCCAGGGTTTATAATAACGCAAAAAAATCGCACGATACTTAGATTTTAAACTGCAAGGGCATACAATCAAAATATTGATATTAGACTGCCTCCTGCAGCTGTTTGATCCAGTCAACTTCTCTTAAAATGTTCCTTTTCTGGGTTGTCTCACTCCAAGGATATCAGCTAGATTAGTCTAATAATCCAGCGTCCTCAAGCTATGTAGCATTCAACTTCTCCGGTAAACTACATCGGTCAAGTACCTTCACTATTTTTTGGAAATGCTGCATGAGTGCTCTTTTTCTTCCACACTTCATCTAGACCAAAAAGCTAAAATTCTGCAAGGTTGGATTTTACCGCAAAAAATCACACGATACTCGGATTTTAAATTGCAAGGGCATACAATCAACATATTGACATTAATTAAAAGTGAAAAAGTAAGTTTACACGATAAATAGCTAAAACAGTGTCATCACTGCTGTGAAAAAAAATGTAGCACATTCAAATTCTAAGCAAGGTGTAAACTTACTCTTTCACTTTGTATGGCCACCTCCTCCCCAATGCCATACCAGTCCTCTCCAGATAAGTAGTCATTTTTGGCACATTCACTATTCCGCTTGAAATGGTTGACCAGAATTTTTACCACATTTATTAACATTTTAACAAAAACCTCAATCTTAGTATTTGTTTAAAACCATAAAACAGTTGGGCATTATGAATCTAAAAAAATTGAAGGAGAGTCTACTCACATGACCCAGGCTATTTCTTGACCTAAATGCCTGAGCAACCTCAATAACTGAACCCTTCTACCTTCTGTATCATGATTAATGCGACATAAAGCTGGTGTGTCTCAGAAGCGAATCCAAAGCTTTCATTCTTGGAGTCCCATCAAAATCCAAAAAGAGGGAAGAAAAAAATGCATCCGTTCTTTTAATCGGTTGCCAAAGTTCAGAGACTTGCTCCTGCAGCTGTTTTATCTAGTCAACTTCTCCTTAAAATGTTCTTCTCCTGTGTTGTCTCACTGCCAGTGCTTTTAGCTAGATCAGTCTAGTAATCCAGCATCCTCAAGCTATGAGGCATTTAACTTCTCCAGTGAAATAAATCTGTTCAGTACCTTCCTTCTTTTTATGATTCATATCATAAGTGGTATTCTTTTTCCATGCTCCATTGAGGCCAAAAAGCTTAAATTCGTCCAGGGTTTATAATAACGCAAAAAAATCGCACGATACTTAGATTTTAAACTGCAAGGGCATACAATCAAAATATTGATATTAGACTGCCTCCTGCAGCTCTTTGATCCAGTCAATTTACCTTAAAATATTCCTCTTCTGTGTTGTCTCACTGCTAATGCTTTCAGCTAGACCAGTTGATTAATCCAGCATCCTCAAGCTATGTAGCATTCCACTTCTCCATTGAAATAAATCTGTTCGGTACCTTCCTTCTTTTTATGATTCAGATCATAAGTGGTATTTTTCTTCCACGCTATATTTAGGCCAAAAAGCTGAAATTCTTCCAGGGTTTATAATAACGCAAAAAAAAATATCGCACGATACTTAGATTTTAAACTGCAAGGGCATACAATCAAAATATTGATATTAGACTGCCTCCTGCAGCTGTTTGATCCAGTCAATTTCTCTTAAAATATTCCTCTTCTGTGTTGTCTCACTGCTAATGCTTTCAGCTAGACCAGTTGATTAATCCAGCATCCTCAAGCTATGAGGCATTTAACTTCTCCAGTGAAATAAATCTGTTCGGTACCTTCCTTCTTTTTATGATTCATATCATAAGTGGTATTCTTCTTCCATGCTCCATTGAGGCCAAAAAGCTTAAATTCGTCCAGGGTTTATAATAACGCAAAAAAATCGCACGATACTTAGATTTTAAACTGCAAGGGCATACAATCAAAATATTGATATTAGACTGCCTCCTGCAGCTGTTTGATCCAGTCAACTTCTCTTAAAATGTTCCTTTTCTGGGTTGTCTCACTCCAAGGATATCAGCTAGATTAGTCTAATAATCCAGCGTCCTCAAGCTATGTAGCATTCAACTTCTCCGGTAAACTACATCGGTCAAGTACCTTCACTATTTTTTGGAAATGCTGCATGAGTGCTCTTTTTCTTCCACACTTCATCTAGACCAAAAAGCTAAAATTCTGCAAGGTTGGATTTTACCGCAAAAAAATCACACGATACTCGGATTTTAAATTGCAAGGGCATACAATCAACATATTGACATTAATTAAAAGTGAAAAAGTAAGTTTACACGATAAATAGCTAAAACAGTGTCATCACTGCTGTGAAAAAAAATGTAGCACATTCAAATTCTAAGCAAGGTGTAAACTTACTCTTTCACTTTGTATGGCCACCTCCTCCCCAATGCCATACCAGTCCTCTCCAGATAAGTAGTCATTTTTGGCACATTCACTATTCCGCTTGAAATGGTTGACCAAAATTTTTACCACATTTATTAACATTTTAACAAAAACCTCAATCTTAGTATTTGTTTAAAACCATAAAACAGTTGGGCATTATGAATCTAAAAAAATTGAAGGAGAGTCTACTCACATGACCTAGGCTATTTCTTGACCTAAATGCCTGAGCAACCTCAATAACTGAACCCTTCTACCTTCTGTATCATGATTAATGCGACATAAAGCTGGTGTGTTTGTCATCTCAGAAGCGAATCCAAAGCTTTCATTCTTGGAGTCCCATCAAAATCCAAAAAGAGGGAAGAAAAAAATGCATCCGTTCTTTTAATCGGTTGCCAAAGTTCAGAGACTTGCTCCTGCAGCTGTTTTATCTAGTCAACTTCTCCTTAAAATGTTCTTCTCCTGTGTTGTCTCACTGCCAGTGCTTTTAGCTAGATCAGTATAGTAATCCAGCATCCTCAAGCTATGAGGCATTTAACTTCTCCAGTGAAATAAATCTGTTCAGTACCTTCCTTCTTTTTATGATTCATATCATAAGTGGTATTCTTTTTCCATGCTCCATTGAGGCCAAAAAGCTTAAATTCGTCCAGGGTTTATAATAACGCAAAAAAATCGCACGATACTTAGATTTTAAACTGCAAGGGCATACAATCAAAATATTGATATTAGACTGCCTCCTGCAGCTCTTTGATCCAGTCAATTTACCTTAAAATATTCCTCTTCTGTGTTGTCTCACTGCTAATGCTTTCAGCTAGACCAGTTGATTAATCCAGCATCCTCAAGCTATGTAGCATTCCACTTCTCCATTGAAATAAATCTGTTCGGTACCTTCCTTCTTTTTATGATTCAGATCATAAGTGGTATTTTTCTTCCACGCTATATTTAGGCCAAAAAGCTGAAATTCTTCCAGGGTTTATAATAACGCAAAAAAAATCGCACGATACTTAGATTTTAAACTGCAAGGGCATACAATCAAAATATTGATATTAGACTGCCTCCTGCAGCTGTTTGATCCAGTCAATTTCTCTTAAAATATTCCTCTTCTGTGTTGTCTCACTGCTAATGCTTTCAGCTAGACCAGTTGATTAATCCAGCATCCTCAAGCTATGAGGCATTTAACTTCTCCAGTGAAATGAATCTGTTCGGTACCTTCCTTCTTTTTATGATTCATATCATAAGTGGTATTCTTCTTCCATGCTCCATTGAGGCCAAAAAGCTTAAATTCGTCCAGGGTTTATAATAACGCAAAAAAATCGCACGATACTTAGATTTTAAACTGCAAGGGCATACAATCAAAATATTGATATTAGACTGCCTCCTGCAGCTGTTTGATCCAGTCAACTTCTCTTAAAATGTTCCTTTTCTGGGTTGTCTCACTCCAAGGATATCAGCTAGATTAGTCTAATATTCCAGCGTCCTCAAGCTATGTAGCATTCAACTTCTCCGGTAAACTACATCGGTCAAGTACCTTCACTATTTTTTGGAAATGCTGCATGAGTGCTCTTTTTCTTCCACACTTCATCTAGACCAAAAAGCTAAAATTCTGCAAGGTTGGATTTTACCGCAAAAAATCACACGATACTCGGATTTTAAATTGCAAGGGCATACAATCAACATATTGACATTAATTAAAAGTGAAAAAGTAAGTTTACACGATAAATAGCTAAAACAGTGTCATCACTGCTGTGAAAAAAAATGTAGCACATTCAAATTCTAAGCAAGGTGTAAACTTACTCTTTCACTTTGTATGGCCACCTCCTCCCCAATGCCATACCAGTCCTCTCCAGATAAGTAGTCATTTTTGGCACATTCACTATTCCGCTTGAAATGGTTGACCAGAATTTTTACCACATTTATTAACATTTTAACAAAAACCTCAATCTTAGTATTTGTTTAAAACCATAAAACAGTTGGGCATTATGAATCTAAAAAAATTGAAGGAGAGTCTACTCACATGACCCAGGCTATTTCTTGACCTAAATGCCTGAGCAACCTCAATAACTGAACCCTTCTACCTTCTGTATCATGATTAATGCGACATAAAGCTGGTGTGTCTCAGAAGCGAATCCAAAGCTTTCATTCTTGGAGTCCCATCAAAATCCAAAAAGAGGGAAGAAAAAAATGCATCCGTTCTTTTAATCGGTTGCCAAAGTTCAGAGACTTGCTCCTGCAGCTGTTTTATCTAGTCAACTTCTCCTTAAAATGTTCTTCTCCTGTGTTGTCTCACTGCCAGTGCTTTTAGCTAGATCAGTCTAGTAATCCAGCATCCTCAAGCTATGAGGCATTTAACTTCTCCAGTGAAATAAATCTGTTCAGTACCTTCCTTCTTTTTATGATTCATATCATAAGTGGTATTCTTTTTCCATGCTCCATTGAGGCCAAAAAGCTTAAATTCGTCCAGGGTTTATAATAACGCAAAAAAATCGCACGATACTTAGATTTTAAACTGCAAGGGCATACAATCAAAATATTGATATTAGACTGCCTCCTGCAGCTCTTTGATCCAGTCAATTTACCTTAAAATATTCCTCTTCTGTGTTGTCTCACTGCTAATGCTTTCAGCTAGACCAGTTGATTAATCCAGCATCCTCAAGCTATGTAGCATTCCACTTCTCCATTGAAATAAATCTGTTCGGTACCTTCCTTCTTTTTATGATTCAGATCATAAGTGGTATTTTTCTTCCACGCTATATTTAGGCCAAAAAGCTGAAATTCTTCCAGGGTTTATAATAACGCAAAAAAAAATATCGCACGATACTTAGATTTTAAACTGCAAGGGCATACAATCAAAATATTGATATTAGACTGCCTCCTGCAGCTGTTTGATCCAGTCAATTTCTCTTAAAATATTCCTCTTCTGTGTTGTCTCACTGCTAATGCTTTCAGCTAGACCAGTTGATTAATCCAGCATCCTCAAGCTATGAGGCATTTAACTTCTCCAGTGAAATAAATCTGTTCGGTACCTTCCTTCTTTTTATGATTCATATCATAAGTGGTATTCTTCTTCCATGCTCCATTGAGGCCAAAAAGCTTAAATTCGTCCAGGGTTTATAATAACGCAAAAAAATCGCACGATACTTAGATTTTAAACTGCAAGGGCATACAATCAAAATATTGATATTAGACTGCCTCCTGCAGCTGTTTGATCCAGTCAACTTCTCTTAAAATGTTCCTTTTCTGGGTTGTCTCACTCCAAGGATATCAGCTAGATTAGTCTAATAATCCAGCGTCCTCAAGCTATGTAGCATTCAACTTCTCCGGTAAACTACATCGGTCAAGTACCTTCACTATTTTTTGGAAATGCTGCATGAGTGCTCTTTTTCTTCCACACTTCATCTAGACCAAAAAGCTAAAATTCTGCAAGGTTGGATTTTACCGCAAAAAAATCACACGATACTCGGATTTTAAATTGCAAGGGCATACAATCAACATATTGACATTAATTAAAAGTGAAAAAGTAAGTTTACACGATAAATAGCTAAAACAGTGTCATCACTGCTGTGAAAAAAAATGTAGCACATTCAAATTCTAAGCAAGGTGTAAACTTACTCTTTCACTTTGTATGGCCACCTCCTCCCCAATGCCATACCAGTCCTCTCCAGATAAGTAGTCATTTTTGGCACATTCACTATTCCGCTTGAAATGGTTGACCAAAATTTTTACCACATTTATTAACATTTTAACAAAAACCTCAATCTTAGTATTTGTTTAAAACCATAAAACAGTTGGGCATTATGAATCTAAAAAAATTGAAGGAGAGTCTACTCACATGACCTAGGCTATTTCTTGACCTAAATGCCTGAGCAACCTCAATAACTGAACCCTTCTACCTTCTGTATCATGATTAATGCGACATAAAGCTGGTGTGTTTGTCATCTCAGAAGCGAATCCAAAGCTTTCATTCTTGGAGTCCCATCAAAATCCAAAAAGAGGGAAGAAAAAAATGCATCCGTTCTTTTAATCGGTTGCCAAAGTTCAGAGACTTGCTCCTGCAGCTGTTTTATCTAGTCAACTTCTCCTTAAAATGTTCTTCTCCTGTGTTGTCTCACTGCCAGTGCTTTTAGCTAGATCAGTCTAGTAATCCAGCATCCTCAAGCTATGAGGCATTTAACTTCTCCAGTGAAATAAATCTGTTTGGTACCTTCCTTCTTTTTATGATTCATATCATAAGTGGTATTCTTTTTCCATGCTCCATTGAGGCCAAAAAGCTTAAATTCGTCCAGGGTTTATAATAACGCAAAAAAATCGCACGATACTTAGATTTTAAACTGCAAGGGCATACAATCAAAATATTGATATTAGACTGCCTCCTGCAGCTCTTTGATCCAGTCAATTTACCTTAAAATATTCCTCTTCTGTGTTGTCTCACTGCTAATGCTTTCAGCTAGACCAGTTGATTAATCCAGCATCCTCAAGCTATGTAGCATTCCACTTCTCCATTGAAATAAATCTGTTCGGTACCTTCCTTCTTTTTATGATTCAGATCATAAGTGGTATTTTTCTTCCACGCTATATTTAGGCCAAAAAGCTGAAATTCTTCCAGGGTTTATAATAACGCAAAAAAAAATCGCACGATACTTAGATTTTAAACTGCAAGGGCATACAATCAAAATATTGATATTAGACTGCCTCCTGCAGCTGTTTGATCCAGTCAATTTCTCTTAAAATATTCCTCTTCTGTGTTGTCTCACTGCTAATGCTTTCAGCTAGACCAGTTGATTAATCCAGCATCCTCAAGCTATGAGGCATTTAACTTCTCCAGTGAAATAAATCTGTTCGGTACCTTCCTTCTTTTTATGATTCATATCATAAGTGGTATTCTTCTTTCATGCTCCATTGAGGCCAAAAAGCTTAAATTCGTCCAGGGTTTATAATAACGCAAAAAAATCGCACGATACTTAGATTTTAAACTGCAAGGGCATACAATCAAAATATTGATATTAGACTGCCTCCTGCAGCTGTTTGATCCAGTCAACTTCTCTTAAAATGTTCCTTTTCTGGGTTGTCTCCCTCCAAGGATATCAGCTAGATTAGTCTAATAATCCAGCGTCCTCAAGCTATGTAGCATTCAACTTTTCTGGTAAACTACATCGGTCAAGTACCTTCACTATTACTTAGATTTTAAACTGCAAGGGCATACAATCAAAATATTGATATTAGACTGCCTCCTGCAGCTGTTTGATCCAGTCAATTTCTCTTAAAATATTCCTCTTCTGTGTTGTCTCACTGCTAATGCTTTCAGCTAGACCAGTTGATTAATGCAGCATCCTCAAGCTATGAGGCATTTAACTTCTCCAGTGAAATAAATCTGTTCGGTACCTTCCTTCTTTTTATGATTCATATCATAAGTGGTATTCTTCTTTCATGCTCCATTGAGGCCAAAAAGCTTAAATTCGTCCAGGGTTTATAATAACGCAAAAAAATCGCACGATACTTAGATTTTAAACTGCAAGGGCATACAATCAAAATATTGATATTAGACTGCCTCCTGCAGCTGTTTGATCCAGTCAACTTCTCTTAAAATGTTTCTTTTCTGGGTTGTCTCCCTCCAAGGATATCAGCTAGATTAGTCTAATAATCCAGCGTCCTCAAGCTATGTAGCATTCAACTTTTCTGGTAAACTACATCGGTCAAGTACCTTCACTATTTTTTGGAAATGCTGCATGAGTGCTCTTTTTTTTCCACACTTCATCAAGACCAAAAGGCTAAAATTCTGCAAGGTTGGATTTTACCGCAAAAAATCACACGATACTCGGATTTTAAATTGCAAGGGCATACAATCAACATATTGACATTAATTAAAAGTGAAAAAGTAAGTTTACACGATAAATAGCTAAAACAGTGTCATCACTGCTGTGAAAAAAAATGTAGCACATTCAAATTCTAAGCAAGGTGTAAACTTACTCTTTCACTTTGTATGGCCACCTCCTCCCCAATGCCATACCAGTCCTCTCCAGATAAGTAGTCATTTTTGGCACATTCACTATTCCGCTTGAAATGGTTGACCAAAATTTTTACCACATTTATTAACATTTTAACAAAAACCTCAATCTTAGTATTTGTTTAAAACCATAAAACAGTTGGGCATTATGAATCTAAAAAAATTGAAGGAGAGTCTACTCACATGACCTAGGCTATTTCTTGACCTAAATGCCTGAGCAACCTCAATAACTGAACCCTTCTACCTTCTGTATCATGATTAATGCGACATAAAGCTGGTGTGTTTGTCATCTCAGAAGCGAATCCAAAGCTTTCATTCTTGGAGTCCCATCAAAATCCAAAAAGAGGGAAGAAAAAAATGCATCCGTTCTTTTAATCGGTTGCCAAAGTTCAGAGACTTGCTCCTGCAGCTGTTTTATCTAGTCAACTTCTCCTTAAAATGTTCTTCTCCTGTGTTGTCTCACTGCCAGTGCTTTTAGCTAGATCAGTATAGTAATCCAGCATCCTCAAGCTATGAGGCATTTAACTTCTCCAGTGAAATAAATCTGTTCGGTACTTTCCTTCTTTTTATGATTCATATCATAAGTGGTATTCTTTTTCCATGCTCCATTGAGGCCAAAAAGCTTAAATTCGTCCAGGGTTTATAATAACGCAAAAAAATCGCACGATACTTAGATTTTAAACTGCAAGGGCATACAATCAAAATATTGATATTAGACTGCCTCCTGCAGCTCTTTGATCCAGTCAATTTACCTTAAAATATTCCTCTTCTGTGTTGTCTCACTGCTAATGCTTTCAGCTAGACCAGTTGATTAATCCAGCATCCTCAAGCTATGTAGCATTCCACTTCTCCATTGAAATAAATCTGTTCGGTACCTTCCTTCTTTTTATGATTCAGATCATAAGTGGTATTTTTCTTCCATGCTATATTTAAGCCAAAAAGCTGAAATTCTTCCAGGGTTTATAATAACGCAAAAAAAAATATCGCACGATACTTAGATTTTAAACTGCAAGGGCATACAATCAAAATATTGATATTAGACTGCCTCCTGCAGCTGTTTGATCCAGTCAATTTCTCTTAAAATATTCCTCTTCTGTGTTGTCTCACTGCTAATGCTTTCAGCTAGACCAGTTGATTAATCCAGCATCCTCAAGCTATGAGGCATTTAACTTCTCCAGTGAAATAAATCTGTTCGGTACCTTCCTTCTTTTTATGATTCATATCATAAGTGGTATTCTTCTTCCATGCTCCATTGAGGCCAAAAAGCTTAAATTCGTCCAGGGTTTATAATAACGCAAAAAAATCGCATGATACTTAGATTTTAAACTGCAAGGGCATACAATCAAAATATTGATATTAGACTGCCTCCTGCAGCTGTTTGATCCAGTCAACTTCTTTTAAAATGTTCCTTTTCTGGGTTGTCTCACTTCAAGGATATCAGCTAGATTAGTCTAATAATCCAGCGTCCTCAAGCTATGTAGCATTCAACTTCTCCGGTAAACTACATCGGTCAAGTACCTTCACTATTTTTTGGAAATTCTGCATGAGTGCTCTTTTTCTTCCACACTTCATCAAGACCAAAAAGCTAAAATTCTGCAAGGTTGGATTTTACCGCAAAAAAATCACACGATACTCGGATTTTAAATTGCAAGGGCATACAATCAACATATTGACATTAATTAAAAGTGAAAAAGTAAGTTTACACGATAAATAGCTAAAACAGTGTCATCACTGCTGTGAAAAAAAATGTAGCACATTCAAATTCTAAGCAAGGTGTAAACTTACTCTTTCACTTTGTATGGCCACCTCCTCCCCAATGCCATACCAGTCCTCTCCAGATAAGTAGTAATTTTTGGCACATTCACTATTCCGCTTGAAATGTTTAACCAAAATTTTTACCACATTTATTAACATTTTAACAAAAACCTCCATCTTAGTATTTGTTTAAAACCATAAAACAGTTGGGCATTATGAATCTAAAAAAATTGAAGGAGAGTCTACTCACATGACCTAGGCTATTTCTTGACCTAAATGCCTGAGCAACCTCAATAACTGAACCCTTCTACCTTCTGTATCATGATTAATGTGACATAAAGCTGGTGTGTCTCAGAAGCGAATCCAAAGCTTTCATTCTTGGAGTCCCATCAACATCCAAAAAGAGGGAAGAAAAAAATGCATCCGTTCTTTTAATCGGTTGCCAAAGTTCAGAGACTTGCTCCTGCAGCTGTTTTATCTAGTCAACTTCTCCTTAAAATGTTCTTCTCCTGTGTTGTCTCACTGCCAGTGCTTTTAGCTAGATCAGTCTAGTAATCCAGCATCCTCAAGCTATGAGGCATTTAACTTCTCCAGTGAAATAAATCTGTTTGGTGCCTTCCTTCTTTTTATGATTCATATCATAAGTGGTATTCTTTTTCCATGCTCCATTGAGGCCAAAAAGCTTAAATTCGTCCAGGGTTTATAATAACGCAAAAAAATCGCACGATACTTAGATTTTAAACTGCAAGGGCATACAATCAAAATATTGATATTAGACTGCCTCCTGCAGCTCTTTGATCCAGTCAATTTACCTTAAAATATTCCTCTTCTGTGTTGTCTCACTGCTAATGCTTTCAGCTAGACCAGTTGATTAATCCAGCATCCTCAAGCTATGTAGCATTCCACTTCTCCATTGAAATAAATCTGTTCGGTACCTTCCTTCTTTTTATGATTCAGATCATAAGTGGTATTTTTCTTCCACGCTATATTTAGGCCAAAAAGCTGAAATTCTTCCAGGGTTTATAATAACGCAAAAAAAAAAATCGCACGATACTTAGATTTTAAACTGCAAGGGCATACAATCAAAATATTGATATTAGACTGCCTCCTGCAGCTGTTTGATCCAGTCAATTTCTCTTAAAATATTCCTCTTCTGTGTTGTCTCACTGCTAATGCTTTCAGCTAGACCAGTTGATTAATCCAGCATTCTCAAGCTATGAGGCATTTAACTTCTCCAGTGAAATAAATCTGTTCGGTACCTTCCTTCTTTTTATGATTCATATCATAAGTGGTATTCTTCTTTCATGCTCCATTGAGGCCAAAAAGCTTAAATTCGTCCAGGGTTTATAATAACGCAAAAAAATCGCACGATACTTAGATTTTAAACTGCAAGGGCATACAATCAAAATATTGATATTAGACTGCCTCCTGCAGCTGTTTGATCCAGTCAACTTCTCTTAAAATGTTCCTTTTCTGGGTTGTCTCCCTCCAAGGATATCAGCTAGATTAGTCTAATAATCCAGCGTCCTCAAGCTATGTAGCATTCAACTTTTCTGGTAAACTACATCGGTCAAGTACCTTCACTATTTTTTGGAAATGCTGCATGAGTGCTCTTTTTTTTCCACACTTCATCAAGACCAAAAAGCTAAAATTCTGCAAGGTTGGATTTTACCGCAAAAAATCACACGATACTCGGATTTTAAATTGCAAGGGCATACAATCAACATATTGACATTAATTAAAAGTGAAAAAGTAAGTTTACACGATAAATAGCTAAAACAGTGTCATCACTGCTGTGAAAAAAAATGTAGCACATTCAAATTCTAAGCAAGGTGTAAACTTACTCTTCACATTCACTATTCCGCTTGAAATGGTTGACCAAAATTTTTACCACATTTATTAACATTTTAACAAAAACCTCAATCTTAGTATTTGTTTAAAACCATAAAACAGTTGGGCATTATGAATCTAAAAAAATTGAAGGAGAGTCTACTCACATGACCTAGGCTATTTCTTGACCTAAATGCCTGAGCAACCTCAATAACTGAACCCTTCTACCTTCTGTATCATGATTAATGCGACATAAAGCTGGTGTGTTTGTCATCTCAGAAGCGAATCCAAAGCTTTCATTCTTGGAGTCCCATCAAAATCCAAAAAGAGGGAAGAAAAAAATGCATCCGTTCTTTTAATCGGTTGCCAAAGTTCAGAGACTTGCTCCTGCAGCTGTTTTATCTAGTCAACTTCTCCTTAAAATGTTCTTCTCCTGTGTTGTCTCACTGCCAGTGCTTTTAGCTAGATCAGTATAGTAATCCAGCATCCTCAAGCTATGAGGCATTTAACTTCTCCAGTGAAATAAATCTGTTCGGTACTTTCCTTCTTTTTATGATTCATATCATAAGTGGTATTCTTTTTCCATGCTCCATTGAGGCCAAAAAGCTTAAATTCGTCCAGGGTTTATAATAACGCAAAAAAAATCGCACGATACTTAGTTTTTAAACTGCAAGGGCATACAATCAAAATATTGATATTAGACTGCCTCCTGCAGCTCTTTGATCCAGTCAATTTACCTTAAAATATTCCTCTTCTGTGTTGTCTCACTGCTAATGCTTTCAGCTAGACCAGTTGATTAATCCAGCATCCTCAAGCTATGTAGCATTCCACTTCTCCATTGAGATCAAACAGCTGCAGGAGGCAGTCTAATATCAATATTTTGATTCTCAAGCTATGAGGCATTTAACTTCTCCAGTGAAATAAATCTGTTCGGTACCTTCCTTCTTTTTATGATTCAGATCATAAGTGGTATTTTTCTTCCACGCTATATTTAGGCCAAAAAGCTGAAATTCTTCCAGGGTTTATAATAACGCAAAAAAAATCGCACGATACTTAGATTTTAAACTGCAAGGGCATACAATCAAAATATTGATATTAGACTGCCTCCTGCAGCTGTTTGATCCAGTCAATTTCTCTTAAAATATTCCTCTTCTGTGTTGTCTCACTGCTAATGCTTTCAGCTAGACCAGTTGATTAATCCAGCATCCTCAAGCTATGAGGCATTTAACTTCTCCAGTGAAATAAATCTGTTCGGTACCTTCCTTCTTTTTATGATTCATATCATAAGTGGTATTCTTCTTCCATGCTCCATTGAGGCCAAAAAGCTTAAATTCGTCCAGGGTTTATAATAACGCAAAAAAATCGCACGATACTTACATTTTAAACTGCAAGGGCATACAATCAAAATATTGATATTAGACTGCCTCCTGCAGCTGTTTGATCCAGTCAACTTCTCTTAAAATGTTCCTTTTCTGGGTTGTCTCACTCCAAGGATATCAGCTAGATTAGTCTAATAATCCAGCGTCCTCAAGCTATGTAGCATTCAACTTCTCCGGTAAACTACATCGGTCAAGTACCTTCACTATTTTTTGGAAATGCTGCATGAGTGCTCTTTTTCTTCCACACTTCATCTAGACCAAAAAGCTAAAATTCTGCAAGGTTGGATTTTACCGCAAAAAATCACACGATACTCGGATTTTAAATTGCAAGGGCATACAATCAACATATTGACATTAATTAAACGTGAAAAAGTAAGTTTACACGATAAATAGCTAAAACAGTGTCATCACTGCTGTGAAAAAAAATGTAGCACATTCAAATTCTAAGCAAGGTGTAAACTTACTCTTTCACTTTGTATGGCCACCTCCTCCCCAATGCCATACCAGTCCTCTCCAGTTAAGTAGTCATTTTTGGCACATTCACTATTCCGCTTGAAATGGTTGACCAAAATTTTTACCACATTTATTAACATTTTAACAAAAACCTCAATCTTAGTATTTGTTTAAAACCATAAAACAGTTGGGCATTATGAATCTAAAAAAATTGAAGGAGAGTCTACTCACATGACCTAGGCTATTTCTTGACCTAAATGCCTGAGCAACCTCAATAACTGAACCCTTCTACCTTCTGTATCATGATTAATGCGACATAAAGCTGGTGTGTTTGTCATCTCAGAAGCGAATCCAAAGCTTTCATTCTTGGAGTCCCATCAAAATCCAAAAAGAGGGAAGAAAAAAATGCATCCGTTCTTTTAATCGGTTGCCAAAGTTCAGAGACTTGCTCCTGCAGCTGTTTTATCTAGTCAACTTCTCCTTAAAATGTTCTTCTCCTGTGTTGTCTCACTGCCAGTGCTTTTAGCTAGATCAGTATAGTAATCCAGCATCCTCAAGCTATGAGGCATTTAACTTCTCCAGTGAAATAAATCTGTTCGGTACTTTCCTTCTTTTTATGATTCATATCATAAGTGGTATTCTTTTTCCATGCTCCATTGAGGCCAAAAAGCTTAAATTCGTCCAGGGTTTATAATAACGCAAAAAAATCGCACGATACTTAGATTTTAAACTGCAAGGGCATACAATCAAAATATTGATATTAGACTGCCTCCTGCAGCTCTTTGATCCAGTCAATTTACCTTAAAATATTCCTCTTCTGTGTTGTCTCACTGCTAATGCTTTCAGCTAGACCAGTTGATTAATCCAGCATCCTCAAGCTATGTAGCATTCCACTTCTCCATTGAAATAAATCTGTTCGGTACCGTCCTTCTTTTTATGATTCAGATCATAAGTGGTATTTTTCTTCCACGCTATATTTAGGCCAAAAAGCTGAAATTCTTCCAGGGTTTATAATAACGCAAAAAAAATCGCACGATACTTAGATTTTAAACTGCAAGGGCATACAATCAAAATATTGATATTAGACTGCCTCCTGCAGCTGTTTGATCCAGTCAATTTCTCTTAAAATATTCCTCTTCTGTGTTGTCTCACTGCTAATGCTTTCAGCTAGACCAGTTGATTAATCCAGCATCCTCAAGCTATGAGGCATTTAACTTCTCCAGTGAAATAAATCTGTTCAGTACCTTCCTTCTTTTTATGATTCATATCATAAGTGGTATTCTTCTTCCATGCTCCATTGAGGCCAAAAAGCTTAAATTCGTCCAGGGTTTATAATAACGCAAAAAAATCGCACGATACTTAGATTTTAAACTGCAAGGGCATACAATCAAAATATTGATATTAGACTGCCTCCTGCAGCTGTTTGATCCAGTCAACTTCTCTTAAAATGTTCCTTTTCTGGGTTGTCTCACTCCAAGGATATCAGCTAGATTAGTCTAATAATCCAGCGTCCTCAAGCTATGTAGCATTCAACTTCTCCGGTAAACTACATCGGTCAAGTACCTTCACTATTTTTTGGAAATGCTGCATGAGTGCTCTTTTTCTTCCACACTTCATCTAGACCAAAAAGCTAAAATTCTGCAAGGTTGGATTTTACCGCAAAAAATCACACGATACTCGGATTTTAAATTGCAAGGGCATACAATCAACATATTGACATTAATTAAAAGTGAAAAAGTAAGTTTACACGATAAATAGCTAAAACAGTGTCATCACTGCTGTGAAAAAAAATGTAGCACATTCAAATTCTAAGCAAGGTGTAAACTTACTCTTTCACTTTGTATGGCCACCTCCTCCCCAATGCCATACCAGTCCTCTCCAGTTAAGTAGTCATTTTTGGCACATTCACTATTCCGCTTGAAATGGTTGACCAAAACTTTTACCACATTTATTAACATTTTAACAAAAACCTCAATCTTAGTATTTGTTTAAAACCATAAAACAGTTGGGCATTATGAATCTAAAAAAATTGAAGGAGAGTCTACTCACATGACCTAGGCTATTTCTTGACCTAAATGCCTGAGCAACCTCAATAACTGAACCCTTCTACCTTCTGTATCATGATTAATGCGACATAAAGCTGGTGTGTTTGTCATCTCAGAAGCGAATCCAAAGCTTTCATTCTTGGAGTCCCATCAAAATCCAAAAAGAGGGAAGAAAAAAATGCATCCGTTCTTTTAATCGGTTGCCAAAGTTCAGAGACTTGCTCCTGCAGCTGTTTTATCTAGTCAACTTCTCCTTAAAATGTTCTTCTCCTGTGTTGTCTCACTGCCAGTGCTTTTAGCTAGATCAGTCTAGTAATCCAGCATCCTCAAGCTATGAGGCATTTAACTTCTCCAGTGAAATAAATCTGTTCGGTACCTTCCTTCTTTTTATGATTCATATCATAAGCGGTATTCTTTTTCCATGCTCCATTGAGGCCAAAAAGCTTAAATTCGTCCAGGGTTTATAATAACGCAAAAAAATTGCACGATACTTAGATTTTAAACTGCAAGGGCATACAATCAAAATATTGATATTAGACTGCCTCCTGCAGCTCTTTGATCCAGTCAATTTACCTTAAAATATTCCTCTTCTGTGTTGTCTCACTGCTAATGCTTTCAGCTAGACCAGTTGATTAATCCAGCATCCTCAAGCTATGTAGCATTCCACTTCTCCATTGAAATAAATCTGTTCGGTACCTTCCTTCTTTTTATGATTCAGATCATAAGTGGTATTTTTCTTCCACGCTATATTTAGGCCAAAAAGCTGAAATTCTTCCAGGGTTTATAATAACGCAAAAAAAATCGCACGATACTTAGATTTTAAACTGCAAGGGCATACAATCAAAATATTGATATTAGACTGCCTCCTGCAGCTGTTTGATCCAGTCAATTTCTCTTAAAATATTCCTCTTCTGTGTTGTCTCACTGCTAATGCTTTCAGCTAGACCAGTTGATTAATCCAGCATCCTCAAGCTATGAGGCATTTAACTTCTCCAGTGAAATAAATCTGTTCAGTACCTTCCTTCTTTTTATGATTCATATCATAAGTGGTATTCTTCTTCCATGCTCCATTGAGGCCAAAAAGCTTAAATTCGTCCAGGGTTTATAATAACGCAAAAAAATCGCACGATACTTAGATTTTAAACTGCAAGGGCATACAATCAAAATATTGATATTAGACTGCCTCCTGCAGCTGTTTGATCCAGTCAACTTCTCTTAAAATGTTCCTTTTCTGGGTTGTCTCACTCCAAGGATATCAGCTAGATTAGTCTAATAATCCAGCGTCCTCAAGCTATGTAGCATTCAACTTCTCCGGTAAACTACATCGGTCAAGTACCTTCACTATTTTTTGGAAATGCTGCATGAGTGCTCTTTTTCTTCCACACTTCATCTAGACCAAAAAGCTAAAATTCTGCAAGGTTGGATTTTACCGCAAAAAATCACACGATACTCGGATTTTAAATTGCAAGGGCATACAATCAACATATTGACATTAATTAAAAGTGAAAAAGTAAGTTTACACGATAAATAGCTAAAACAGTGTCATCACTGCTGTGAAAAAAAATGTAGCACATTCAAATTCTAAGCAAGGTGTAAACTTACTCTTTCACTTTGTATGGCCACCTCCTCCCCAATGCCATACCAGTCCTCTCCAGATAAGTAGTCATTTTTGGCACATTCACTATTCCGCTTGAAATGGTTGACCAACATTTTTACCACATTTATTAACATTTTAACAAAAACCTCAATCTTAGTATTTGTTTAAAACCATAAAACAGTTGGGCATTATGAATCTAAAAAAAATTGAAGGAGAGTCTACTCACATGACCCAGGCTATTTCTTGACCTAAATGCCTGAGCAACCTCAATAACTGAACCCTTCTACCTTCTGTATCATGATTAATGCGACATAAAGCTGGTGTGTCTCAGAAGCGAATCCAAAGCTTTCATTCTTGGAGTCCCATCAAAATCCAAAAAGAGGGAAGAAAAAAATGCATCCGTTCTTTTAATCGGTTGCCAAAGTTCAGAGACTTGCTCCTGCAGCTGTTTTATCTAGTCAACTTCTCCTTAAAATGTTCTTCTCCTGTGTTGTCTCACTGCCAGTGCTTTTAGCTAGATCAGTCTAGTAATCCAGCATCCTCAAGCTATGAGGCATTTAACTTCTCCAGTGAAATAAATCTGTTCAGTACCTTCCTTCTTTTTATGATTCATATCATAAGTGGTATTCTTTTTCCATGCTCCATTGAGGCCAAAAAGCTTAAATTCGTCCAGGGTTTATAATAACGCAAAAAAATCGCACGATACTTAGATTTTAAACTGCAAGGGCATACAATCAAAATATTGATATTAGACTGCCTCCTGCAGCTCTTTGATCCAGTCAATTTACCTTAAAATATTCCTCTTCTGTGTTGTCTCACTGCTAATGCTTTCAGCTAGACCAGTTGATTAATCCAGCATCCTCAAGCTATGTAGCATTCCACTTCTCCATTGAAATAAATCTGTTCGGTACCTTCCTTCTTTTTATGATTCAGATCATAAGTGGTATTTTTCTTCCATGCTATATTTAGGCCAAAAAGCTGAAATTCTTCCAGGGTTTATAATAACGCAAAAAAATATCGCACGATACTTAGATTTTAAACTGCAAGGGCATACAATCAAAATATTGATATTAGACTGCCTCCTGCAGCTGTTTGATCCAGTCAATTTCTCTTAAAATATTCCTCTTCTGTGTTGTCTCACTGCTAATGCTTTCAGCTAGACCAGTTGATTAATCCAGCATCCTCAAGCTATGAGGCATTTAACTTCTCCAGTGAAATAAATCTGTTCGGTACCTTCCTTCTTTTTATGATTCATATCATAAGTGGTATTCTTCTTCCATGCTCCATTGAGGCCAAAAAGCTTAAATTCGTCCAGGGTTTATAATAACGCAAAAAAATCGCACGTTACTTAGATTTTAAACTGCAAGGGCATACAATCAAAATATTGATATTAGACTGCCTCCTGCAGCTGTTTGATCCAGTCAACTTCTCTTAAAATGTTCCTTTTCTGGGTTGTCTCACTCCAAGGATATCAGCTAGATTAGTCTAATAATCCAGCGTCCTCAAGCTATGTAGCATTCAACTTCTCCGGTAAACTACATCGGTCAAGTACCTTAACTATTTTTTGGAAATGCTGCATGAGTGCTCTTTTTCTTCCACACTTCATCTAGACCAAAAAGCTAAAATTCTGCAAGGTTGGATTTTACCGCAAAAAATCACACGATACTCGGATTTTAAATTGCAAGGGCATACAATCAACATATTGACATTAATTAAAAGTGAAAAAGTAAGTTTACACGATAAATAGCTAAAACAGTGTCATCACTGCTGTGAAAAAAAATGTAGCACATTCAAATTCTAAGCAAGGTGTAAACTTACTCTTTCACTTTGTATGGCCACCTCCTCCCCAATGCCATACCAGTCCTCTCCAGATAAGTAGTCATTTTTGGCACATTCACTATTCCGCTTGAAATGGTTGACCAAAATTTTTACCACATTTATTAACATTTTAACAAAAACCTCAATCTTAGTATTTGTTTAAAACCATAAAACAGTTGGGCATTATGAATCTAAAAAAATTGAAGGAGAGTCTACTCACATGACCCAGGCTATTTCTTGACCTAAATGCCTGAGCAACCTCAATAACTGAACCCTTCTACCTTCTGTATCATGATTAATGCGACATAAAGCTGGTGTGTCTCAGAAGCGAATCCAAAGCTTTCATTCTTGGAGTCCCATCAAAATCCAAAAAGAGGGAAGAAAAAAATGCATCCGTTCTTTTAATCGGTTGCCAAAGTTCAGAGACTTGCTCCTGCAGCTGTTTTATCTAGTCAACTTCTCCTTAAAATGTTCTTCTCCTGTGTTGTCTCACTGCCAGTG
The DNA here is from genome assembly GCF_040937935.1 of Hyperolius riggenbachi. NCBI lineage: Eukaryota > Metazoa > Chordata > Amphibia > Anura > Hyperoliidae > Hyperolius > Hyperolius riggenbachi. The sequence goes on from NC_090647.1 coordinate 492,184,886, forward strand.
CTTTTAGCTAGATCAGTCTAGTAATCCAGCATCCTCAAGCTATGAGGCATTTAACTTCTCCAGTGAAATAAATCTGCTCAGTACCTTCCTTCTTTTTATGATTCATATCATAAGTGGTATTCTTTTTCCATGCTCCATTGAGGCCAAAAAGCTTAAATTCGTCCAGGGTTTATAATAACGCAAAAAAATCGCACGATACTTAGATTTTAAACTGCAAGGGCATACAATCAAAATATTGATATTAGACTGCCTCCTGCAGCTCTTTGATCCAGTCAATTTACCTTAAAATATTCCTCTTCTGTGTTGTCTCACTGCTAATGCTTTCAGCTAGACCAGTTGATTAATCCAGCATCCTCAAGCTATGTAGCATTCCACTTCTCCATTGAAATAAATCTGTTCGGTACCTTCCTTCTTTTTATGATTCAGATCATAAGTGGTATTTTTCTTCCATGCTATATTTAGGCCAAAAAGCTGAAATTCTTCCAGGGTTTATAATAACGCAAAAAAAATATCGCACGATACTTAGATTTTAAACTGCAAGGGCATACAATCAAAATATTGATATTAGACTGCCTCCTGCAGCTGTTTGATCCAGTCAATTTCTCTTAAAATATTCCTCTTCTGTGTTGTCTCACTGCTAATGCTTTCAGCTAGACCAGTTGATTAATCCAGCATCCTCAAGCTATGAGGCATTTAACTTCTCCAGTGAAATAAATCTGTTCGGTACCTTCCTTCTTTTTATGATTCATATCATAAGTGGTATTCTTCTTCCATGCTCCATTGAGGCCAAAAAGCTTAAATTCGTCCAGGGTTTATAATAACGCAAAAAAATCGCACGTTACTTAGATTTTAAACTGCAAGGGCATACAATCAAAATATTGATATTAGACTGCCTCCTGCAGCTGTTTGATCCAGTCAACTTCTCTTAAAATGTTCCTTTTCTGGGTTGTCTCACTCCAAGGATATCAGCTAGATTAGTCTAATAATCCAGCGTCCTCAAGCTATGTAGCATTCAACTTCTCCGGTAAACTACATCGGTCAAGTACCTTCACTATTTTTTGGAAATGCTGCATGAGTGCTCTTTTTCTTCCACACTTCATCTAGACCAAAAAGCTAAAATTCTGCAAGGTTGGATTTTACCGCAAAAAATCACACGATACTCGGATTTTAAATTGCAAGGGCATACAATCAACATATTGACATTAATTAAAAGTGAAAAAGTAAGTTTACACGATAAATAGCTAAAACAGTGTCATCACTGCTGTGAAAAAAAATGTAGCACATTCAAATTCTAAGCAAGGTGTAAACTTACTCTTTCACTTTGTATGGCCACCTCCTCCCCAATGCCATACCAGTCCTCTCCAGATAAGTAGTCATTTTTGGCACATTCACTATTCCGCTTGAAATGGTTGACCAAAATTTTTACCACATTTATTAACATTTTAACAAAAACCTCAATCTTAGTATTTGTTTAAAACCATAAAACAGTTGGGCATTATGAATCTAAAAAAAATTGAAGGAGAGTCTACTCACATGACCCAGGCTATTTCTTGACCTAAATGCCTGAGCAACCTCAATAACTGAACCCTTCTACCTTCTGTATCATGATTAATGCGACATAAAGCTGGTGTGTCTCAGAAGCGAATCCAAAGCTTTCATTCTTGGAGTCCCATCAAAATCCAAAAAGAGGGAAGAAAAAAACGCATCCGTTCTTTTAATCGGTTGCCAAAGTTCAGAGACTTGCTCCTGCAGCTGTTTTATCTAGTCAACTTCTCCTTAAAATGTTCTTCTCCTGTGTTGTCTCACTGCCAGTGCTTTTAGCTAGATCAGTCTAGTAATCCAGCATCCTCAAGCTATGAGGCATTTAACTTCTCCAGTGAAATAAATCTGTTCGGTACCTTCCTTCTTTTTATGATTCATATCATAAGTGGTATTCTTTTTCCATGCTCCATTGAGGCCAAAAAGCTTAAATTCGTCCAGGGTTTATAATAACGCAAAAAAATTGCACGATACTTAGATTTTAAACTGCAAGGGCATACAATCAAAATATTGATATTAGACTGCCTCCTGCAGCTCTTTGATCCAGTCAATTTACCTTAAAATATTCCTCTTCTGTGTTGTCTCACTGCTAATGCTTTCAGCTAGACCAGTTGATTAATCCAGCATCCTCAAGCTATGTAGCATTCCACTTCTCCATTGAAATAAATCTGTTCAGTACCTTCCTTCTTTTAATGATTCAGATCATAAGTGGTATTTTTCTTCCACGCTATATTTAGGCCAAAAAGCTGAAATTCTTCCAGGGTTTATAATAACGCAAAAAAAAATCGCACGATACTTAGATTTTAAACTGCAAGGGCATACAATCAAAATATTGATATTAGACTGCCTCCTGCAGCTGTTTGATCCAGTCAATTTCTCTTAAAATATTCCTCTTCTGTGTTGTCTCACTGCTAATGCTTTCAGCTAGACCAGTTGATTAATCCAGCATCCTCAAGCTATGAGGCATTTAACTTCTCCAGTGAAATAAATCTGTTCGGTACCTTCCTTCTTTTTATGATTCATATCATAAGTGGTATTCTTCTTCCATGCTCCATTGAGGCCAAAAAGCTTAAATTCGTCCAGGGTTTATAATAACGCAAAAAAATTGCACGATACTTAGATTTTAAACTGCAAGGGCATACAATCAAAATATTGATATTAGACTGCCTCTTGCAGCTGTTTGATCCAGTCAACTTCTCTTAAAATGTTCCTTTTCTGGGTTGTCTCACTCCAAGGATATCAGCTAGATTAGTCTAATAATCCAGCGTCCTCAAGCTATGTAGCATTCAACTTCTCCGGTAAACTACATCGGTCAAGTACCTTCACTACTTTTTGGAAATGCTGCATGAGTGCTCTTTTTCTTCCACCCTTCATCAAGACTAAAAAGCTAAAATTCTGCAAGGTTGGATTTTACCGCAAAAAATCACACGATACTCGGATTTTAAATTGCAAGGGCATACAATCAACATATTGACATTAATTAAAAGTGAAAAAGTAAGTTTACACGATAAATAGCTAAAACAGTGTCATCACTGCTGTGAAAAAAAATGTAGCACATTCAAATTCTAAGCAAGGTGTAAACTTACTCTTTCACTTTGTATGGCCACCTCCTCCCCAATGCCATACCAGTCCTCTCCAGATAAGTAGTCATTTTTGGCACATTCACTATTCCGCTTGAAATGGTTGACCAAAATTTTTACCACATTTATTAACATTTTAACAAAAACCTCAATCTTAGTATTTGTTTATAACCATAAAACAGTTGGGCATTATGACTCTAAAAAAATTGAAGGAGAGTCTACTCACATGACCTAGGCTATTTCTTGACCTAAATGCCTGAGCAACCTCAATAACTGAACCCCTCTACCTTCTGTATCATGATTAATGCGACATAAAGCTGGTGTGTTTGTCATCTCAGAAGCAAATCCAAAGCTTTCATTCTTGGAGTCCCATCAAAATCCAAAAAGAGGGAAGAAAAAAATGCATCCGTTCTTTTAATCGGTTGCCAAAGTTCAGAGACTTGCTCCTGCAGCTGTTTTATCTAGTCAACTTCTCCTTAAAATGTTCTTCTCCTGTGTTGTCTCACTGCCAGTGTTTTTAGCTAGATCAGTCTAGTAATCCAGTATCCTCAAGCTATGAGGCATTTCACTTCTCCAGTGAAATAAATCTGTTCGGTACCTTCCTTCTTTTTATGATTCATATCATAAGTGGTATTCTTTTTCCATGCTCCATTGAGGCCAAAAAGCTTAAATTCGTCCAGGGTTTATAATAACGCAAAAAAAAATTGCACGATACTTAGATTTTAAACTGCAAGGGCATACAATCAAAATATTGATATTAGACTGCCTCCTGCAGCTCTTTGATCCAGTCAATTTACCTTAAAATATTTCTCTTCTGTGTTGTCTCACTGCTAATGCTTTCAGCTAGACCAGTTGATTAATCCAGCATCCTCAAGCTATGTAGCATTCCACTTCTCCATTGAAATAAATCTGTTCAGTACCTTCCTTCTTTTTATGATTCAGATCATAAGTGGTATTTTTCTTCCACGCTATATTTAGGCCAAAAAGCTGAAATTCTTCCAGGGTTTATAATAACGCAAAAAAAATCGCACGATACTTAGATTTTAAACTGCAAGGGCATACAATCAAAATATTGATATTAGACTGCCTCCTGCAGCTGTTTGATCCAGTCAATTTCTCTTAAAATATTCCTCTTCTGTGTTGTCTCACTGCTAATGCTTTCAGCTAGACCAGTTGATTAATCCAGCATCCTCAAGCTATGAGGCATTTAACTTCTCCAGTGAAATAAATCTGTTCGGTACCTTCCTTCTTTTTATGATTCATATCATAAGTGGTATTCTTCTTCCATGCTCCATTGAGGCCAAAAAGCTTAAATTCGTCCAGGGTTTATAATAACGCAAAAAAATCGCACGATACTTAGATTTTAAACTGCAAGGGCATACAATCAAAATATTGATATTAGACTGCCTCCTGCAGCTGTTTGATCCAGTCAACTTCTCTTAAAATGTTCCTTTTCTGGGTTGTCTCACTCCAAGGATATCAGCTAGATTAGACTAATAATCCAGCGTCCTCAAGCTATGTAGCATTCAACTTCTCCGGTAAACTACATCGGTCAAGTACCTTCACTATTTTTTGGAAATGCTGCATGAGTGCTCTTTTTTTTCCACACTTCATCAAGACCAAAAAGCTAAAATTCTGCAAGGTTGGATTTTACCGCAAAAAATCACACGATACTCGGATTTTAAATTGCAAGGGCATACAATCAACATATTGACATTAATTAAAAGTGAAAAAGTAAGTTTACACGATAAATAGCTAAAACAGTGTCATCACTGCTGTGAAAAAAAATGTAGCACATTCAAATTCTAAGCAAGGTGTAAACTTACTCTTTCACTTTGTATGGCCACCTCCTCCCCAATGCCATACCAGTCCTCTCCAGATAAGTAGTCATTTTTGGCACATTCACTATTCCGCTTGAAATGGTTGACCAAAATTTTTACCACATTTATTAACATTTTAACAAAAACCTCAATCTTAGTATTTGTTTAAAACCATAAAACAGTTGGGCATTATGAATCCAAAAAAATTGAAGGAGAGTCTACTCACATGACCTAGGCTATTTCTTGACCTAAATGCCTGAGCAACCTCAATAACTGAACCCCTCTACCTTCTGTATCATGATTAATGCGACATAAAGCTGGTGTGTTTGTCATCTCAGAAGCAAATCCAAAGCTTTCATTCTTGGAGTCCCATCAAAATCCAAAAAGAGGGAAGAAAAAAATGCATCCGTTCTTTTAATCGGTTGCCAAAGTTCAGAGACTTGCTCCTGCAGCTGTTTTATCTAGTCAACTTCTCCTTAAAATGTTCTTCTCCTGTGTTGTCTCACTGCCAGTGCTTTTAGCTAGATCAGTCTAGTAATCCAGCATCCTCAAGCTATGAGGCATTTAACTTCTCCAGTGAAATAAATCTGTTCGGTACCTTCCTTCTTTTTATGATTCATATCATAAGCGGTATTCTTTTTCCATGCTCCATTGAGGCCAAAAAGCTTAAATTCGTCCAGGGTTTATAATAACGCAAAAAAATCGCACGATACTTAGATTTTAAACTGCAAGGGCATACAATCAAAATATTGATATTAGACTGCCTCCTGCAGCTCTTTGATACAGTCAATTTACCTTAAAATATTCCTCTTCTGTGTTGTCTCACTGCTAATGCTTTCAGCTAGACCAGTTGATTAATCCAGCATCCTCAAGCTATGTAGCATTCCACTTCTCCATTGAAATAAATCTGTTCGGTACCTTCCTTCTTTTTATGATTCAGATCATAAGTGGTATTTTTCTTCCACGCTATATTTAGGCCAAAAAGCTGAAATTCTTCCAGGGTTTATAATAACGCAAAAAAAATCGCACGATACTTAGATTTTAAACTGCAAGGGCATACAATCAAAATATTGATATTAGACTGCCTCCTGCAGCTGTTTGATCCAGTCAATTTCTCTTAAAATATTCCTCTTCTGTGTTGTCTCACTGCTAATGCTTTCAGCTAGACCAGTTGATTAATCCAGCATCCTCAAGCTATGAGGCATTTAACTTCTCCAGTGAAATAAATCTGTTCGGTACCTTCCTTCTTTTTATGATTCATATCATAAGTGGTATTCTTCTTCCATGCTCCATTGAGGCCAAAAAGCTTAAATTCGTCCAGGGTTTATAATAACGCAAAAAAATCGCACGATACTTAGATTTTAAACTGCAAGGGCATACAATCAAAATATTGATATTAGACTGCCTCCTGCAGCTGTTTGATCCAGTCAACTTCTCTTAAAATGTTCCTTTTCTGGGTTGTCTCACTCCAAGGATATCAGCTAGATTAGTCTAATAATCCAGCGTCCTCAAGCTATGTAGCATTCAACTTCTCCGGTAAACTACATCGGTCAAGTACCTTCACTATTTTTTGGAAATGCTGCATGAGTGTTTTTTTTTTTCCACACTTCATCAAGACCAAAAAGCTAAAATTCTGCAAGGTTGGATTTTACCGCAAAAAATCACACGATACTCGGATTTTAAATTGCAAGGGCATACAATCAACATATTGACATTAATTAAAAGTGAAAAAGTAAGTTTACACGATAAATAGCTAAAACAGTGTCATCACTGCTGTGAAAAAAAATGTAGCACATTCAAATTCTAAGCAAGGTGTAAACTTACTCTTTCACTTTGTATGGCCACCTCCTCCCCAATGCCATACCAGTCCTCTCCAGATAAGTAGTCATTTTTGGCACATTCACTATTCCGCTTGAAATGGTTGACCAAAATTTTTACCACATTTATTAACATTTTAACAAAAACCTCAATCTTAGTATTTGTTTAAAACCATAAAACAGTTGGGCATTATGAATCTAAAAAAATTGAAGGAGAGTCTACTCACATGACCTAGGCTATTTCTTGACCTAAATGCCTGAGCAACCTCAATAACTGAACCCCTCTACCTTCTGTATCATGATTAATGCGACATAAAGCTGGTGTGTTTGTCATCTCAGAAGCAAATCCAAAGCTTTCATTCTTGGAGTCCCATCAAAATCCAAAAAGAGGGAAGAAAAAAATGCATCCGTTCTTTTAATCGGTTGCCAAAGTTCAGAGACTTGCTCCTGCAGCTGTTTTATCTAGTCAACTTCTCCTTAAAATGTTCTTCTCCTGTGTTGTCTCACTGCCAGTGCTTTTAGCTAGATCAGTCTAGTAATCCAGCATCCTCAAGCTATGAGGCATTTAACTTCTCCAGTGAAATAAATCTGTTCGGTACCTTCCTTCTTTTTATGATTCATATCATAAGCGGTATTCTTTTTCCATGCTCCATTGAGGCCAAAAAGCTTAAATTCGTCCAGGGTTTATAATAACGCAAAAAAATCGCACGATACTTAGATTTTAAACTGCAAGGGCATACAATCAAAATATTGATATTAGACTGCCTCCTGCAGCTCTTTGATACAGTCAATTTACCTTAAAATATTCCTCTTCTGTGTTGTCTCACTGCTAATGCTTTCAGCTAGACCAGTTGATTAATCCAGCATCCTCAAGCTATGTAGCATTCCACTTCTCCATTGAAATAAATCTGTTCGGTACCTTCCTTCTGTTTATGATTCAGATCATAAGTGGTATTTTTCTTCCACGCTATATTTAGGCCAAAAAGCTGAAATTCTTCCAGGGTTTATAATAACGCAAAAACAATCGCACGATACTTAGATTTTAAACTGCAAGGGCATACAATCAAAATATTGATATTAGACTGCCTCCTGCAGCTGTTTGATCCAGTCAATTTCTCTTAAAATATTCCTCTTCTGTGTTGTCTCACTGCTAATGCTTTCAGCTAGACCAGTTGATTAATCCAGCATCCTCAAGCTATGAGGCATTTAACTTCTCCAGTGAAATAAATCTGTTCGGTACCTTCCTTCTTTTTATGATTCATATCATAAGTGGTATTCTTCTTCCATGCTCCATTGAGGCCAAAAAGCTTAAATTCGTCCAGGGTTTATAATAACGCAAAAAAATTGCACGATACTTAGATTTTAAACTGCAAGGGCATACAATCAAAATATTGATATTAGACTGCCTCCTGCAGCTGTTTGATCCAGTCAACTTCTCTTAAAATGTTCCTTTTCTGGGTTGTCTCACTCCAAGGATATCAGCTAGATTAGTCTAATAATCCAGCGTCCTCAAGCTATGTAGCATTCAACTTCTCCGGTAAACTACATCGGTCAAGTACCTTCACTATTTTTTGGAAATGCTGCATGAGTGCTCTTTTTCTTCCACACTTCATCTAGACCAAAAAGCTAAAATTCTGCAAGGTTGGATTTTACCGCAAAAATTCACACGATACTCGGATTTAAAATTGCAAGGGCATACAATCAACATATTGACATTAATTAAAAGTTAAAAAGTAAGTTTACACGATAAATAGCTAAAACAGTGTCATCACTGCTGTGAAAAAAAATGTAGCACATTCAAATTCTAAGCAAGGTGTAAACTTACTCTTTCACTTTGTATGGGCACCTCCTCCCCAATGCCATACCAGTCCTCTCCAGATAAGTAGTCATTTTTGGCACATTCACTATTCCGCTTGAAATGGTTGACCAAAATTTTTACCACATTTATTAACATTTTAACAAAAACCTCAATCTTAGTATTTGTTTAAAACCATAAAACAGTTGGGCATTATGAATCTAAAAAAATTGAAGGAGAGTCTACTCACATGACCTAGGCTATTTCTTGACCTAAATGCCTGAGCAACCTCAATAACTGAACCCTTCTACCTTCTGTATCATGATTAATGCGACATAAAGCTGGTGTGTCTCAGAAGCGAATCCAAAGCTTTCATTCTTGGAGTCCCATCAAAATCCAAAAAGAGGGAAGAAAAAAATGCATCCGTTCTTTTAATCGGTTGCCAAAGTTCAGAGACTTGCTCCTGCAGCTGTTTTATCTAGTCAACTTCTCCTTAAAATGTTCTTCTCCTGTGTTGTCTCACTGCCAGTGCTTTTAGCTAGATCAGTCTAGTAATCCAGCATCCTCAAGCTATGAGGCATTTAACTTCTCCAGTGAAATAAATCTGTTCAGTACCTTCCTTCTTTTTATGATTCATATCATAAGTGGTATTCTTTTTCCATGCTCCATTGAGGCCAAAAAGCTTAAATTCGTCCAGGGTTTATAATAACGCAAAAAAATCGCACGATACTTAGATTTTAAACTGCAAGGGCATACAATCAAAATATTGATATTAGACTGCCTCCTGCAGCTCTTTGATCCAGTCAATTTACCTTAAAATATTCCTCTTCTGTGTTGTCTCACTGCTAATGCTTTCAGCTAGACCAGTTGATTAATCCAGCATCCTCAAGCTATGTAGCATTCCACTTCTCCATTGAAATAAATCTGTTCGGTACCTTCCTTCTTTTTATGATTCAGATCATAAGTGGTATTTTTCTTCCATGCTATATTTAGGCCAAAAAGCTGAAATTCTTCCAGGGTTTATAATAACGCAAAAAAAAATATCGCACGATACTTAGATTTTAAACTGCAAGGGCATACAATCAAAATATTGATATTAGACTGCCTCCTGCAGCTGTTTGATCCAGTCAATTTCTCTTAAAATATTCCTCTTCTGTGTTGTCTCACTGCTAATGCTTTCAGCTAGACCAGTTGATTAATCCAGCATCCTCAAGCTATGAGGCATTTAACTTCTCCAGTGAAATAAATCTGTTCGGTACCTTCCTTCTTTTTATGATTCATATCATAAGTGGTATTCTTCTTCCATGCTCCATTAAGGCCAAAAAGCTTAAATTCGTCCAGGGTTTATAATAACGCAAAAAAAATCGCACGATACTTAGATTTTAAACTGCAAGGGCATACAATCAAAATATTGATATTAGACTGCCTCCTGCAGCTGTTTGATCCAGTCAACTTCTTTTAAAATGTTCCTTTTCTGGGTTGTCTCACTCCAAGGATATCAGCTAGATTAGTCTAATAATCCAGCGTCCTCAAGCTATGTAGCATTCAACTTCTCCGGTAAACTACATCGGTCAAGTACCTTCACTATTTTTTGGAAATGCTGCATGAGTGCTCTTTTTCTTCCACACTTCGGCCTGGTGCACACCAAAAACCGCAAGCAGATCCGCAAAACGCTAGCGTTTTTCTGAACGCTTTGTCTGTTTTTTTAGCTGCGTTTTGCTAGCGTTTTGCGTTTTGCGGTGGCGTTTAGCATGCGTTTTTCTAGCGTTTTGCGTTTTGCGTTTTTTAAGGAAAAAGGTAGAAAGAGTTGAACCAAAGGCTAAAAATTAGATATATTGATGACATGTGGATCAAATGAAGGAATTAAAGTGCAAGTACCAATATAAAAAGGGAGTGCTCCTTCACAGCATTGTGGGTTAGTTGAGGAGAGGTGACATAGTGTTTGAGAGTGAGTTGTTTTTGTGGAGAGAGAAAATGTATCCTGATTTGCTATTACTAATATGTGTAGCAGCATATATGAGACGCAGGCCAAGGACACGGAGATACTGGGTGCATCCCATACTGCAACAGCGGCGCAGGAAGGGTCAATTTTGGACACTCTATCGTGACTTGAGGCAGCATCCAGACAAGTTCTTTGGCTACACCAGAATGTCTGTGGGCAGGTAAGAGTTGTTTTGTTTGTTCTGTACCATTTGGCATTCTTGTTATTTAAATAATGAATGTTGCAGTCATTGCTGAGCCTTATTTAACACTCTGTTGGACTCCAATGTACAAACCAACACACTCAGCAATCATGTATATGCATTAAAAGACTAAGATTACCATTATGCTTGTTCCTGGTGTGTTATGCATACACTGCCTAACACCTATTGCTTTTTTGGACTACCCAGTAACTACTATAGTATATAAGCATACATCATTTTTGAACAATAACCTAAGGTAATAACCCCACGTAACACACATTTATACCTATACCAATATCATGCACCTATGAACAGCAGAAACTCAGTAAAGACACTTGTTGTGGCCAGCGACATTATTTTATTTGTTTTTGGTAGTGGTTGCCCAAATAATTCTTTAGGCCATGTTGTCATGAAGGTATTTTTGCAAACATAGAATGTATATGTTCAAAAAAGAATGCTTTTATATCACAAACATCATCAACAAATTACATATACATCTGTATTTTTGACAGTTTTGATTGTCTACTGTCCAAATTGAAGGATGCCCTTCAAAGACAAGATACTAATTATCGCCGTGCAATCACTCCAACGGAGCGTCTCCTCATAACTTTGAGGTATGTGAAACTAACTTTAAAATATTAACATAAAATATAACGATTTACACTACCTATAAGGCACACTTCCTACTCATGTTGTGCAAGATAATCAGACATGCTTCCAGTGTCATGAATGAAAGCTTGTGTAGCTGATTCTGAAGTAGTTTGTGGCTGGGTCTGAGCTGATAAATCAGTGTACACTGGAGTGTCTGATCTTTGATACCTATTAGCTTGCTCAAAACGCATAGGTCCTGTCATAGGATAATGTGGCTGCTGCCCATATGGCCGGGTTGCCATATGCATAGGTGGGTAACTAGGTGGGTCATACATACGGTGACTCTGGTAAGATGGTTGTGGGTATGAATGATACTGAGGAGTGGCATGAGGCATGTGTTGTTGAGTGACATAGTTGGAGCTATTTTCTTCTGCCTGGCTCTGAGTTTGCAAAAATTTGCCCAGGGTCTCAGATATGGCATGTCTGGCTGCCCATTGCTTATCTGGTGGCACTTTCTGTAACAATGGCACTAAACTTAGCAGATACTGGGTGCATGGCTCTTTTAATTGTTTGATTTCCTCCTCTCGCTTCTCCATATGATCCACAGCCTTTTCAATAGAAGTAATGAGCTTGTGATCATATTCAGCCCTGCTCATACCTCTTGCTATTCTCCTGCCTTGGGTTGCTGCCCTCACACCTCTACTAGATCTGTGAGTTGTGCGTGGCCTAGTAGTTAGTGTACTGGGTTGTGTTTGATCAGCAGTTGTTGAGTCACTCTCATCCAGTGTAGCTGTGTCACCATCCTGTGGAGTTAAATCATCCACTTCCAGATCACTGCTAGTGTTGTGGCCTGCATCTATTTCCGCCTCCTCAGGATCAGGATCAGGTGGCAGGCTATCTTCAGTTCTAATGTAAAGAAGAAGAGAAGAATTGAGTACTGGTATAGAGGCCAGTGATGTAAAATAGAAAATGTCATTGATGTACATGTGTAACTGTACAACAATCATAGTTGCCTTTCTCTCCTGCAGAAATGTTGTGAGTATTACTTTAAGGCACAGCCCCTGAGTCATCATGCAGATCACATGTTTGTAGTGAAGTATTAATGTATAATCTACACATGCTTGTTCGTGGTGTGTGATTCAGACACTACTGCAGCCAAATAGATCCACATGAGTGTAAGGCAACTGGTATTTGTCCACAAAATCCTACCAGATTCCTGACAGATAATCGCACTATAAATAGCTTAGTAAACAATCATATTAACCAAAGGCCTACTGTAAAATGACCTGCAGTGAATCACATTGAGTCTATCACACTCCTGCAATGCATTGTGTGACTTGTATTTATATTACAGCTGTAGCGGATACTTTTTTCAGAAGTGTAATAGGTGTACATTTGCGCCATACTTACTCAGCCGACTCATGATGTTTTCTCATAAATTCCAGAATCCCACAGAATTTATATCTTGTTCTTTGGGAACTGCCACACCCACTTTTAGATTCTTGATATTGTTTCTCCAGCTCCTTTTTATAACTGTCTCGCACAGACTTCCATCTTTTGCGCAGGAGACCAACTTCGAACAAAAAACAAATAAACATTTCTGTATTACTTTTCAGATTTCTGGCAACAGGACATTCATATGCAGCTCTGCATTATCAGTTCCTGATGGGAAGATCTACTATCCGCTACCTGGTTTTGGACACATGCAAACTGATTTGGAAAACACTGCAGCCCGAATTTATGCCACCTCCTGATCTACCTATGTGGGAGGCTAATATTCAGCATTTCTGGGAAAAGCATCAATTCCCTAACTGCCTAGGAGCAGTGGATGGGAAACATGTCCGTATTGTTATGCCTGCAGCCACTGGCAGTGTGTATTACAATTATAAAAAATATTTCTCTCTTGTGCTCATGGCTGTGGTGGATCCGAATTTAAAATTTATATATGTGGATGTGGGTGCTTACGGCAGTTCACATGATTCTGCTGTTTTCCAACACAGCAGATTTGGCTTGAAACTCCTAACTGGCCAAATGACCTTACCAGCACCACGACCCTGGCCTGACAGACAACACCCACCTTACCCATGTGTGTTTGTGGCTGATGAGGCATTTGCTCTATCCGAGCATGTGATGCGGCCTTATGCCCAAAGAGATATGTCTCTGAAAAAAAAAGTGTTTAATCAGCGCCTTACCAAAGCCAGGCAAGTGGTGGAATGTGCTTTTGGCATACTTTCTAACAAATGGCACATTTTTCATACTGCCCTAAAAATGCAACCACAGTATGCTATTGCAGTTGTGAAGGCCACATGTGTTTTACACAATTATGTAAGAACATTAGATGGCATGCACACAGAGGAGGAGGAGGAGATTCCACCCTGTGCTCTTCAAAATGTTGCCCCTTCTACCTTACGTGGGCCTATTTCTGCCATTCAAATGCGAGATAAACTCGCAGATTACTTTGTGCCATAACCGATAAGTATGTAAATATTACAGGTTGACATTTAATTTGATTACATTATGATCTTTACTTTACTATTAAAAAATAGGTCAACCTCTTTGTATGTGTTAATCTATGATCATGTTCTTTACTGTAATATCACAACCGCATGCAGAATACATGTGCATACATAGACACACATGTACGTGCTGTTCCGATTGAGAGATGCCTATACAGAGACACAGACTGCAAGAGAGACATGTGGTAATGACACTTAGGATTAGCTAATTAACCTTTCAGGGGAGGGGTCTTCACATATTGTCAGCACAGTGCCAAAAGAGTCAACCTAAAAGAGTTAACAACACATGTTTAACAAATACACTCACCTTTTGCTTCTTGAGTCTTTGGTGACAATTTTTCCCATTTTTCACCCAGGAACTCATGGGCAATGTTTCTCCAGATGCCATGCAGCCTTTGATGATCTTTGTGTCCAGGCAATGTCTTGTCATACAGCTCTGGACTATTCTGTATTTTAATTATTAAATTTTCTGTGGTAAACCACGTGCCAGACATCTTGCACAAACCTTCTCTGCAATCCCTCATGCAAAGCAGAACAACAGGAAGTACACTTTGACCTGGAAGAGCAGATTCTGACAAAAAACGCATCTGCATCCGCTTCCAAAAACGCTATACCAAGCGGTTTGACAGGCGGTTTGCGTTTTTCCTATACTTAACATTGAGGCAGAAACGCATCCGCAATCCAAAATCTGCTGCAGCCCGGGAGTATGCGTTTCTGCAAAACGCCTACCGCTCTGGTGTGCACCACCCCATTGAAATGCATTACCCTAGCAGATCCGCACCCGCAAGCAGATCGCAAACCGCAGCGGAAACGCTCCGGTGTGCACTAGGCCTTCATCAAGACCAAAAAGCTAAAATTCTGCAAGGTTGGATTTTACCGCAAAAAAATCACACGATACTCGGATTTTAAATTGCAAGGGCATACAATCAACATATTGACATTAATTAAAAGTGAAAAAGTAAGTTTACACGATAAATAGCTAAAACAGTGTCATCACTGCTGTGAAAAAAAATGTAGCACATTCAAATTCTAAGCAAGGTGTAAACTTACTCTTTCACTTTGTATGGCCACCACCTCCCCAATGCCATACCAGTCCTCTCCAGATAAGTAGTCATTTTTGGCACATTCACTATTCCGCTTGAAATGGTTGACCAAAATTTTTACCACATTTATTAACATTTTAACAAAAACCTCAATCTTAGTATTTGTTTAAAACCATAAAACAGTTGGGCATTATGAATCTAAAAAAATTGAAGGAGAGTCTACTCACATGACCTAGGCTATTTCTTGACCTAAATGCCTGAGCAACCTCAATAACTGAACCCTTCTACCTTCTGTACCATGATTAATGCGACATAAAGCTGGTGTGTTTGTCATCTCAGAAGCGAATCCAAAGCTTTCATTCTTGGAGTCCCATCAAAATCCAAAAAGAGGGAAGAAAAAAATGCATCCGTTCTTTTAATCGGTTGCCAAAGTTCAGAGACTTGCTCCTGCAGCTGTTTTATCTAGTCAACTTCTCCTTAAAATGTTCTTCTCCTGTGTTGTCTCACTGCCAGTGCTTTTAGCTAGATCAGTATAGTAATCCAGCATCCTCAAGCTATGAGGCATTTAACTTCTCCAGTGAAATAAATCTGTTCGGTACTTTCCTTCTTTTTATGATTCATATCATAAGTGGTATTCTTTTTCCATGCTCCATTGAGGCCAAAAAGCTTAAATTCGTCCAGGGTTTATAATAACGCAAAAAAATCGCACGATACTTAGATTTTAAACTGCAAGGGCATACAATCAAAATATTGATATTAGACTGCCTCCTGCAGCTCTTTGATCCAGTCAATTTACCTTAAAATATTCCTCTTCTGTGTTGTCTCACTGCTAATGCTTTCAGCTAGACCAGTTGATTAATCCAGCATCCTCAAGCTATGTAGCATTCCACTTCTCCATTGAAATAAATCTGTTCGGTACCGTCCTTCTTTTTATGATTCAGATCATAAGTGGTATTTTTCTTCCACGCTATATTTAGGCCAAAAAGCTGAAATTCTTCCAGGGTTTATAATAACGCAAAAAAAATCGCACGATACTTAGATTTTAAACTGCAAGGGCATACAATCAAAATATTGATATTAGACTGCCTCCTGCAGCTGTTTGATCCAGTCAATTTCTCTTAAAATATTCCTCTTCTGTGTTGTCTCACTGCTAATGCTTTCAGCTAGACCAGTTGATTAATCCAGCATCCTCAAGCTATGAGGCATTTAACTTCTCCAGTGAAATAAATCTGTTCGGTACCTTCCTTCTTTTTATGATTCATATCATAAGTGGTATTCTTCTTCCATGCTCCATTGAGGCCAAAAAGCTTAAATTCGTCCAGGGTTTATAATAACGCAAAAAAATCGCACGATACTTAGATTTTAAACTGCAAGGGCATACAATCAAAATATTGATATTAGACTGCCTCCTGCAGCTGTTTGATCCAGTCAACTTCTCTTAAAATGTTCCTTTTCTGGGTTGTCTCACTCCAAGGATATCAGCTAGATTAGTCTAATAATCCTGCGTCCTCAAGCTATGTAGCATTCAACTTCTCTGGTAAACTACATCGGTCAAGTACCTTCACTATTTTTTGGAAATGCTGCATGAGTGCTCTTTTTTTTCCACACTTCATCAAGACCAAAAAGCTAAAATTCTGCAAGGTTGGATTTTACCGCAAAAAAATCACACGATACTCGGATTTTAAATTGCAAGGGCATACAATCAACATATTGACATTAATTAAAAGTGAAAAAGTAAGTTTACACGATAAATAGCTAAAACAGTGTCATCACTGCTGTGAAAAAAAATGTAGCACATTCAAATTCTAAGCAAGGTGTAAACTTACTCTTTCACTTTGTATGGCCACCTCCTCCCCAATGCCATACCAGTCCTCTCCAGATAAGTAGTAATTTTTGGCACATTCACTATTCCGCTTGAAATGGTTGACCAAAATTTTTACCACATTTATTAACATTTTAACAAAAACCTCAATCTTAGTATTTGTTTAAACCCATAAAACAGTTGGGCATTATGAATCTAAAAAAATTGAAGGAGAGTCTACTCACATGACCTAGGCTATTTCTTGACCTAAACGCCTGAGCAACCTCAATAACTGAACCCCTCTACCTTCTGTATCATGATTAATGCGACATAAAGCTGGTGTGTTTGTCATCTCAGAAGCGAATCCAAAGCTTTCATTCTTGGAGTCCCATCAAAATCCAAAAAGAGGGAAGAAAAAAATGCATCCGTTCTTTTAATCGGTTGCCAAAGTTCAGAGACTTGCTCCTGCAGCTGTTTTATCTAGTCAACTTCTCCTTAAAATGTTCTTCTCCTGTGTTGTCTCACTGCCAGTGCTTTTAGCTAGATCAGTCTAGTAATCCAGCATCCTCAAGCTATGAGGCATTTAACTTCTCCAGTGAAATAAATCTGTTTGGTACCTTCCTTCTTTTTATGATTCATATCATAAGTGGTATTCTTTTTCCATGCTCCATTGAGGCCAAAAAGCTTAAATTCGTCCAGGGTTTATAATAACGCAAAAAAATCGCACGATACTTAGATTTTAAACTGCAAGGGCATACAATCAAAATATTGATATTAGACTGCCTCCTGCAGCTCTTTGATCCAGTCAATTTACCTTAAAATATTCCCCTTCTGTGTTGTCTCACTGCTAATACTTTCAGCTAGACCAGTTGATTAATCCAGCATCCTCAAGCTATGTAGCATTCCACTTCTCCATTGAAATAAATCTGTTCGGTACCTTCCTTCTTTTTATGATTCAGATCATAAGTAATATTTTTCTTCCACGCTATATTTAGGCCAAAAAGCTGAAATTCTTCCAGGGTTTATAATAACGCAAAAAAAATCGCACGATACTTAGATTTTAAACTGCAAGGGCATACAATCAAAATATTGATATTAGACTGCCTCCTGCAGCTGTTTGATCCAGTCAATTTCTCTTAAAATATTCCTCTTCTGTGTTGTCTCACTGCTAATGCTTTCAGCTAGACCAGTTGATTAATCCAGCATCCTCAAGCTATGAGGCATTTAACTTCTCTAGTGAAATAAATCTGTTCGGTACCTTCCTTCTTTTTATGATTCATATCATAAGTGGAATTCTTCTTCCATGCTCCATTGAGGCCAAAAAGCTTAAATTCGTCCAGGGTTTATAATAACGCAAAAAAATCGCACGATACTTAGATTTTAAACTGCAAGGGCATACAATCAAAATATTGATATTAGACTGCCTCCTGCAGCTGTTTGATCCAGTCAACTTCTCTTAAAATGTTCCTTTTCTGGGTTGTCTCACTCCAAGGATATCAGCTAGATTAGTCTAATAATCCAGCGTCCTCAAGCTATGTAGCATTCAACTTCTCCGGTAAACTACATCGGTCAAGTACCTTCACTATTTTTTGGAAATGCTGCATGAGTGCTCTTTTTCTTCCACACTTCATCTAGACCAAAAAGCTAAAATTCTGCAAGGTTGGATTTTACCGCAAAAAATCACACGATACTCGGATTTTAAATTGCAAGGGCATACAATCAACATATTGACATTAATTAAAAGTGAAAAAGTAAGTTTACACGATAAATAGCTAAAACAGTGTCATCACTGCTGTGAAAAAAATGTAGCACATTCAAATTCTAAGCAAGGTGTAAACTTACTCTTTCACTTTGTATGGCCACCTCCTCCCCAATGCCATACCAGTCCTCTCCAGATAAGTAGTCATTTTTGGCACATTCACTATTCCGCTTGAAATGGTTGACCAAAATTTTTACCACATTTATTAACATTTTAACAAAAACCTCAATCTTAGTATTTGTTTAAAACCATAAAACAGTTGGGCATTATGAATCTAAAAAAATTGAAGGAGAGTCTACTCACATGACCTAGGCTATTTCTTGACCTAAATGCCTGAGCAACCTCAATAACTGAACCCTTCTACCTTCTGTATCATGATTAATGCGACATAAAGCTGGTGTGTCTCAGAAGCGAATCCAAAGCTTTCATTCTTGGAGTCCCATCAAAATCCAAAAAGAGGGAAGAAAAAAATGCATCCGTTCTTTTAATCGGTTGCCAAAGTTCAGAGACTTGCTCCTGCAGCTGTTTTATCTAGTCAACTTCTCCTTAAAATGTTCTTCTCCTGTGTTGTCTCACTGCCAGTGCTTTTAGCTAGATCAGTATAGTAATCCAGCATCCTCAAGCTATGAGGCATTTAACTTCTCCAGTGAAATAAATCTGTTCGGTACTTTCCTTCTTTTTATGATTCATATCATAAGTGGTATTCTTTTTCCATGCTCCATTGAGGCCAAAAAGCTTAAATTCGTCCAGGGTTTATAATAACGCAAAAAAAACGCACGATACTTAGATTTTAAACTGCAAGGGCATACAATCAAAATATTGATATTAGACTGCCTCCTGCAGCTCTTTGATCCAGTCAATTTACCTTAAAATATTCCTCTTCTGTGTTGTCTCACTGCTAATGCTTTCAGCTAGACCAGTTGATTAATCCAGCATCCTCAAGCTATGTAGCATTCCACTTCTCCATTGAAATAAATCTGTTCGGTACCTTCCTTCTTTTTATGATTCAGATCATAAGTGGTATTTTTCTTCCATGCTATATTTAGGCCAAAAAGCTGAAATTCTTCCAGGGTTTATAATAACGCAAAAAAAAATATCGCACGATACTTAGATTTTAAACTGCAAGGGCATACAATCAAAATATTGATATTAGACTGCCTCCTGCAGCTGTTTGATCCAGTCAATTTCTCTTAAAATATTCCTCTTCTGTGTTGTCTCACTGCTAATGCTTTCAGCTAGACCAGTTGATTAATCCAGCATCCTCAAGCTATGAGGCATTTAACTTCTCCAGTAAAATAAATCTGTTCGGTACCTTCCTTCTTTTTATGATTCATATTATAAGTGGTATTCTTCTTCCATGCTCCATTAAGGCCAAAAAGCTTAAATTCGTCCAGGGTTTATAATAACGCAAAAAAAATCGCACGATACTTAGATTTTAAACTGCAAGGGCATACAATCAAAATATTGATATTAGACTGCCTCCTGCAGCTGTTTGATCCAGTCAACTTCTTTTAAAATGTTCCTTTTCTGGGTTGTCTCACTCCAAGGATATCAGCTAGATTAGTCTAATAATCCAGCGTCCTCAAGCTATGTAGCATTCAACTTCTCCGGTAAACTACATCGGTCAAGTACCTTCACTATTTTTTGGAAATGCTGCATGAGTGCTCTTTTTCTTCCACACTTCATCAAGACCAAAAAGCTAAAATTCTGCAAGGTTGGATTTTACCGCAAAAAAATCACACGATACTCGGATTTTAAATTGCAAGGGCATACAATCAACATATTGACATTAATTAAAAGTGAAAAAGTAAGTTTACACGATAAATAGCTAAAACAGTGTCATCACTGCTGTGAAAAAAAATGTAGCACATTCAAATCCTAAGCAAGGTGTAAACTTACTCTTTCACTTTGTATGGCCACCTCCTCCCCAATGCCATACCAGTCCTTTCCAGATAAGTAGTAATTTTTGGCACATTCACTATTCCGCTTGAAATGGTTGACCAAAATTTTTACCACATTTATTAACATTTTAACAAAAACCTCAATCTTAGTATTTGTTTAAAACCATAAAACAGTTGGGCATTATGAATCTAAAAAAATTGAAGGAGAGTCTACTCACATGACCTAGGCTATTTCTTGACCTAAATGCCTGAGCAACCTCAATAACTGAACCCTTCTACCTTCTGTATCATGATTAATGCGACATAAAGCTGGTGTGTCTCAGAAGCGAATCCAAAGCTTTCATTCTTGGAGTCCCATCAAAATCCAAAAAGAGGGAAGAAAAAAATGCATCCGTTCTTTTAATCGGTTGCCAAAGTTCAGAGACTTGCTCCTGCAGCTGTTTTATCTAGTCAACTTCTCCTTAAAATGTTCTTCTCCTGTGTTGTCTCACTGCCAGTGCTTTTAGCTAGATCAGTCTAGTAATCCAGCATCCTCAAGCTATGAGGCATTTAACTTCTCCAGTGAAATAAATCTGTTTGGTACCTTCCTTCTTTTTATGATTCATATCATAAGTGGTATTCTTTTTCCATGCTCCATTGAGGCCAAAAAGCTTAAATTCGTCCAGGGTTTATAATAACGCAAAAAAATCGCACGATACTTAGATTTTAAACTGCAAGGGCATACAATCAAAATATTGATATTAGACTGCCTCCTGCAGCTCTTTGATCCAGTCAATTTACCTTAAAATATTCCTCTTCTGTGTTGTCTCACTGCTAATGCTTTCAGCTAGACCAGTTGATTAATCCAGCATCCTCAAGCTATGTAGCATTCCACTTCTCCATTGAAATAAATCTGTTCGGTACCTTCCTTCTTTTTATGATTCAGATCATAAGTGGTATTTTTCTTCCACGCTATATTTAGGCCAAAAAGCTGAAATTCTTCCAGGGTTTATAATAACGCAAAAAAAATCGCACGATACTTAGATTTTAAACTGCAAGGGCATACAATCAAAATATTGATATTAGACTGCCTCCTGCAGCTGTTTGATCCAGTCAATTTCTCTTAAAATATTCCTCTTCTGTGTTGTCTCACTGCTAATGCTTTCAGCTAGACCAGTTGATTAATCCAGCATCCTCAAGCTATGAGGCATTTAACTTCTCCAGTGAAATAAATCTGTTCGGTACCTTCCTTCTTTTTATGATTCATATCATAAGTGGTATTCTTCTTCCATGCTCCATTGAGGCCAAAAGCTTAAATTCGTCCAGGGTTTATAATAACGCAAACAAATCGCACGATACTTAGATTTTAAACTGCAAGGGCATAAAATCAAAATATTGATATTAGACTGCCTCCTGCAGCTGTTTGATCCAGTCAACTTCTCTTAAAATGTTCCTTTTCTGGGTTGTCTCACTCCAAGGATATCAGCTAGATTAGTCTAATAATCCAGCATCCTCAAGCTATGTAGCATTCAACTTCTCTGGTAAACTACATCGGTCAAGTACCTTCACTATTTTTTGGAAATGCTGCATGAGTGCTCTTTTTTTTCCACACTTCATCAAGACCAAAAAGCTAAAATTCTGCAAGGTTGGATTTTACCGCAAAAAATCACACGATACTCGGATTTTAAATTGCAAGGGCATACAATCAACATATTGACATTAATTAAAAGTGAAAAAGTAAGTTTACACGATAAATAGCTAAAACAGTGTCATCACTGCTGTGAAAAAAAATGTAGCACATTCAAATTCTAAGCAAGGTGTAAACTTACTCTTTCACTTTGTATGGCCACCTCCTCCCCAATGCCATACCAGTCCTCTCCAGATAAGTAGTAATTTTTGGCACATTCACTATTCCGCTTGAAATGGTTGACCAAAATTTTTACCACATTTATTAACATTTTAACAAAAACCTCAATCTTAGTATTTGTTTAAAACCATAAAACAGTTGGGCATTATGAATCTAAAAAAATTGAAGGAGAGTCTACTCACATGACCTAGGCTATTTCTTGACCTAAATGCCTGAGCAACCTCAATAACTGAACCCTTCTACCTTCTGTATCATGATTAATGCGACATAAAGCTGGTGTGTTTGTCATCTCAGAAGCGAATCCAAAGCTTTCATTCTTGGAGTCCCATCAAAATCCAAAAAGAGGGAAGAAAAAAATGCATCCGTTCTTTTAATCGGTTGCCAAAGTTCAGAGACTTGCTCCTGCAGCTGTTTTATCTAGTCAACTTCTCCTTAAAATGTTCTTCTCCTGTGTTGTCTCACTGCCAGTGCTTTTAGCTAGATCAGTATAGTAATCCAGCATCCTCAAGCTATGAGGCATTTAACTTCTCCAGTGAAATAAATCTGTTCGGTACTTTCCTTCTTTTTATGATTCATATCATAAGTGGTATTCTTTTTCCATGCTCCATTGAGGCCAAAAAGCTTAAATTCGTCCAGGGTTTATAATAACGCAAAAAAATCGCACGATACTTAGATTTTAAACTGCAAGGGCATACAATCAAAATATTGATATTAGACTGCCTCCTGCAGCTCTTTGATCCAGTCAATTTACCTTAAAATATTCCTCTTCTGTGTTGTCTCACTGCTAATGCTTTCAGCTAGACCAGTTGATTAATCCAGCATCCTCAAGCTATGTAGCATTCCACTTCTCCATTGAAATAAATCTGTTCGGTACCGTCCTTCTTTTTATGATTCAGATCATAAGTGGTATTTTTCTTCCACGCTATATTTAGGCCAAAAAGCTGAAATTCTTCCAGGGTTTATAATAACGCAAAAAAAATCGCACGATACTTAGATTTTAAACTGCAAGGGCATACAATCAAAATATTGATATTAGACTGCCTCCTGCAGCTGTTTGATCCAGTCAATTTCTCTTAAAATATTCCTCTTCTGTGTTGTCTCACTGCTAATGCTTTCAGCTAGACCAGTTGATTAATCCAGCATCCTCAAGCTATGAGGCATTTAACTTCTCCAGTGAAATAAATCTGTTCGGTACCTTCCTTCTTTTTATGATTCATATCATAAGTGGTATTCTTCTTCCATGCTCCATTGAGGCCAAAAAGCTTAAATTCGTCCAGGGTTTATAATAACGCAAAAAAATCGCACGATACTTAGATTTTAAACTGCAAGGGCATACAATCAAAATATTGATATTAGACTGCCTCCTGCAGCTGTTTGATCCAGTCAACTTCTCTTAAAATGTTCCTTTTCTGGGTTGTCTCACTCCAAGGATATCAGCTAGATTAGTCTAATAATCCTGCGTCCTCAAGCTATGTAGCATTCAACTTCTCTGGTAAACTACATCGGTCAAGTACCTTCACTATTTTTTGGAAATGCTGCATGAGTGCTCTTTTTTTTCCACACTTCATCAAGACCAAAAAGCTAAAATTCTGCAAGGTTGGATTTTACCGCAAAAAATCACACGATACTCGGATTTTAAATTGCAAGGGCATACAATCAACATATTGACATTAATTAAAAGTGAAAAAGTAAGTTTACACGATAAATAGCTAAAACAGTGTCATCACTGCTGTGAAAAAAAATGTAGCACATTCAAATTCTAAGCAAGGTGTAAACTTACTCTTTCACTTTGTATGGCCACCTCCTCCCCAATGCCATACCAGTCCTCTCCAGATAAGTAGTAATTTTTGGCACATTCACTATTCCGCTTGAAATGGTTGACCAAAATTTTTACCACATTTATTAACATTTTAACAAAAACCTCAATCTTAGTATTTGTTTAAAACCATAAAACAGTTGGGCATTATGAATCTAAAAAAATTGAAGGAGAGTCTACTCACATGACCTAGGCTATTTCTTGACCTAAATGCCTGAGCAACCTCAATAACTGAACCCCTCTACCTTCTGTATCATGATTAATGCGACATAAAGCTGGTGTGTTTGTCATCTCAGAAGCGAATCCAAAGCTTTCATTCTTGGAGTCCCATCAAAATCCAAAAAGAGGGAAGAAAAAAATGCATCCGTTCTTTTAATCGGTTGCCAAAGTTCAGAGACTTGCTCCTGCAGCTGTTTTATCTAGTCAACTTCTCCTTAAAATGTTCTTCTCCTGTGTTGTCTCACTGCCAGTGCTTTTAGCTAGATCAGTATAGTAATCCAGCATCCTCAAGCTATGAGGCATTTAACTTCTCCAGTGAAATAAATCTGTTTGGTACCTTCCTTCTTTTTATGATTCATATCATAAGTGGTATTCTTTTTCCATGCTCCATTGAGGCAAAAAAGCTTAAATTCGTCCAGGGTTTATAATAACGCAAAAAAATCGCACGATACTTAGATTTTAAACTGCAAGGGCATACAATCAAAATATTGATATTAGACTGCCTCCTGCAGCTCTTTGATCCAGTCAATTTACCTTAAAATATTCCCCTTCTGTGTTGTCTCACTGCTAATACTTTCAGCTAGACCAGTTGATTAATCCAGCATCCTCAAGCTATGTAGCATTCCACTTCTCCATTGAAATAAATCTGTTCGGTACCTTCCTTCTTTTTATGATTCAGATCATAAGTAATATTTTTCTTCCACGCTATATTTAGGCCAAAAAGCTGAAATTCTTCCAGGGTTTATAATAAAGCAAAAAAATCGCACGATACTTAGATTTTAAACTGCAAGGGCATACAATCAAAATATTGATATTAGACTGCCTCCTGCAGCTGTTTGATCCAGTCAACTTCTCTTAAAATGTTCCTTTTCTGGGTTGTCTCACTCCAAGGATATCAGCTAGATTAGTCTAATAATCCAGCGTCCTCAAGCTATGTAGCATTCAACTTCTCCGGTAAACTACATCGGTCAAGTACCTTCACTATTTTTTGGAAATGCTGCATGAGTGCTCTTTTTCTTCCACACTTCATCTAGACCAAAAAGCTAAAATTCTGCAAGGTTGGATTTTACCGCAAAAAATCACACGATACTCGGATTTTAAATTGCAAGGGCATACAATCAACATATTGACATTAATTAAAAGTGAAAAAGTAAGTTTACACGATAAATAGCTAAAACAGTGTCATCACTGCTGTGAAAAAAATGTAGCACATTCAAATTCTAAGCAAGGTGTAAACTTACTCTTTCACTTTGTATGGCCACCTCCTCCCCAATGCCATACCAGTCCTCTCCAGATAAGTAGTCATTTTTGGCACATTCACTATTCCGCTTGAAATGGTTGACCAAAATTTTTACCACATTTATTAACATTTTAACAAAAACCTCAATCTTAGTATTTGTTTAAAACCATAAAACAGTTGGGCATTATGAATCTAAAAAAATTGAAGGAGAGTCTACTCACATGACCTAGGCTATTTCTTGACCTAAATGCCTGAGCAACCTCAATAACTGAACCCTTCTACCTTCTGTATCATGATTAATGCGACATAAAGCTGGTGTGTCTCAGAAGCGAATCCAAAGCTTTCATTCTTGGAGTCCCATCAAAATCCAAAAAGAGGGAAGAAAAAAATGCATCCGTTCTTTTAATCGGTTGCCAAAGTTCAGAGACTTGCTCCTGCAGCTGTTTTATCTAGTCAACTTCTCCTTAAAATGTTCTTCTCCTGTGTTGTCTCACTGCCAGTGCTTTTAGCTAGATCAGTATAGTAATCCAGCATCCTCAAGCTATGAGGCATTTAACTTCTCCAGTGAAATAAATCTGTTCGGTACTTTCCTTCTTTTTATGATTCATATCATAAGTGGTATTCTTTTTCCATGCTCCATTGAGGCCAAAAAGCTTAAATTCGTCCAGGGTTTATAATAACGCAAAAAAATCGCACGATACTTAGATTTTAAACTGCAAGGGCATACAATCAAAATATTGATATTAGACTGCCTCCTGCAGCTCTTTGATCCAGTCAATTTACCTTAAAATATTCCTCTTCTGTGTTGTCTCACTGCTAATGCTTTCAGCTAGACCAGTTGATTAATCCAGCATCCTCAAGCTATGTAGCATTCCACTTCTCCATTGAAATAAATCTGTTCGGTACCGTCCTTCTTTTTATGATTCAGATCATAAGTGGTATTTTTCTTCCACGCTATATTTAGGCCAAAAAGCTGAAATTCTTCCAGGGTTTATAATAACGCAAAAAAAATCGCACGATACTTAGATTTTAAACTGCAAGGGCATACAATCAAAATATTGATATTAGACTGCCTCCTGCAGCTGTTTGATCCAGTCAATTTCTCTTAAAATATTCCTCTTCTGTGTTGTCTCACTGCTAATGCTTTCAGCTAGACCAGTTGATTAATCCAGCATCCTCAAGCTATGAGGCATTTAACTTCTCCAGTGAAATAAATCTGTTCGGTACCTTCCTTCTTTTTATGATTCATATCATAAGTGGTATTCTTCTTCCATGCTCCATTGAGGCCAAAAAGCTTAAATTCGTCCAGGGTTTATAATAACGCAAAAAAATCGCACGATACTTAGATTTTAAACTGCAAGGGCATACAATCAAAATATTGATATTAGACTGCCTCCTGCAGCTGTTTGATCCAGTCAACTTCTCTTAAAATGTTCCTTTTCTGGGTTGTCTCACTCCAAGGATATCAGCTAGATTAGTCTAATAATCCTGCGTCCTCAAGCTATGTAGCATTCAACTTCTCTGGTAAACTACATCGGTCAAGTACCTTCACTATTTTTTGGAAATGCTGCATGAGTGCTCTTTTTTTTCCACACTTCATCAAGATCAAAAAGCTAAAATTCTGCAAGGTTGGATTTTACCGCAAAAAATCACACGATACTCGGATTTTAAATTGCAAGGGCATACAATCAACATATTGACATTAATTAAAAGTGAAAAAGTAAGTTTACACGATAAATAGCTAAAACAGTGTCATCACTGCTGTGAAAAAAAATGTAGCACATTCAAATTCTAAGCAAGGTGTAAACTTACTCTTTCACTTTGTATGGCCACCTCCTCCCCAATGCCATACCAGTCCTCTCCAGATAAGTAGTAATTTTTTGCACATTCACTATTCCGCTTGAAATGGTTGACCAAAATTTTTACCACATTTATTAACATTTTAACAAAAACCTCAATCTTAGTATTTGTTTAAAACCATAAAACAGTTGGGCATTATGAATCTAAAAAAATTGAAGGAGAGTCTACTCACATGACCTAGGCTATTTCTTGACCTAAATGCCTGAGCAACCTCAATAACTGAACCCCTCTACCTTCTGTATCATGATTAATGCGACATAAAGCTGGTGTGTTTGTCATCTCAGAAGCGAATCCAAAGCTTTCATTCTTGGAGTCCCATCAAAATCCAAAAAGAGGGAAGAAAAAAATGCATCTGTTCTTTTAATCGGTTGCCAAAGTTCAGAGACTTGCTCCTGCAGCTGTTTTATCTAGTCAACTTCTCCTTAAAATGTTCTTCTCCTGTGTTGTCTCACTGCCAGTGCTTTTAGCTAGATCAGTCTAGTAATCCAGCATCCTCAAGCTATGAGGCATTTAACTTCTCCAGTGAAATAAATCTGTTTGGTACCTTCCTTCTTTTTATGATTCATATCATAAGTGGTATTCTTTTTCCATGCTCCATTGAGGCCAAAAAGCTTAAATTCGTCCAGGGTTTATAATAACGCAAAAAAATCGCACGATACTTAGATTTTAAACTGCAAAGGCATACAATCAAAATATTGATATTAGACTGCCTCCTGCAGCTCTTTGATCCAGTCAATTTACCTTAAAATATTCCCCTTCTGTGTTGTCTCACTGCTAATACTTTCAGCTAGACCAGTTGATTAATCCAGCATCCTCAAGCTATGTAGCATTCCACTTCTCCATTGAAATAAATCTGTTCGGTACCTTCCTTCTTTTTATGATTCAGATCATAAGTAATATTTTTCTTCCACGCTATATTTAGGCCAAAAAGCTGAAATTCTTCCAGGGTTTATAATAACGCAAAAAAAATCGCACGATACTTAGATTTTAAACTGCAAGGGCATACAATCAAATCATTGATATTAGACTGCCTCCTGCAGCTGTTTGATCCAGTCAATTTCTCTTAAAATATTCCTCTTCTGTGTTGTCTCACTGCTAATGCTTTCAGCTAGACCAGTTGATTAATCCAGCATCCTCAAGCTATGAGGCATTTAACTTCTCCAGTGAAATAAATCTGTTCGGTACCTTCCTTCTTTTTATGATTCATATCATAAGTGGAATTCTTCTTCCATGCTCCATTGAGGCCAAAAAGCTTAAATTCGTCCAGGGTTTATAATAACGCAAAAAAATCGCACGATACTTAGATTTTAAACTGCAAGGGCATACAATCAAAATATTGATATTAGACTGCCTCCTGCAGCTGTTTGATCCAGTCAACTTCTCTTAAAATGTTCTTTTTCTGAGTTGTCTCACTCCAAGGATATCAGCTAGATTAGTCTAATAATCCAGCGTCCTCAAGCTATGTAGCATTCAACTTCTCCGGTAAACTACATCGGTCAAGTACCTTCACTATTTTTTGGAAATGCTGCATGAGTGCTCTTTTTCTTCCACACTTCATCTAAAGTGTGGAAAACCAAAAAGCTAAAATTCTGCAAGGTTGGATTTTACCGCAAAAAATCACACGATACTCGGATTTTAAATTGCAAGGGCATACAATCAACATATTGACATTAATTAAAAGTGAAAAAGTAAGTTTACACGATAAATAGCTAAAACAGTGTCATCACTGCTGTGAAAAAAAAATGTAGCACATTCAAATTCTAAGCAAGGTGTAAACTTACTCTTTCACTTTGTATGGCCACCTCCTCCCCAATGCCATACCAGTCCTCTCCAGATAAGTAGTAATTTTTGGCACATTCACTATTCCGCTTGAAATGGTTGACCAAAATTTTTACCACATTTATTAACATTTTAACAAAAACCTCAATCTTAGTATTTGTTTAAAACCATAAAACAGTTGGGCATTATGAATCTAAAAAAATTGAAGGAGAGTCTACTCACATGACCTAGGCTATTTCTTGACCTAAATGCCTGAGCAACCTCAATAACTGAACCCCTCTACCTTCTGTATCATGATTAATGCGACATAAAGCTGGTGTGTTTGTCATCTCAGAAGCGAATCCAAAGCTTTCATTCTTGGAGTCCCATCAAAATCCAAAAAGAGGGAAGAAAAAAATGCATCCGTTCTTTTAATCGGTTGCCAAAGTTCAGAGACTTGCTCCTGCAGCTGTTTTATCAAAATCCAAAAAGAGGGAAGAAAAAAATGCATCCGTTCTTTTAATCGGTTGCCAAAGTTCAGAGACTTGCTCCTGCAGCTGTTTTATCTAGTCAACTTCTCCTTAAAATGTTCTTCTCCTGTGTTGTCTCACTGCCAGTGCTTCTAGCTAGATCAGTATAGTAATCCAGCATCCTCATGCTATGAGGCATTTAACTTCTCCAGTGAAATAAATCTGTTCGGTACTTTCCTTCTTTTTATGATTCATATCATAAGTGGTATTCTTTTTCCATGCTCCATTGAGGCCAAAAAGCTTAAATTCGTCCAGGGTTTATAATAACGCAAAAAAATCGCACGATACTTAGATTTTAAACTGCAAGGGCATACAATCAAAATATTGATATTAGACTGCCTCCTGCAGCTCTTTGATCCAGTCAATTTACCTTAAAATATTCCTCTTCTGTGTTGTCTCACTGCTAATGCTTTCAGCTAGACCAGTTGATTAATCCAGCATCCTCAAGCTATGTAGCATTCCACTTCTCCATTGAAATAAATCTGTTCGGTACCGTCCTTCTTTTTATGATTCAGATCATAAGTGGTATTTTTCTTCCACGCTATATTTAGGCCAAAAAGCTGAAATTCTTCCAGGGTTTATAATAACGCAAAAAAAATCGCACGATACTTAGATTTTAAACTGCAAGGGCATACAATCAAAATATTGATATTAGACTGCCTCCTGCAGCTGTTTGATCCAGTCAATTTCTCTTAAAATATTCCTCTTCTGTGTTGTCTCACTGCTAATGCTTTCAGCTAGACCAGTTGATTAATCCAGCATCCTCAAGCTATGAGGCATTTAACTTCTCCAGTGAAATAAATCTGTTCGGTACCTTCCTTCTTTTTATGATTCATATCATAAGTGGTATTCTTCTTCCATGCTCCATTGAGGCCAAAAAGCTTAAATTCGTCCAGGGTTTATAATAACGCAAAAAAATCGCACGATACTTCGATTTTAAACTGCAAGGGCATACAATCAAAATATTGATATTAGACTGCCTCCTGCAGCTGTTTGATCCAGTCAACTTCTCTTAAAATGTTCCTTTTCTGGGTTGTCTCACTCCAAGGATATCAGCTAGATTAGTCTAATAATCCTGCGTCCTCAAGCTATGTAGCATTCAACTTCTCTGGTAAACTACATCGGTCAAGTACCTTCACTATTTTTTGGAAATGCTGCATGAGTGCTCTTTTTTTTCCACACTTCATCAAGACCAAAAAGCTAAAATTCTGCAAGGTTGGATTTTACCGCAAAAAATCACACGATACTCGGATTTTAAATTGCAAGGGCATACAATCAACATATTGACATTAATTAAAAGTGAAAAAGTAAGTTTACACGATAAATAGCTAAAACAGTGTCATCACTGCTGTGAAAAAAAAATGTAGCACATTCAAATTCTAAGCAAGGTGTAAACTTACTCTTTCACTTTGTATGGCCACCTCCTCCCCAATGCCATACCAGTCCTCTCCAGATAAGTAGTAATTTTTGGCACATTCACTATTCCGCTTGAAATGGTTGACCAAAATTTTTACCACATTTATTAACATTTTAACAAAAACCTCAATCTTAGTATTTGTTTAAAACCATAAAACAGTTGGGCATTATGAATCTAAAAAAATTGAAGGAGAGTCTACTCACATGACCTAGGCTATTTCTTGACCTAAATGCCTGAGCAACCTCAATAACTGAACCCCTCTACCTTCTGTATCATGATTAATGCGACATAAAGCTGGTGTGTCTCAGAAGCGAATCCAAAGCTTTCATTCTTGGAGTCCCATCAAAATCCAAAAAGAGGGAAGAAAAAAATGCATCCGTTCTTTTAATCGGTTGCCAAAGTTCAGAGACTTGCTCCTGCAGCTGTTTTATCTAGTCAACTTCTCCTTAAAATGTTCTTCTCCTGTGTTGTCTCACTGCCAGTGCTTTTAGCTAGATCAGTATAGTAATCCAGCATCCTCATGCTATGAGGCATTTAACTTCTCCAGTGAAATAAATCTGTTCGGTACTTTCCTTCTTTTTATGATTCATATCATAAGTGGTATTCTTTTTCCATGCTCCATTGAGGCCAAAAAGCTTAAATTCGTCCAGGGTTTATAATAACTCAAAAAAATCGCACGATACTTAGATTTTAAACTGCAAGGGCATACAATCAAAATATTGATATTAGACTGCCTCCTGCAGCTCTTTGATCCAGTCAATTTACCTTAAAATATTCCCCTTCTGTGTTGTCTCACTGCTAATACTTTCAGCTAGACCAGTTGATTAATCCAGCATCCTCAAGCTATGTAGCATTCCACTTCTCCATTGAAATAAATCTGTTCGGTACCTTCCTTCTTTTTATGATTCAGATCATAAGTAATATTTTTCTTCCACGCTATATTTAGGCCAAAAAGCTGAAATTCTTCCAGGGTTTATAATAACGCAAAAAAAATCGCACGATACTTAGATTTTAAACTGCAAGGGCATACAATCAAAATATTGATATTAGACTGCCTCCTGCAGCTGTTTGATCCAGTCAATTTCTCTTAAAATATTCCTCTTCTGTGTTGTCTCACTGCTAATGCTTTCAGCTAGACCAGTTGATTAATCCAGCATCCTCAAGCTATGAGGCATTTAACTTCTCCAGTGAAATAAATCTGTTCGGTACCTTCCTTCTTTTTATGATTCATATCATAAGTGGAATTCTTCTTCCATGCTCCATTGAGGCCAAAAAGCTTAAATTCGTCCAGGGTTTATAATAACGCAAAAAAAATCGCACGATACTTAGATTTTAAACTGCAAGGGCATACAATCAAAATATTGATATTAGACTGCCTCCTGCAGCTCTTTGATCCAGTCAATTTACCTTAAAATATTCCTTTTCTGGGTTGTCTCACTCCAAGGATATCAGCTAGATTAGTCTAATAATCCAGCGTCCTCAAGCTATGTAGCATTCAACTTCTCCGGTAAACTACATCGGTCAAGTACCTTCACTATTTTTTGGAAATGCTGCATGAGTGCTCTTTTTCTTCCACACTTCATCAAGACCAAAAAGCTAAAATTCTGCAAGGTTGGATTTTACCGCAAAAAATCACACGATACTCGGATTTTAAATTGCAAGGGCATACAATCAACATATTGACATTAATTAAAAGTGAAAAAGTAAGTTTACACGATAAATAGCTAAAACAGTGTCATCACTGCTGTGAAAAAAAATGTAGCACATTCAAATTCTAAGCAAGGTGTAAACTTACTCTTTCACTTTGTATGGCCACCTCCTCCCCAATGCCATACCAGTCCTCTCCAGATAAGTAGTCATTTTTGGCACATTCACTATTCCGCTTGAAATGGTTGACCAAAATTTTTACCACATTTATTAACATTTTAACAAAAACCTCAATCTTAGTATTTGTTTAAAACCATAAAACAGTTGGGCATTATGAATCTAAAAAAATTGAAGGAGAGTCTACTCACATGACCTAGGCTATTTCTTGACCTAAATGCCTGAGCAACCTCAATAACTGAACCCTTCTACCTTCTGTATCATGATTAATGCGACATAAAGCTGGTGTGTCTCAGAAGCGAATCCAAAGCTTTCATTCTTGGAGTCCCATTAAAATCCCAAAAGAGGGAAGAAAAAAATGCATCCGTTCTTTTAATCGGTTGCCAAAGTTCAGAGACTTGCTCCTGCAGCTGTTTTATCTAGTCAACTTCTCCTTAAAATGTTCTTCTCCTGTGTTGTCTCACTGCCAGTGCTTTTAGCTAGATCAGTCTAGTAATCCAGCATCCTCAAGCTATGAGGCATTTAACTTCTCCAGTGAAATAAATCTGTTCAGTACCTTCCTTCTTTTTAGGATTCATATCATAAGTGGTATTCTTTTTCCATGCTCCATTGAGGCCAAAAAGCTTAAATTCGTCCAGGGTTTATAATAACGCAAAAAAATCGCACGATACTTAGATTTTAAACTGCAAGGGCATACAATCAAAATATTGATATTAGACTGCCTCCTGCAGCTCTTTGATCCAGTCAATTTACCTTAAAATATTCCTCTTCTGTGTTGTCTCACTGCTAATGCTTTCAGCTAGACCAGTTGATTAATCCAGCATCCTCAAGCTATGTAGCATTCCACTTCTCCATTGAAATAAATCTGTTCGGTACCTTCCTTCTTTTTATGATTCAGATCATAAGTAATATTTTTCTTCCACGCTATATTTAGGCCAAAAAGCTGAAATTCTTCCAGGGTTTATAATAACGCAAAAAAAATCGCACGATACTTAGATTTTAAACTGCAAGGGCATACAATCAAAATATTGATATTAGACTGCCTCCTGCAGCTGTTTGATCCAGTCAATTTCTCTTAAAATATTCCTCTTCTGTGTTGTCTCACTGCTAATGCTTTCAGCTAGACCAGTTGATTAATCCAGCATCCTCAAGCTATGAGGCATTTAACTTCTCCAGTGAAATAAATCTGTTCGGTACCTTCCTTCTTTTTATGATTCATATCATAAGTGGAATTCTTCTTCCATGCTCCATTGAGGCCAAAAAGCTTAAATTCGTCCAGGGTTTATAATAACGCAAAAAAAATCGCACGATACTTAGATTTTAAACTGCAAGGGCATACAATCAAAATATTGATATTAGACTGCCTCCTGCAGCTCTTTGATCCAGTCAATTTACCTTAAAATATTCCTTTTCTGGGTTGTCTCACTCCAAGGATATCAGCTAGATTAGTCTAATAATCCAGCGTCCTCAAGCTATGTAGCATTCAACTTCTCCGGTAAACTACATCGGTCAAGTACCTTCACTATTTTTTGGAAATGCTGCATGAGTGCTCTTTTTCTTCCACACTTCATCAAGACCAAAAAGCTAAAATTCTGCAAGGTTGGATTTTACCGCAAAAAATCACACGATACTCGGATTTTAAATTGCAAGGGCATACAATCAACATATTGACATTAATTAAAAGTGAAAAAGTAAGTTTACACGATAAATAGCTAAAACAGTGTCATCACTGCTGTGAAAAAAAATGTAGCACATTCAAATTCTAAGCAAGGTGTAAACTTACTCTTTCACTTTGTATGGCCACCTCCTCCCCAATGCCATACCAGTCCTCTCCAGATAAGTAGTCATTTTTGGCACATTCACTATTCCGCTTGAAATGGTTGACCAAAATTTTTACCACATTTATTAACATTTTAACAAAAACCTCAATCTTAGTATTTGTTTAAAACCATAAAACAGTTGGGCATTATGAATCTAAA
Source organism: Hyperolius riggenbachi (assembly GCF_040937935.1). Taxonomy (NCBI): domain Eukaryota; kingdom Metazoa; phylum Chordata; class Amphibia; order Anura; family Hyperoliidae; genus Hyperolius; species Hyperolius riggenbachi. Next base: position 492,219,720 of record NC_090647.1, read on the forward strand.
AAAATTGAAGGAGAGTCTACTCACATGACCTAGGCTATTTCTTGACCTAAATGCCTGAGCAACCTCAATAACTGAACCCTTCTACCTTCTGTATCATGATTAATGCGACATAAAGCTGGTGTGTCTCAGAAGCGAATCCAAAGCTTTCATTCTTGGAGTCCCATCAAAATCCCAAAAGAGGGAAGAAAAAAATGCATCCGTTCTTTTAATCGGTTGCCAAAGTTCAGAGACTTGCTCCTGCAGCTGTTTTATCTAGTCAACTTCTCCTTAAAATGTTCTTCTCCTGTGTTGTCTCACTGCCAGTGCTTTTAGCTAGATCAGTCTAGTAATCCAGCATCCTCAAGCTATGAGGCATTTAACTTCTCCAGTGAAATAAATCTGTTCAGTACCTTCCTTCTTTTTAGGATTCATATCATAAGTGGTATTCTTTTTCCATGCTCCATTGAGGCCAAAAAGCTTAAATTCGTCCAGGGTTTATAATAACGCAAAAAAATCGCACGATACTTAGATTTTAAACTGCAAGGGCATACAATCAAAATATTGATATTAGACTGCCTCCTGCAGCTCTTTGATCCAGTCAATTTACCTTAAAATATTCCTCTTCTGTGTTGTCTCACTGCTAATGCTTTCAGCTAGACCAGTTGATTAATCCAGCATCCTCAAGCTATGTAGCATTCCACTTCTCCATTGAAATAAATCTGTTCGGTACCTTCCTTCTTTTTATGATTCAGATCATAAGTAATATTTTTCTTCCACGCTATATTTAGGCCAAAAAGCTGAAATTCTTCCAGGGTTTATAATAACGCAAAAAAAAAATCGCACGATACTTAGATTTTAAACTGCAAGGGCATACAATCAAAATATTGATATTAGACTGCCTCCTGCAGCTGTTTGATCCAGTCAATTTCTCTTAAAATATTCCTCTTCTGTGTTGTCTCACTGCTAATGCTTTCAGCTAGACCAGTTGATTAATCCAGCATCCTCAAGCTATGAGGCATTTAACTTCTCCAGTGAAATAAATCTGTTCGGTACCTTCCTTCTTTTTATGATTCATATCATAAGTGGTATTCTTCTTCCATGCTCCATTGAGGCCAAAAAGCTTAAATTCGTCCAGGGTTTATAATAACGCAAAAAAATCGCACGATACTTAGATTTTAAACTGCAAGGGCATACAATCAAAATATTGATATTAGACTGCCTCCTGCAGCTCTTTGATCCAGTCAACATCTCTTAAAATGTTCCTTTTCTGGGTTGTCTCACTCCAAGGATATCAGCTAGATTAGTCTAATAATCCAGCGTCCTCAAGCTATGTAGCATTCAACTTCTCCGGTAAACTACATCGGTCAAGTACCTTCACTATTTTTTGGAAATGCTGCATGAGTGCTCTTTTTCTTCCACACTTCATCTAGACCAAAAAGCTAAAATTCTGCAAGGTTGGATTTTACCGCAAAAAATCACACGATACTCGGATTTTAAATTGCAAGGGCATACAATCAACATATTGACATTAATTAAAAGTGAAAAAGTAAGTTTACACGATAAATAGCTAAAACAGTGTCATCACTGCTGTGAAAAAAAATGTAGCACATTCAAATTCTAAGCAAGGTGTAAACTTACTCTTTCACTTTGTATGGCCACCTCCTCCCCAATGCCATACCAGTCCTCTCCAGATAAGTAGTCATTTTTGGCACATTCACTATTCCGCTTGAAATGGTTGACCAAAATTTTTACCACATTTATTAACATTTTAACAAAAACCTCAATCTTAGTATTTGTTTAAAACCATAAAACAGTTGGGCATTATGAATCTAAAAAAATTGAAGGAGAGTCTACTCACATGACCTAGGCTATTTCTTGACCTAAATGCCTGAGCAACCTCAATAACTGAACCCTTCTACCTTCTGTATCATGATTAATGCGACATAAAGCTGGTGTGTCTCAGAAGTGAATCCAAAGCTTTCATTCTTGGAGTCCCATCAAAATCCAAAAAGAGGGAAGAAAAAAATGCATCCGTTCTTTTAATCGGTTGCCAAAGTTCAGAGACTTGCTCCTGCAGCTGTTTTATCTAGTCAACTTCTCCTTAAAATGTTCTTCTCCTGTGTTGTCTCACTGCCAGTGCTTTTAGCTAGATCAGTCTAGTAATCCAGCATCCTCAAGCTATGAGGCATTTAACTTCTCCAGTGAAATAAATCTGTTCAGTACCTTCCTTCTTTTTATGATTCATATCATAAGTGGTATTCTTTTTCCATGCTCCATTGAGGCCAAAAAGCTTAAATTCGTCCAGGGTTTATAATAACGCAAAAAAATCGCACGATACTTAGATTTTAAACTGCAAGGGCATACAATCAAAATATTGATATTAGACTGCCTCCTGCAGCTCTTTGATCCAGTCAATTTACCTTAAAATATTCCTCTTCTGTGTTGTCTCACTGCTAATGCTTTCAGCTAGACCAGTTGATTAATCCAGCATCCTCAAGCTATGTAGCATTCCACTTCTCCATTGAAATAAATCTGTTCGGTACCTTCCTTCTTTTTATGATTCAGATCATAAGTAATATTTTTCTTCCACGCTATATTTAGGCCAAAAAGCTGAAATTCTTCCAGGGTTTATAATAACGCAAAAAAAAAATCGCACGATACTTAGATTTTAAACTGCAAGGGCATACAATCAAAATATTGATATTAGACTGCCTCCTGCAGCTGTTTGATCCAGTCAATTTCTCTTAAAATATTCCTCTTCTGTGTTGTCTCACTGCTAATGCTTTCAGCTAGACCAGTTGATTAATCCAGCATCCTCAAGCTATGAGGCATTTAACTTCTCCAGTGAAATAAATCTGTTCGGTACCTTCCTTCTTTTTATGATTCATATCATAAGTGGTATTCTTCTTCCATGCTCCATTGAGGCCAAAAAGCTTAAATTCGTCCAGGGTTTATAATAACGCAAAAAAATCGCACGATACTTAGATTTTAAACTGCAAGGGCATACAATCAAAATATTGATATTAGACTGCCTCCTGCAGCTCTTTGATCCAGTCAACATCTCTTAAAATGTTCCTTTTCTGGGTTGTCTCACTCCAAGGATATCAGCTAGATTAGTCTAATAATCCAGCGTCCTCAAGCTATGTAGCATTCAACTTCTCCGGTAAACTACATCGGTCAAGTACCTTCACTATTTTTTGGAAATGCTGCATGAGTGCTCTTTTTCTTCCACACTTCATCTAGACCAAAAAGCTAAAATTCTGCAAGGTTGGATTTTACCGCAAAAAATCACACGATACTCGGATTTTAAATTGCAAGGGCATACAATCAACATATTGACATTAATTAAAAGTGAAAAAGTAAGTTTACACGATAAATAGCTAAAACAGTGTCATCACTGCTGTGAAAAAAAATGTAGCACATTCAAATTCTAAGCAAGGTGTAAACTTACTCTTTCACTTTGTATGGCCACCTCCTCCCCAATGCCATACCAGTCCTCTCCAGATAAGTAGTCATTTTTGGCACATTCACTACTCCGCTTGAAATGGTTGACCAAAATTTTTACCACATTTATTAACATTTTAACAAAAACCTCAATCTTAGTATTTGTTTAAAACCATAAAACAGTTGGGCATTATGAATCTAAAAAAATTGAAGGAGAGTCTACTCACATGACCTAGGCTATTTCTTGACCTAAATGCCTGAGCAACCTCAATAACTGAACCCTTCTACCTTCTGTATCATGATTAATGCGACATAAAGCTGGTGTGTCTCAGAAGTGAATCCAAAGCTTTCATTCTTGGAGTCCCATCAAAATCCAAAAAGAGGGAAGAAAAAAATGCATCCGTTCTTTTAATCGGTTGCCAAAGTTCAGAGACTTGCTCCTGCAGCTGTTTTATCTAGTCAACTTCTCCTTAAAATGTTCTTCTCCTGTGTTGTCTCACTGCCAGTGCTTTTAGCTAGATCAGTCTAGTAATCCAGCATCCTCAAGCTATGAGGCATTTAACTTCTCCAGTGAAATAAATCTGTTCAGTACCTTCCTTCTTTTTATGATTCATATCATAAGTGGTATTCTTTTTCCATGCTCCATTGAGGCCAAAAAGCTTAAATTCGTCCAGGGTTTATAATAACGCAAAAAAATCGCACGATACTTAGATTTTAAACTGCAAGGGCATACAATCAAAATATTGATATTAGACTGCCTCCTGCAGCTCTTTGATCCAGTCAATTTACCTTAAAATATTCCTCTTCTGTGTTGTCTCACTGCTAATGCTTTCAGCTAGACCAGTTGATTAATCCAGCATCCTCAAGCTATGTAGCATTCCACTTCTCCATTGAAATAAATCTGTTCGGTACCTTCCTTCTTTTTATGATTCAGATCATAAGTGGTATTTTTCTTCCACGCTATATTTAGGCCAAAAAGCTGAAATTCTTCCAGGGTTTATAATAACGCAAAAAAAAAAATCGCACGATACTTAGATTTTAAACTGCAAGGGCATACAATCAAAATATTGATATTAGACTGCCTCCTGCAGCTGTTTGATCCAGTCAATTTCTCTTAAAATATTCCTCTTCTGTGTTGTCTCACTGCTAATGCTTTCAGCTAGACCAGTTGATTAATCCAGCATCCTCAAGCTATGAGGCATTTAACTTCTCCAGTGAAATAAATCTGTTCGGTACCTTCCTTCTTTTTATGATTCATATCATAAGTGGTATTCTTCTTCCATGCTCCATTGAGGCCAAAAAGCTTAAATTCGTCCAGGGTTTATAATAACGCAAAAAAATCGCACGATACTTAGATTTTAAACTGCAAGGGCATACAATCAAAATATTGATATTAGACTGCCTCCTGCAGCTCTTTGATCCAGTCAACATCTCTTAAAATGTTCCTTTTCTGGGTTGTCTCACTCCAAGGATATCAGCTAGATTAGTCTAATAATCCAGCGTCCTCAAGCTATGTAGCATTCAACTTCTCCGGTAAACTACATCGGTCAAGTACCTTCACTATTTTTTGGAAATGCTGCATGAGTGCTCTTTTTCTTCCACACTTCATCTAGACCAAAAAGCTAAAATTCTGCAAGGTTGGATTTTACCGCAAAAAATCACACGATACTCGGATTTTAAATTGCAAGGGCATACAATCAACATATTGACATTAATTAAAAGTGAAAAAGTAAGTTTACACGATAAATAGCTAAAACAGTGTCATCACTGCTGTGAAAAAAAATGTAGCACATTCAAATTCTAAGCAAGGTGTAAACTTACTCTTTCACTTTGTATGGCCACCTCCTCCCCAATGCCATACCAGTCCTCTCCAGATAAGTAGTCATTTTTGGCACATTCACTATTCCGCTTGAAATGGTTGACCAAAATTTTTACCACATTTATTAACATTTTAACAAAAACCTCAATCTTAGTATTTGTTTAAAACCATAAAACAGTTGGGCATTATGAATCTAAAAAAATTGAAGGAGAGTCTACTCACATGACCTAGGCTATTTCTTGACCTAAATGCCTGAGCAACCTCAATAACTGAACCCTTCTACCTTCTGTATCATGATTAATGCGACATAAAGCTGGTGTGTCTCAGAAGCGAATCCAAAGCTTTCATTCTTGGAGTCCCATCAAAATCCAAAAAGAGGGAAGAAAAAAATGCATCCGTTCTTTTAATCGGTTGCCAAAGTTCAGAGACTTGCTCCTGCAGCTGTTTTATCTAGTCAACTTCTCCTTAAAATGTTCTTCTCCTGTGTTGTCTCACTGCCAGTGCTTTTAGCTAGATCAGTCTAGTAATCCAGCATCCTCAAGCTATGAGGCATTTAACTTCTCCAGTGAAATAAATCTGTTCAGTACCTTCCTTCTTTTTATGATTCATATCATAAGTGGTATTCTTTTTCCATGCTCCATTGAGGCCAAAAAGCTTAAATTCGTCCATGGTTTATAATAACGCAAAAAAATCGCACCATACTTAGATTTTAAACTGCAAGGGCATACGATCAAAATATTGATATTAGACTGCCTCCTGCAGCTCTTTGATCCAGTCAATTTACCTTAAAATATTCCTCTTCTGTGTTGTCTCACTGCTAATGCTTTCAGCTAGACCAGTTGATTAATCCAGCATCCTCAAGCTATGTAGCATTCCACGTCTCCATTGAAATAAATCTGTTCGGTACCTACCTTCTTTTTATGATTCAGATCATAAGTGGTATTTTTCTTCCACGCTATATTTAGGCCAAAAAGCTGAAATTCTTCCAGGGTTTGATATTGATATTAGAAATATTGATATTAGACTGCCTCCTGCAGCTCTTTGATCCAGTCAACTTCTCTTAAAATGTTCCTTTTCTGGGTTGTCTCACTCCAAGGATATCAGCTAGATTAGTCTAATAATCCAGCGTCCTCAAGCTATGTAGCATTCAACTTCTCCGGTAAACTACATCGGTCAAGTACCTTCACTATTTTTTGGAAATGCTGCATGAGTGCTCTTTTTCTTCCACACTTCATCAAGACCAAAAAGCTAAAATTCTGCAAGGTTGGATTTTACCGCAAAAAATCACACGATACTCGGATTTTAAATTGCAAGGGCATACAATCAACATATTGACATTAATTAAAAGTGAAAAAGTAAGTTTACACGATAAATAGCTAAAACAGTGTCATCACTGCTGTGAAAAAAAATGTAGCACATTCAAATCCTAAGCAAGGTGTAAACTTACTCTTTCACTTTGTATGGCCACCTCCTCCCCAATGCCATACCAGTCCTCTCCAGATAAGTAGTCATTTTTGGCACATTCACTATTCCGCTTGAAATGGTTGACCAAAATTTTTACCACATTTATTAACATTTTAACAAAAACCTCAATCTTAGTATTTGTTTAAAACCATAAAACAGTTGGGCATTATGAATCTAAAAAAATTGAAGGAGAGTCTACTCACATGACCTAGGCTATTTCTTGACCTAAATGCCTGAGCAACCTCAATAACTGAACCCTTCTACCTTCTGTATCATGATTAATGCGACATAAAGCTGGTGTGTCTCAGAAGCGAATCCAAAGCTTTCATTCTTGGAGTCCCATCAAAATCCAAAAAGAGGGAAGAAAAAAATGCATCCGTTCTTTTAATCGGTTGCCAAAGTTCAGAGACTTGCTCCTGCAGCTGTTTTATCTAGTCAACTTCTCCTTAAAATGTTCTTCTCCTGTGTTGTCTCACTGCCAGTGCTTTTAGCTAGATCAGTCTAGTAATCCAGCATCCTCAAGCTATGAGGCATTTAACTTCTCCAGTGAAATAAATCTGTTCAGTACCTTCCTTCTTTTTATGATTCCTATCATAAGTGGTATTCTTTTTCCATGCTCCATTGAGGCCAAAAAGCTTAAATTCGTCCATGGTTTATAATAACGCAAAAACATCGCACGATACTTAGATTTTAAACTGCAAGGGCATACAATCAAAATATTGATATTAGACTGCCTCCTGCAGCTCTTTAAACCAGTCAATTTACCTTAAAATATTCCTCTTCTGTGTTGTCTCACTGCTAATGCTTTCAGCTAGACCAGTTGATTAATCCAGCATCCTCAAGCTATGTAGCATTCCACTTCTCCATTGAAATAAATCTGTTCGGTACCTTCCTTCTTTTTATGATTTAGATCATAAGTGGTATTTTTCTTCCATGCTATATTTATTCCAATAAGCTGAAATTCTTCCAGGGTTTATAATAACGCAAAAAAAAAAATCGCACGATACTTAGATTTTAAACTGCAAGGGCATACAATCAAAATATTGATATTAGACTGCCTCCTGCAGCTGTTTGATCCAGTCAACTTCTTTTAAAATGTTCCTTTTCTGGGTTGTCTCACTCCAAGGATATCAGCTAGATTAGTCTAATAATCCAGCGTCCTCAAGCTATGTAGCATTCAACTTCTCCGGTAAACTACATCGGTCAAGTACCTTCACTATTTTTTGGAAATGCTGCATGAGTGCTCTTTTTCTTCCACACTTCATCAAGACCAAAAAGCTAAAATTCTGCAAGGTTGGATTTTACCGCAAAAAAATCACACGATACTCGGATTTTAAATTGCAAGGGCATACAATCAACATATTGACATTAATTAAAAGTGAAAAAGTAAGTTTACACGATAAATAGCTAAAACAGTGTCATCACTGCTGTGTAAAAAAATGTAGCACATTCAAATTCTAAGCAAGGTGTAAACTTACTCTTTCACTTTGTATGGCCACCTCCTCCCCAATGCCATACCAGTCCTCTCCAGATAAGTAGTCATTTTTGGCACATTCACTATTCCGCTTGAAATGGTTGACCACAATTTTTACCACATTTATTAACATTTTAACAAAAACCTCAATCTTAGTATTTGTTTAAAACCATAAAACAGTTGGGCATTATGAATCTAAAAAAATTGAAGGAGAGTCTACTCACATGACCTAGGCTATTTCTTGACCTAAATGCCTGAGCAACCTCAATAACTGAACCCTTCTACCTTCTGTATCATGATTAATGCGACATAAAGCTGGTGTGTTTGTCATCTCAGAAGCGAATCCAAAGCTTTCATTCTTGGAGTCCCATCAAAATCCAAAAAGAGGGAAGAAAAAAATGCATCCGTTCTTTTAATCGGTTGCCAAAGTTCAGAGACTTGCTCCTGCAGCTGTTTTATCTAGTCAACTTCTCCTTAAAATGTTCTTCTCCTGTGTTGTCTCACTGCCAGTGCTTTTAGCTAGATCAGTCTAGTAATCCAGCATCCTCAAGCTATGAGGCATTTAACTTCTCCAGTGAAATAAATCTGTTCAGTACCTTCCTTCTTTTTATGATTCATATCATAAGTGGTATTCTTTTTCCATGCTCCATTGAGGCCAAAAAGCTTAAATTCGTCCATGGTTTATAATAACGCAAAAAAATCGCACCATACTTAGATTTTAAACTGCAAGGGCATACGATCAAAATATTGATATTAGACTGCCTCCTGCAGCTCTTTGATCCAGTCAATTTACCTTAAAATATTCCTCTTCTGTGTTGTCTCACTGCTAATGCTTTCAGCTAGACCAGTTGATTAATCCAGCATCCTCAAGCTATGTAGCATTCCACTTCTCCATTTAAATAAATCTGTTCGGTACCTTCCTTCTTTTTATGATTCAGATCATAAGTGGTATTTTTCTTCCACGCTATATTTAGGCCAAAAAGCTGAAATTCTTCCAGGGTTTATAATAACGCAAAAAAAATCGCACGATACTTAGATTTTAAACTGCAAGGGCATACAATCAAAATATTGATATTAGACTGCCTCCTGCAGCTGTTTGATCCAGTCAACTTCTCTTAAAATGTTCCTTTTCTGGGTTGTCTCACTCCAAGGATATCAGCTAGATTAGTCTAATAATCCAGCGTCCTCAAGCTATGTAGCATTCAACTTCTCCGGTAAACTACATCGGTCAAGTACCTTCACTATTTTTTGGAAATGCTGCATGAGTGCTCTTTTTCTTCCACACTTCATCAAGACCAAAAAGCTAAAATTCTGCAAGGTTGGATTTTACCGCAAAAAATCACACGATACTCGGATTTTAAATTGCAAGGGCATACAATCAACATATTGACATTAATTAAAAGTGAAAAAGTAAGTTTACACGATAAATAGCTAAAACAGTGTCATCACTGCTGTGAAAAAAAATGTAGCACATTCAAATTCTAAGCAAGGTGTAAACTTACTCTTTCACTTTGTATGGCCACCTCCTCCCCAATGCCATACCAGTCCTCTCCAGATAAGTAGTCATTTTTGGCACATTCACTATTCCGCTTGAAATGGTTGACCAAAATTTTTACCACATTTATTAACATTTTAACAAAAACCTCAATCTTAGTATTTGTTTAAAACCATAAAACAGTTGGGCATTATGAATCTAAAAAAATTGAAGGAGAGTCTACTCACATGACCTAGGCTATTTCTTGACCTAAATGCCTGAGCAACCTCAATAACTGAACCCTTCTACCTTCTGTATCATGATTAATGCGACATAAAGCTGGTGTGTCTCAGAAGCGAATCCAAAGCTTTCATTCTTGGAGTCCCATCAAAATCCAAAAAGAGGGAAGAAAAAAATGCATCCGTTCTTTTAATCGGTTGCCAAAGTTCAGAGACTTGCTCCTGCAGCTGTTTTATCTAGTCAACTTCTCCTTAAAATGTTCTTCTCCTGTGTTGTCTCACTGCCAGTGCTTTTAGCTAGATCAGTCTAGTAATCCAGCATCCTCAAGCTATGAGGCATTTAACTTCTCCAGTGAAATAAATCTGTTCGGTACCTTCCTTCTTTTTATGATTCATATCATAAGTGGTATTATTTTTCCATGCTCCATTGAGGCCAAAAAGCTTAAATTCGTCCAGGGTTTATAATAACGCAAAAAAAATCGCACGATACTTAGATTTTAAACTGCAAGGGCATACAATCAAAATATTGATATTAGACTGCCTCCTGCAGCTCTTTGATCCAGTCAATTTACCTTAAAATATTCCTCTTCTGTGTTGTCTCACTGCTAATGCTTTCAGCTAGACCAGTTGATTAATCCAGCATCCTCAAGCTATGTAGCATTCCACTTCTCCATTGAAATAAATCTGTTCGGTACCTTCCTTCTTTTTATGATTCAGATCATAAGTGGTATTTTTCTTCCACGCTATATTTAGGCCAAAAAGCTGAAATTCTTCCAGGGTTTATAATAACGCAAAAAAAAAATCGCACGATACTTAGATTTTAAACTGCAAGGGCATACAATCAAAATATTGATATTAGACTGCCTCCTGCAGCTCTTTGATCCAGTCAATTTCTCTTAAAATATTCCTCTTCTGTGTTGTCTCACTGCTAATGCTTTCAGCTAGACCAGTTGATTAATCCAGCATCATCAAGCTATGAGGCATTTAACTTCTCCAGTGAAATAAATCTGTTCGGTACCTTCCTTCTTTTTATGATTCATATCATAAGTGGTATTCTTCTTCCATGCTCCATTGAGGCCAAAAAGCTTAAATTCGTCCAGGGTTTATAATAACGCAAAAAAATCGCACGATACTTAGATTTTAAACTGCAAGGGCATACAATCAAAATATTGATATTAGACTGCCTCCTGCAGCTGTTTGATCCAGTCAACTTCTCTTAAAATGTTCCTTTTCTGGGTTGTCTCACTCCAAGGATATCAGCTAGATTAGTCTAATAATCCAGCGTCCTCAAGCTATGTAGCATTCAACTTCTCCGGTAAACTACATCGGTCAAGTACCTTCACTATTTTTTGGAAATGCTGCATGAGTGCTCTTTTTCTTCCACACTTCATCAAGACCAAAAAGCTAAAATTCTGCAAGGTTGGATTTTACCGCAAAAAATCACACGATACTCGGATTTTAAATTGCAAGGGCATACAATCAACATATTGACATTAATTAAAAGTGAAAAAGTAAGTTTACACGATAAATAGCTAAAACAGTGTCATCACTGCTGTGAAAAAAAATGTAGCACATTCAAATTCTAAGCAAGGTGTAAACTTACTCTTTCACTTTGTATGGCCACCTCCTCCCCAATGCCATACCAGTCCTCTCCAGATAAGTAGTCATTTTTGGCACATTCACTATTCCGCTTGAAATGGTTGACCAAAATTTTTACCACATTTATTAACATTTTAACAAAAACCTCAATCTTAGTATTTGTTTAAAACCATAAAACAGTTGGGCATTATGAATCTAAAAAAATTGAAGGAGAGTCTACTCACATGACCTAGGCTATTTCTTGACCTAAATGCCTGAGCAACCTCAATAACTGAACCCTTCTACCTTCTGTATCATGATTAATGCGACATAAAGCTGGTGTGTCTCAGAAGCGAATCCGAAGCTTTCATTCTTGGAGTCCCATCAAAATCCAAAAAGAGGGAAGAAAAAAATGCATCCGTTCTTTTAATCGGTTGCCAAAGTTCAGAGACTTGCTCCTGCAGCTGTTTTATCTAGTCAACTTCTCCTTAAAATGTTCTTCTCCTGTGTTGTCTCACTGCCAGTGCTTTTAGCTAGATCAGTCTAGTAATCCAGCATCCTCAAGCTATGAGGCATTTAACTTCTCCAGTGAAATAAATCTGTTCGGTACCTTCCTTCTTTTTATGATTCATATCATAAGTGGTATTCTTTTTCCATGCTCCATTGAGGCCAAAAAGCTTAAATTCGTCCAGGGTTTATAATAACGCAAAAAAATCGCACGATACTTAGATTTTAAACTGCAAGGGCATACAATCAAAATATTGATATTAGACTGCCTCCTGCAGCTCTTTGATCCAGTCAATTTACCTTAAAATATTCCTCTTCTGTGTTGTCTCACTGCTAATGCTTTCAGCTAGACCAGTTGATTAATCCAGCATCCTCAAGCTATGTAGCATTCCACTTCTCCATTGAAATAAATCTGTTCGGTACCTTCCTTCTTTTTATGATTCAGATCATAAGTGGTATTTTTCTTCCACGCTATATTTAGGCCAAAAAGCTGAAATTCTTCCAGGGTTTATAATAACGCAAAAAAAAAATCGCACGATACTTAGATTTTAAACTGCAAGGGCATACAATCAAAATATTGATATTAGACTGCCTCCTGCAGCTCTTTGATCCAGTCAATTTCTCTTAAAATATTCCTCTTCTGTGTTGTCTCACTGCTAATGCTTTCAGCTAGACCAGTTGATTAATCCAGCATCCTCAAGCTATGAGGCATTTAACTTCTCCAGTGAAATAAATCTGTTCGGTACCTTCCTTCTTTTTATGATTCATATCATAAGTGGTATTCTTCTTCCATGCTCCATTGAGGCCAAAAAGCTTACATTCGTCCAGGGTTTATAATAACGCAAAAAAATCGCACGATACTTAGATTTTAAACTGCAAGGGCATACAATCAAAATATTGATATTAGACTGCCTCCTGCAGCTGTTTAATCCAGTCAATTTCCCTTCAAATATTCCTCTTCTGTGTTGTCTCACTGCTAATGCTTTCAGCTAGACCAGTTGATTAATCCAGCGTCCTTAAGCTATTTAGCATTTAAGTTCTCCAGTGAAATAAATCTGTCAGTTACCTTCCTCCTTTTTATGATTAACATCATAAATGGTATTCCTCTTCCACGCTATTTTTAGGCCAAAAAGCTGAAATTCTTCCAGGGCTTATAATACCGCGAAAAATTGCATGATACTCAGATTTTAAACTGCAAGGGCATATCATCAAAATATTGATATTAGACTGCCTCCTGCAGCTGTTTGATCCAGTCAACTTCTCTTAAAATGTTCCTTTTCTGGGTTGTCTCACTCCAATGAGATCACCTAGATTAGTCTAATAATCCAGCGTCCTCAAGCTTTGTAGCATTCAACTTCTCCGGTAAACTACATTGGTCAAGTACCTTCATTATTTTTTGGAAATGCTGCATGAGTGCTCTTTTTCTTCCACGCTTCATCAAGGCCAAAAAGCTGAAATTCTTCAAGGTTGGATTTTACGGCAAAAAATCACACGATACTCGGATTTTAAATTGCAAGGGCATACAATCAACATATTGACATTAATTAAAAGTGAAAAAGTAAGTTTACACGATAAATAGCTAAAACAGTGTCATCACTGCTGTGAAACAAAACTGTAGCACATTCAAATTCTAAGCAAGGTGTAAACTTACTCTTTCACTTTGTATGGCCACCTCCTCCCCAATGCCATACCAGTCCTCTCCAGATAAGTAGTAATTTTTGGCACATTCATTATTCCACTTGAAATGGTTGACCAAAATTTTTACCACATTTATTAACATTTTAACAAAAACCTCAATCTTAGTATTTGTTTAAAACCGTAAAACAGTTGGGCATTATGAATCTAAAAAAATTAAAGGAGAGTCTACTCACATGACCTAGGCTATTTCTTGACCTAAATGCCTGAGCAACTTCAATAACTGAACCTTTCCACCTTCTGTACCATGATTAATGCGACATAAAGCTGGTGTGTTTGTCATCTCAGAAGCTGGATAGTGTAATGGTTAAGGGCTCTGCCTCTGACACAGGAGACCTGGGTTCGAATCACGGCTCTGCCTGTTCAGTAAGCCAGCACCTATTCAGTAGGAAACCTTGGGCAAGTCTCCCTAACACTGCTACTGCCTATAGAGCGCGTCCTAGTGGCTGCAGCTCTGGCGCTTTGAGTCCGCCAGGAGAAAAGCGCAATATAAATGTTCTGTGGTTGTTTGTTTCATCTCAGAAGCGAATCCAAAGCTTTCATTCTTGGAGTCCCATCAAACTCCAAAAAGAGGGAAGAAAAAAATGCATCCGTTCTTTTAATCGGTTGCCAAAGTTCAGAGACTTCCTCCTGCAGTTGTTCTAACTTCTCCAGTGAAATAAATCTGTTCGGTACCTTCCTTCTTTTTATGATTCATATCATAAGTGGTATTCTTCTTCCATGCTCCATTGAGGCCAAAAAGCTTAAATTCGTCCAGGATTTATAATACCGCAAAAAAATTGCACGATATTTAAATTTTAAACTGCAAGGGCATACAATCAAAACATTGATATTAGACTGCCTCCTGCAGCTGTTTGATCCAGTCAATTTCTCTTAAAAATGTTCCTCTTTTCTGTTGTCTCACTGCTAATGCTTTCAGCTAGATCATTTGATTAATCCAGCGTTCTTAAGCTATGTAGCATTTGACTTTTCCAGGGAAATAAATCTGTCAATTACCTACCTCCTTTTTATGATTTACATCATAAGTGGTATTCTTCTTCCACTCTATATTAAGGTCAAAAAGCTAAAAGTCTTCCAGGGTTATAATAACACAAAAAATTGCATGATACTTAGATTTCAAACTGCAAGGGCATACAATCAAAATATTGATATTAGACTGCCTCCTGCAGATGTTTGTTCCAGTCAATGGGCCTGATGCAATTCTCAGACTCGGCAGCATTAAATGCTGGTGAGTCCGATAATCAGGCGACTTTCAATCCAATTGCATTTAGCGCTAGGCAGGGTGCTAAAAGAACTCACTTGGGCAATATTATCGCCCAACAAGTTCCTTACACCCTATCCTATTGCACTTTGCATGCCTCTGGGAAGTGATGCTTCCCGGCAGACATGAGCGTTAGCTTAGACCTGCAAAAAGCAGGTCTAAACATGCTAACGCACGGAGGCTCCCCATTGGTTCACAGGCTGGACCAATGAAAATGGCTCAGCCTGTGAACCAATGGGGAGCCCCGGCAGCTGACTTAAAGATGCTTTGCCGGGACTCTGTTGTTAGCGAGTGTAATTACAGTAACTCATACACTGTAATTACACAGGGGGGACTTGCGGCGAGATGCAGCGGCCGACGGGTGTAAAGCGGCGGTAAGAAAATTGCTTACAATTAACTTTGTAGCTACGTGGGGGGTTGCGGAGACGAGCGGCGGCCGGCGGGGAGCTCTGGGGGTCTCCTTATTGAAGGAGACCCCCAGATGCAGCGGCGAAAGATGGTGGCGGATGTTCAGCGGGTTGTGTGCATGTGTGGGGAGCGAGGCCATGGTGCTGATGGACAGCACCTAAGGGTACACCTCGCTCCCCATCGCCCGGTAATAGGGAGCATCGCTCAGGCTTTCGCCTGAGTAATGCTCCCTAACGATCGGCCATCGCACTAGTGAAACTGGCAATAGGATTTGCCGGTAATCCTCGTGCAATGGCAAGGTGATAAGTAGCTCGCATCTGCAAGCTACTTATCACCTAAGGCCCAATGTCTCTTAAAATGCTCCTCTTGTGTAGTGTTATTGCTAGATCAGTCGATTAATCCAGCATCCTCAAGCTATGTAGCATTTAACTTTTCCAGTGATTTAAATCATAAGTGGTATTCTTCTTCAGTGCTCCATTTAGGCCAAATAGCTTGAATTCTTCCAGGGTTTATATGAGTGTAAAAATTTGTATGGTATTTAGATTTCAAACTGCAAGGGCATACAATCAAAATATTGATATTAGACTGCCTCTTGCAGACTGTCTCCTGAGATTTCTCTTAAAATGCTCCTCTTCTGTGTAGTGTCATTGCTAATCAATGTAGCTAGATCAGTCAATTAACCACCCAGGTGTTCTATTGAATGCGCCAGGGTGGATGCGCAGCACTATTTTTTAGATTTTTTGTTTAGCGCTAGCTACATGATTCCCCCCTCCCTGCGGTGTCCTCCCAGCCCCTCTGATCGCCGCCGTGTCGTCTTCCCATAAGGAAATCCCGTTCTGAACGGGATTTCCTTTAGCGCTTCCCCAGTCGCTCTGGCGACAATCGTGATGACGTCATCGACATCATCCGGAGTTCCGATCCACCCCACATCGCTGCCTGGCACTGATTGGCCAGGCTGCGCACGGGGTCTGGGTGGGGGGCCCCTCTAACGCATCGGATTGCGGCATATCGGCGGCGGGCGGCGGCGATCAAGGTACACACGCAGCTAGCAAAGTGCTAGCTGCGTGTATTAAAAAAAATTATGAAAATCGGCCCAGCGGGGCCTGAGAGGCACCCTCCGGCGGTAATGGACGAGCTGAGCTCGTCCATACCGCTAAGGAGGTTAATCCAGCATCCTCAAGCTATATGAGTGACACCTCTAGAAGAATAGAGGAAATCCTAAAATAGGAGACATGAGGGACAAGCAGCTAATCACCTACCAATCTCACGGGAAATGAGCCCTCAGGGCCAAAACAAGCCAATATATGATAAAACATGCTGATGTCACAATGGTTGCTCCCTGCAGCTGTGGAGGGAAGGAGCCTATTGTGACATCATCGCATGACCACACCCACATTCTGGAACATTCTCACGCCCCTGCTATACACTATGGGCTTGATTCACTAAACCATGATAAGTCATATCACGGCGGTTTTTACGCACATTTTCGCGCACAATCGCAAATTTGTGATTGTGCACGAAAATGTGCATGAAAACAGCCGTGATATGACTTATCACGGTTTAGTGAATCAAGCCCCATGACATCAAGTTTATTTCCTGAATAATATCACAAATTAACCATCATAGCTGTATTTCTCACTTATAACTCATAAAACAAACACTCAAAAATGCTCAAAAAGCCGCTCGGTGTGCCCCAGCCCTCAGGGTAGGAACACACTAGGCAGAATCGTTAGCATTGTGGAAAACGCAGCAGAAAATGCACATAATGCAAGTCAATGGGCCATAAAGAAAAACATGTTTCCATTCTGCAATGTGCATTTTTTAAAATGCACTAAAAACGCACAAGTGCATATGTAGCAAAACACTAACTTTCACGCATGGCCTAGTGAGTTCCCACCCACACAGCCAAGTGTATCACTGGTAGTTAAATATCAGCCTGAATTATTATATAAACATCAGAATAAATCATATTATGTATAACCCCCAGAAAACCCCTTTGCTGATTCCCCTTTGCTGATGACCAGCTGATATAAGGGTGGGGAACATCACATATGAGTGACACCTATAGAAGAATAGAGGAAATCCTAGAATAGGAGACATAAGGGACAAGCTACTCACCTGCCAATCTCATGGGAAATGAGCCCTCAGGGCCAACACAAGTCAATATATGATAAACATGCTGATGTCACAATGGTTGCGCAGCTGTGGAGGGAGGGAGCCTATTGTGACATCATCACATGACCACACCCACATTCTGGAACATTCTTACGCCCCTGCTATACACTATGGGCTTGACTCACTAAACCGTGATAAGTCATATCATAGCGGTTTTTATGCACATTTTTTACGCACAATTGCAAAGTATCATGCGAAAACAATATAGTTTTCGCACGATAATTCGTGATTGTGCGCAATAATGCACGCAAAAACAGCCGTGATATGACTTATCACAGTTTAGTGAATCAAGCCCCATGACATCAAGTTTATTTCCTGAATAATATCACAAATTAGCCATTATAGTTGTATTTACCACTTATAACTAAAAAAACAAACACTCAGGCCTGGTGCACACCAAAACCCGCTAGCAGATCCGCAAAATGCCAGCAGATTTTGAACCGCTTTTTATTTTTATGAGGCCTTTTGCTAGCGTTTTGCGGATTGCTGCTGCGGATTTCGGTGTACCATATTTCATATATTGTTACAGTAAAGTTGTTACTGAACAGCTTCTGTAACAAAAACGCCTGCAAAACCGCTCTGAACTGCCGTTTTTCAGAGCAGTTTGCGGTTTTCCTATACTTTACATTGGAGGCAGAAACGCCTCCGCAATCCAAAAAATGCCTCACCCTCATCCACAAAACGCCTCCCACTCTGGTGTGAACCACCCCATTGAGATACATTACCCTAGCGTATCCACAGCCGCAAGTGGCTGCAAAAACGCTCAAAAAGCTGCTCGGTGTGCCCCAGCCCTCAGGGTAGGAACACACTAGGCAGAAATGTTAGCGTTGTGGAAAACGCAGCAGAAAATGCACGTAATGCAAGTCAATGGGCCACATAGAAAAACACATGTTTGCATTCTGCAATGTGCATTTTTTTAAATGCAGGACTTGCTGCATATTTTTCCAAAATGCATTCAAAATGCACATAATGCATGTCAATGGTGACGCAGAGGTATTGCATTTTAGTGCTTTTTTAAAGCTTTTTTTGGGGGGGGTAACTATTTTTATGATGTGTTTCCGGTTCAAAAATGCATAGAAAATGCTTACAAAACGTATATACGATTTATATATGTGAAGCACAAACACATTAAAATGCAAGCAAAATGCACGTGCGGAACAAAAACACAGAATGGAAATGCACTGAAAACGCACAAGTGCATATGCAGCAAAATGCTAAGTTTCACGCATGGCCTAGTGTGTTTCCACCCTCCCTGCCTTCTGTATCACTGGTAGTTAAATATCAGCCTGAATTATTATATAAACATCAGAATAAATCATATTATGTATAACCTCCAGAAAACCCCTTTGCTGATTCCCCAGTGACCAGCTGATATAAGGGTGGGGAACATCACATATGAGTGACACCTATAGAAGAATAGAGGAAATCCTAGAATAGGAGACATAAGGGACAAACTACTCACCTGCCAATCTCACGGGAAATGAGCCCTCAGGGCCAAGACAAGCCAATATATGATAAACATGCTGATGTCACAATGGTTGCTGCAGCTGTGGAGGGAGGGAGCCTATTGTGACATCATCACATGACCACACCCACATTCTGGAACATTCTTACGCCCCTGCTATACACTATGGGCTTGACTCACTAAACCGTGATAAGTCATATCATAGCGGTTTTTACGCACATTTTCACGCACAATTGCAAAGTATCATGCGAAAACAATATAGTTTTTGCACGATAATTCGTGATTGTGCGCAATAATGCACGCAAAAACAGCCGTGATATGACTTATCACAGTTTCGTAAATCAAGCCCCATGACATCAAGTTTATTTCCTGAATAATACCACAAATTAGCCATCATAGTTGTATTTACCACTTATAACTAAAAAAAACAAACACTCAGGGTAGGAACACAGTAGGCAGAAACTTTAGCGTTGTGGAAAACGCAGCAGAAAATGCACGTAATGCAAGTCAATGGGCCACATAGAAAAACACATATGTTTGCATTCTGCAATGTGCGTTTTTTAAAATGCAGGACTTGCTGCATATTTTTCCAAAATGCATCTAAAACACACATAATGAATGTCAATGGTGACGCAGAGGTATTGCATTTTAGTGCTTTTTTAAAGCTTTTTTTTTTTAAACTATTTTTATGATGTGTTTCCGCTTCAAAAATGCATAGAAAATGCTTACAAAACGTATATACGATTTATATATGTGAACCACAAACACATTAAAATGCACGTGCGGAAAAAAAACGCACAAGTGCATATGCAGCAAAACGCTAAGTTTCACGCATTGGCCTAGTGTGTTCCCACCCTCCCTGCCTTCTGTATCACTGGTAGTTAAATATCAGCCTGAATTATTATATAAACATCAGAATAAATCATATTATGTATAACCTCCAGAAAACCCCTTTGCTGATTCCCCAGTGACCAGCTGATATAAGGGTGGGGAACATCACATATGAGTGACACCTATAGAAGAATAGAGGAAATCCTAGAATAGGAGACATGAGAGACAAACTACTCACCTGCCAATCTCACGGGAAATGAGCCCTCAGGGCCAAGACAAGCCAATATATGATAAACATGCTGATGTCACAATGGTTGCTGCAGCTGTGGAGGGAGGGAGCCTATTGTGACATCATCACATGACCACACCCACATTCTGGAACATTCTCACTCCCCTGCTATACACTATGGCCTTGACTCACTAAACCGTGATAAGCCATATCATGGCGGTTTTTACACACATTTTCGCTCCCAATTGCAAAGTATCATGCGAAAACAATATCGTTTTTGTGCAATAATTCGTGACCATGCACAATAATGCGCGCAAAAACGGCCGTGATATGACTTATCACGGTTTAGTGAATCAAGCCCCCTGACATCAAGTTTATTTCCTGAATAATATCACAAATTAGCCATCATAGCTGTATTTCTCACTTATAACTCATAAAACAAACACTCAGGGTAGGAACACACTAGGCAGAAACTTTAGCGTTGTGGAAAACGCAGCAGAAAATGCACGTAATGCAAGTCAATGGGCCACATAGAAAAACACGTTTGCATTCTGCAATGTGCGTTTTTTTTAAAATGCAGGACTTGCTGCATATTTTTCCAAAATGCATTCAAAACGCACATAATGAATGTCAATGGTGACGCAGAGGTATTGCGTTTTAGTGCTTTTTTAAAGCTTTTTTTTTTTAAACTATTTTTATGATGTGTTTCCGCTTCAAAAATGCATAGAAAATGCTTACAAAACGTATATACGATTTATATATGTACACCACAAACACATTAAAATGCAAGCAAAATGCACGTGCAGAACAAAAACACAGAATGGAAATGCACTGAAAACGCACAAGTGCATATGCAGCAAAATGCTAAGTTTCACGCATTGCCCTAGTGTGTTCCCACCCTCACTGCCATCACTGGTAGTTAAATATCGGCCTGAATTATTATATAAACATCAGAATAAATTATATTATGTATTACCCCCAGAAAACCCCTTTGCTGATTCCCCAGTGACCAGCTGATATAAGGGTGGGGAACATCACATATGAGTGACACCTTTAGAAGAATAGAGGAAATCCTAGAATAGGAGACATAAGGGACAAGCAGCTAATCACCTGCCAATCTCACGGGAAATGAGCCCTCAGGGCCAAGACAAGCCAATATATGATAAACATGCTGATGTCACAATGGTTGCTGCAGCTGTGGAGGGAGCCTATTGTGACATCATCACATGACCCCACCCACATTCTGGAACATTCTCATGCCCCTGCTATACACTATGGTCTTGATTCACTAAACCGTGATAAGTCATATCACAGCCATTTTCGTCCGGATTTTTGCGCTTGCAGGCGACCGCGAATTTGCATGCGCAATCGTGAATTATCACGCACAATCGCGAGTTATCGTGCAAAAATGATATTGCTTTGTGTGAAAATTTGCGATTGCGTGTGATAATTCACGATTGCGCCCAATACTTCGCAATCCCGCGTACACGCTAAAATGCGCGTGAAAACGGACATCATATAAACAAGCCAACATATGATAAACATGTCACAATGGTTGGTTGCTTGCTGCAGCTGTGGAGGGAAGAAGCCTATTGTGACATCATCACATGACCACACCCACATTCTGGAACATTCTCATGCCCCTGCTATACACTATGGGCTTGATTCACTAAACCGTGATAAGTCATATCATGGCGGTTTTACAATCGCAAATTATCATGCGAAAACAATATCGTTTTTGCACGATAATTCGTGATTGTGCACGAAAATGTGCATGAAAACAGCCGTCATATGACTTATCACGGTTTAGTGAATCAGGCCCCATGACATCAATTTTATTTCCTGAATAATATCACAAATTAGCCATCAAAGTTTTATTTACCACTTATAACTAAAAAAAACAAACACTCAGGGTAGGAACACACTAGGCAGAAACTTTAGCGTTGTGGAAAATGCACGTAATGCAAGTCAATGGGCCACATAGAAAAACACATGTTTGCATTCTGCAATGTGCATTTTTTTAAATGCAGGACTTGCTGCATATTTTTCCAAAATGCATTCAAAATGCACATAATGCATGTCAATGGTGACGCAGAGGTATTGCATTTTAGTGCTTTTTTAAAGCTTTTTTTTTTTTTTTTTTGGTAACTATTTTTATGATGTGTTTCTGGTTCAAAAATGCATAGAAAATGCTTACAAAACGTATATACGATTTATATATGTGAAGCACAAACACATTAAAATGCAAGCAAAATGCACGTGCGGAACAAAAACGCAAAATGGAAATGCACTGAAAACGCACAAGTGCATATGCAGCAAAATGCTAAGTTTCACGCATGGCCTAGTGTGTTCCCACCCTCCCTGCCTTCTGTATCACTGGTAGTTAAATATCAGCCTGAATTATTATATAAACATCAGAATAAATCATATTATGTATAACCTCCAGAAAACCCCTTTGCTGATTCCCCAGTGACCAGCTGATATAAGGGTGGGGAACATCACATATGAGTGACACCTATAGAAGAATAGAGGAAATCCTAGAATAGGAGACATAAGGGACAAGCTACTCACCTGCCAATCTCACGGGAAATGAGCCCTCAGGGCCAAGACAAGCCAATATATGATAAACATGCTGATGTCACAATGGTTGCTGCAGCTGTGGAGGGAGGGAGCCTATTGTGACATCATCACATGACCACACCCACATTCTGGAACATTCTTACGCCCCTGCTATACACTATGGGCTTGACTCACTAAACCGTGATAAGTCATATCATAGCGGTTTTTACGCACATTTTCACGCACAATTGCAAAGTATCATGCGAAAACAATATCGTTTTTGCACAATAATTCGTGATTGTGCGCAATAATGCACGCAAAAACAGCCGTGATATGACTTATCACAGTTTCGTAAATCAAGCCCCATGACATCAAGTTTATTTCCTGAATAATACCACAAATTAGCCATCATAGTTGTATTTACCACTTATAACTAAAAAAAAAAAACACTCAGGGTAGGAACACAGTAGGCAGAAACTTTAGCGTTGTGGAAAACGCAGCAGAAAATGCACGTAATGCAAGTCAATGGGCCACATAGAAAAACACATATGTTTGCATTCTGCAATGTGCGTTTTTTAAACTGCAGGACTTGCTGCATATTTTTCCAAAATGCATCTAAAACACACATAATGAATGTCAATGGTGACGCAGAGGTATTGCATTTTAGTGCTTTTTTAAAGCTTTTTTTTTTTTTTTTTGGTAACTATTTTTATGATGTGTTTCCGGTTCAAAAATGCATAGAAAATGCTTACAAAACGTATATACGATTTATATATGTGAACCACAAACACATTAAAATGCAAGCAAAATGCACGTGCGGAAAAAAAACGCACAAGTGCATATGCAGCAAAACGCTAAGTTTCACGCATTGGCCTAGTGTGTTCCCCCCCCCCCCCCCTCCCTGCCTTCTGTATCACTGGTAGTTAAATATCAGCCTGAATTATTATATAAACATCAGAATAAATCATATTATGTATAACCTCCAGAAAACCCCTTTGCTGATTCCCCAGTGACCAGCTGATATAAGGGTGGGGAACATCACATATGAGTGACACCTATAGAAGAATAGAGGAAATCCTAGAATAGGAGACATGAGAGACAAACTACTCACCTGCCAATCTCACGGGAAATGAGCCCTCAGGGCCAAGACAAGCCAATATATGATAAACATGCTGATGTCACAATGGTTGCTGCAGCTGTGGAGGGAGGGAGCCTATTGTGACATCATCACATGACCACACCCACATTCTGGAACATTCTCACTCCCCTGCTATACACTATGGCCTTGACTCACTAAACCGTGATAAGTCATATCATGGCGGTTTTTACACACATTTTCGCTCCCAATTGCAAAGTATCATGCGAAAACAATATAGTTTTCGTGCAATAATTCGTGACCATGCACAATAATGCGCGCAAAAACGGCCGTGATATGACTTATCACGGTTTAGTGAATCAAGCCCCATGACATCAAGTTTATTTCCTGAATAATATCACAAATTAGCCATCATAGCTGTATTTCTCACTTATAACTCATAAAACAAACTCTCAGGGTAGGAACACACTAGGCAGAAACTTTAGCGCAGAAACTTTAGCGTTGTGGAAAATGCAGCAGAAAATGTACGTAATGCAAGTCAATGGGCCACATAGAAAAACACATATGTTTGCATTCTGCAATGTGCGTTTTTTAAAATGCAGGACTTGCTGCATATTTTTCTAAAATGCATCTTAAACGCACATAATGAATGTCAATGGTGACGCAGAGGTATTGCGTTTTAGTGCTTTTTTAAAAGCTTCTTTTTTTTTAAAACTATTTTTATGATGTGTTTCCACTTCAAAAATTCATAGAAAATGGTTACAAAACGTATATACGATTTATATATGTGAACCACAAACACAATAAAATGCAAGCAAAATGCATGTGTGGAACAAAAACGCAAAATGGAAATGCACTGAAAACGCACAAGTGCATATGCAGCAAAATGCTAAGTTTCACGCATTGGCCTAGTGTGTAGAGATGTTGCAAACCTCAGATTTTTGGTTTGCGAACCCTGTTCGCGAACTGCCGCGGAAAGTTTGGTTCGCACGAACTTCCGCGCACCGCTAAAGACTTCAATGGGGAGGCGAACTTTGAAAACTAGAACATTAATGCTGGCCAGAAAAGTGATGGAAAAGATGTTTCAAGGGGTCTAACACCTGAGATCTTTCAGTGACTACAAGAGGGGAAATTTTTTTTTCAAAAATACCTTATAGTTTTTGAGAAAATCGTTTTAAAATAACTCCTTCTGACCGTGGAAAAATTAAACGCCCGCCGACTTTAGCAGTTAATAGCAAAGCCCCTTTAAAAGCTAGAAACACCAACTTGCAGGAAATGTTAGGAAGAGCAGTGGGAACAAGAGGAAAACATTTTTTTTTTTCAAAAAGACCTTATAGTTTTTGAGAAAATCAATTTTAAATTTTTAATGTAAATGTAATGTAATGTTTAATGTAAATTTAATGTAAATTCTCCTTCTGACTGTGGGAAAATATACCCCCGCCGACTTTAACGGTTAATAGCAAAGCCCTTTTAAAAGCTAGCAACACCAAAATTACTGGGAATGTTAAGAAGATCAGTGTGAACAAGAGGGAAAAAAACTTTTCAAAAAGACTTTATAGTTTTTGAGAAAATCGATTTTAAAGTTTAAAAAAAGAGTCGATTTATTAAAAAAGAACCGATTCATTAACCTCTTGACGACCAGCTAACGCCGATTGGCGTAAACTGGTCGTCTGCGGGTTACCATGGAAAGCGACCTTTCCATGTCAGTTCACGGAGGGTGTCTCCGTGAACAGCCGGAGAGCCGCCGATCGCCGGCAAAATGTAAACAGGCAGGGAAGAAATCCCCGCTGTTTACATTATACGGCGCTGCTGCGCAGCAGCGCCGTAAGGCAGTTTGGCGATCCCCGGCCTCTGATTGGCCGGGGATGGCTGGCATATGATAGGCTGAAGCCTATCCTTCAATGCGCAGGACGGAAATCCATCCTGCGCAGCTCACAGGGGAAGGGAGAGGGAGGGAGCGGGCGAGAGGGCGGAAAGCGCTGCGGAGGGGGGCATTGAAGAGACCCCCCCCCCCGCTAAGCAACTGCAGCTGGCGGCGATCAGACCCCCCCAGCAGGACATCCCCCTAGTGGGGAAAAAGGGGGGGTAGTCTGATCGCCCTGATTGCACTCCTGATCGGTGCTGCGGGCTGTAGGCCACGCAGCACCGATTAGTGCAGAAAGCCCTGGTCGGCAAGTGGTTAAAAAGATCTGGCTCATTCATGAGCCATTAGTATAGCAGAGAATGCATCCTCGGCAGGACATGAAGCTGCTGGCTCCCGCTGCTGTCTCTCCCCACCTGCCTGCACCTGTCAACCCCCACCTAGGCTGGCACCCAGTGCACCCATGGGTGCACTGGGTGCCAGCCTAGGTGGGGGTTGACAGGTGCAGGCAGGCAGGTGGGGAGAGACAGCGGGAGCTAGCAGCTATGCGTAAGAAAGGATGCATTCTCTGCTATGTGGGGGGCTTCGGAGATCTTTAATCAACTTAATAGAAGATCGCAACATAAGAGGATACTGTAATTCGTTGGATCATTTACCGAGGATATTGGCGTGGGAATTTTTTTTTAAAGGTACAGGTAAGTGTTTCTGGTTAATTACGAAAATTATAGGACTTTTTTCGTGGTTGTGTTTTTATTTCTTTTAACCCTTTGTGGAAATGGGTAAGGGGTACTTTGTACCCCTATACTAATTTCTCCTGGGAGGGGGTGGGCATCTGGGGTCCCCTTCTTAACCACTTAAGGACCAAGGCAATTTCTAATGATCGGTGCTGCGTTTTCTCTACAGCCCGCAGCACCGATCAGGATTGTGGCTGGGCGATCAGACTTCCCCCCTTTTTTCCCCACTAGGGGGATGTCCTGCTGGGGGGGGTCTGATCGCCGCCGGCCATTAGTGAGTAGCGGGGGGGCTCCTCAAAGCCCCCCTCTGCAGCGTTTTCCGCCCTCTCCGCAGTTCCCTCCCTCTCCCTCTTACCCGTAGCTGTGCAGGACGGATATCCAACCTGCGCATTGTGGGATAGGCTTCAGCCTATCATATGCCGGCGATCCCCGGCCAATCAGAGGCCGGGGATCGCCGATCTGCCTTATGGCGCTGCTGCGCAGCAGCGCCTTAGGATGTAAACAGCGAGGATTTCTTCCCCACGTGTTTACATTACGTGTGCGAGCAGCGATCGGTGGCTCGCACACTGTTCACGGAGGCACACTCCTTGAACTGGCATGGAAAGGCTGCTCGTGCGAGCGGCCGTTTCCATGCTATACCACTAATGACGTTAGCTGGTCGTTAAGTGGTTAAAGGGGACTCCCAGATGCCATCATGAACCCCTCCCCCAGGGAGTCGTCACCCCCACCTCCTCCTGGGGCACCGGAGGTGGGGAAGAGGCCCTTGTCCATGGATTGGACAAGGGCTCCGGGGGGGAGGGGAAGGCTTGGCCGTCCCTCCCCCCTGGAGCCTCCCATACCATGGACAATGCGGGCTGGTATTGCTCAGGGTGCGAAGCCCCAGTCGGCCGGGGCTCCGCATTCTGGCTATCCCAGCCTGCATGGGGGACAAGGGGTTACAGAGGCTCGAGAGGGGGGACCCACGTCATTTTTTTTTCAGATTTCCCACACTCAGCACATAAAAATTTAAAAATAATTTAAAAAAAATGTATATATATATATATATATATATTTTTTTTTTTTTTTCTTTTAAAGGACTTACGAGGCCACAAGTATGAAAACAGCTAAATACCATTTCATAATCCAGATCCATGGAGGATGCCATCTGCGCCCTCCCGTTCATTCCACCATGGCACCCGCAGTAATACCGGCCCCGGTCAGGTCCCGACCCCTTCAAACGGGTCGGGTTCTCATTCCCCACTCAATATGGCGCCACAGATTGCAATGGCTGCACGCAATTGTGGCTGCGCAGCTCTAGGGCCTCCTCCCGATGCGTCCAATGTATGCACGCATATTGATGAAGCGGCAGGAGGAGTCCCTAGAGCTGCGCAGGTGCAATTGCGTCTGTGCGGACTGCGCAGCCGCGGCAATCTGTGGCGGCCATATTGAGTGGGGAATGAGAACCCGACCCGTTCGGGAGTCGGGACCTGACCCGGGGCCGGTATTACTGTGGGAGCTATAGCGGAATGAATAGGAGGGCGCAGATTGCGTCCTCCATGGATCTGTATTATTCATATTTGTGGCCTCGGAAGTCCTTTAAATATTGTTTCCTGCAATCTTTTTAACATATGCTGCAAATTTGGTGTTGTTATGGTTATGGGGCTGCACTGCAAAAGTGCTGAATTTTGCCATTGGCTTTCATTGGGCTCCCTATTTTAATTTCAAAAATCTCAAATCTTTTCAAAGGGCAATGGCTCAGCAGTGGCAAATTTTCTAGCATTGTAGGGACTTTTAGGGGGATTAGGACTGGTGAGTTTCGGGCCCCTAGGCCAAAGAGGTCATAGCCTAGAGTCACAAAAACCTGTTTATTTGGACAATGTCAATGGTGGAGATTCTGACGAACATAAATCGCAGCCATGGCCGTTAGCAACGTCTGAATCTCACGACATGTCTCATGCAGGTAGAAGGCATATTGTTGTACTTTTACTCCAAGGTTGGATTCCCTAATCTCTGCAAACCAGAGTTACAGGGGTGAAAAAGTGGTAAAATCCCCCATAGGCTTTCATTGGGCTCCCTATTTCACTCTCAAAAATCTCAAATCTTTTCAAAGGGCAATGGCTCAGCAGTGGCAAATTTTCTAGCATTGTAGGAACTCTTAGGGGGATCATGACTGGTGAGTTTCAGCCCCTAGGACAAAGAGGTCATAGCCTAGGGTCACAAAAACCTGTTTATTTGGACAATGTCAATGGTGGCGATTCTGACGAAAATAAATCGCAGCCATGGCCGTTAGCAACGTCTGAATCTCATGACATGTCTCATGCAGGTAGAAGGCATATTGTTATACTTTTACTCCAAAGTTGAGTTCCCTACATTTTTGCAAACCAGAGTTACAGGGGTGCAAAAGTGGTAAAATCCCCCATAGGCTTTTATTGGGCTACCCTGTTTTGCCATAGGAAAAAAACACATATATCCAGGCACATCAGAACATTAAATAAGTTATTAAGGAAAGGGAGGTGCTGAAGGGGGTGTGGCCAGAAAACAGCTAAATTCTATTAACCCTTTGCACTCTCGCATGCAAATGTTCAAACAAATGCATTCAAAGATTCACTCATCCAGGCACAACTGTTATCCCTACAGCTAAGCTAAAAGCCGGGGTCTTAGTTCACAGAAGAATGCATTCTGATGCTTAGTCACCTACACTGTGCAGAAGTACCCAGGTAAACGTAGGTGTCCTAACTCTGGCCCTGTAACATGCATAGTGCAAACATGCAAACATTCATTGCATCAAACCTATCTAGTGATTAGGAGCACACATCCTGACGTCCTCTCCTGGGACAGATAGCGCATCTTACCAATCGCACAAGGGAGTGCATGGATACATTACGTTAGCTCCCCATGGTGCGCATGGATACATTACGTTAGCTCCTGTGTGTGATTGGTAAGATGCGCTATCTATCCAGCGTTCCGCTGTGCGGCTCAATGAGTCGCACTGACGTCATCTGGGCTGTTCTGCGCAGGCGCAGAACTACTGCGTCTACGCAGTACAGTCCGGTTGACGTCAGTGGGACTCTGAGAGCTTCTCGGCAGGTGCAGTCGGCATCTTGCACCAGAGGGGACCCCGGACCACCAGTGTAGAGCGGAGCTGCGGCGTGGGCACAGGACGGCTGGCAGGGTCTGGAGGAAGCCCCAGGTAAGTGGATTTTTTATTCTCCTCCTCCTCGGATGTGTCCTTTAAGGTATTCATGAAAAGCCATCAGAGATCTAATGCTGTCCCGCCACCTCACAAACATAACATCAATGAAGCGCCACCATGCAATGCAATGCATGGTGAACGCATCATTGGGAAACACCTTTTCACTCCCCGTTATGCAAGGGAAAGCTGCAGTGTGACTTGATTATTTTTGTTTTTTGTTGTTTAAATTCTAAGCCTTGTTATGAGTTAATTTGATTCATTAGGCTAATTATGCAGATTTATGCAAATTGAATGTGATGTCACTTCCTGCTGCATCTGTTTATATACTTTAATGTACCATTGGTGATGTCAGCTAGAAAAGGGACAGCGATTGTCCGAGACTGTTGAGGTTTACATTGATTCTCTTGCTCCTGTGAGAGAGCTGGTGTGCGGCATCTAGACTGCTGTCTTGTTTAAACTCTCTAACGTTTTATATCATCCCAAATTTAGAGAACATTGGGCTTGATTCGTTTAGCTGCACTGCTAAAGCAGGGCACCATAATGTGAAGGAGCGGCCGCTAATGCATACCTTACATAGCAGTGCTTGCTGCTATGTAAGGAGCGTGCCTTCCTTAGGGGCCCATACACTGGTCGATTTCAGCCATCAATTGAGCGGAAATCGATTCTATCAAATCTATTGATCGGTCAATTTGCGGATAATTTAAGGTGGCCATACACTCGTTAGATTAGCAGCAGATAGATCATCAGATAGATTTTCTGATCTATCTGATGTGTTTAGGAACAATTTTTACTTTTTGTTTTGTTGGTTATCTGGATGGCAGGGCGTAGATTTCAATTAGCCGTCACTGTGCACTTCCGCCGTTTCCGTCGCTCCTGCCGATCTCGACGCGGAATCCCAATGGTTCTCGCCGCAGCTCACTTGCTCTGCCTATCTCTATAATGGCAGAGCCCTGTGAGCGGGTCAGGAGCCGATTTCATTGGCTCCTGGTCCTGTCTTTCAGTGCAAGCCGCCCATTGGCTTACATTGATAGGCAGGGTCAGGAGCCAATGAAAGCGGCTCCTGACCAGCTCACAGGAACTCTGCTGTCATAGAGACGGCATAGTTGGTGGCTCAGGTTCCCAACATGCGGTGGTGAAGGCGATTGCGGCGGGTAAGTGTGGCGATTTGTCGTTATCCGTCGGTGTTCCGCCATTTCTAGTACCAGCGGTCTCTGGTCCTTAAGGGGGCAGAGACCGCTGGTACTTAAGTGGTTAAATAAATGAATGATATTCTTTCCACACTATTAGGAAGCCTCTAGATCAGGGGTCTCAAACTCAATTTACCTGGGGGCCGCAGGAGGCAAAGTCAGGATGAAGCTGGGCCGCATAAGGGATTTCACAAAAAAAGTCCTCAAATGTCATTATTAACAGATTTAATTATTTCTTCTGAACATGAAGTGTCCTACCTTATAGTTTGCTTCAGTGCTCCCATTACAAGTAATCCGCCGTGTCCCCGCCGCAAAACGAGGCCTGCAGAGCCCCCAAATCGCCAGAGCTTCAGCTCTGCCCCTCCTGACGTCAATCGCGGCGGATTGCCGCCTCTGCCCGCCCCTCTCATTCTTCCTTCACAGAGAGGGGTGGGGAGAGTCGGCGATCCGCACGGCGATTGACGTCAGGAGGGGCAGAGCTACAGCTGGAAGCTCTGCCCCTCAGCGCAGTCGTGGATGTTTGCCCGGGGGATTTTGGGGCTGCAGCCCTCGTTTAGCGGCGGGGATGCGGCCGATTACTTGGGAGCACTGAAGCGAACTATAAGGTAAAATAGTTACCTTCCGTGTCTCTTTTGCTTTTGCCGGCGCGGGCCACAAAATAATGTACCGGGGGCTGCAAATAGCCCGCGGGCGGCGAGTTTGAGACCCCTGCTCTAGATAGTACAGAGGCTATTCTACTCCTACTCGAGCCCACGGTTCATATATGACAAGAACTTGTTGGATGTTATGCTCTCATGGCCGTGTTTCTGGCCAAGTACGGGCCTCTCCATACTGGGTATGTGTGAGTCTGGTCTGTGCATAACCAGTAGAATGAAGCCACTCATGTACAGCTTTTATCATTGTGCACTACTAGCTTCATTCTACTGGGCATATGTGGACTGTACTCGCACATGCCCAATACAGAGAAGCTTGAACACAGACGGGAACATGGCCACGAAGAAGAGGGTGGGAGATAGCAGCACTGGGCTTGAGGAGGATCCGGGAAGCCTCTGGACATTCAGAGGCTTCCCACTACTTTAAAAGACAGATGAAACCTTCACAGAGTTATGCCTTAAATAATCCTACACCAAAATCAATGGTTTAGCCGACCACCTTAAAATAGCGGCATCATGTCCAAACAGCGGTCTGTTGCTGTTATCGGCTATTTGCATGTTTTCCATGAATTAAACAATAAAAGAGCTTATTTTTACTGTGTTGCCGACTCTTCGGAGTTTCTATTGCTGACGCTTAGGCATGTGGGTCTGGGCACACAAGGAGACTACCAACTTTGCGGCTAGAGTGCTCCTCCACCTTGTTTGATGTTGCCCTTATGTGATCTATTTAAAGCAATTCCGAAGCAAATAAAGAAAAAACAGATACCTACCTATGGAAAAGGCTCTGGATCGTATAGAGCCTTCCCATTCCTCTCACGGTTCCCTCATTCCAGTGCCATCACTGTCGTTCAAATCTTCCTCCGGGGTAGGCTTTGGAAGTCTTCGGGAGCCCGAGTGCTCCTGAACAGGGGTGGCTGTGTTCTGTGCGAGCGCGCAAGAGAGCACCTCCCGTGGCGGCACAGAGCAGTCTTCGACCCACCGGACTGTCCTCACACAATCTAATCCCTGCCCCAGTTATAGATGCATAGTGTACTGGTAAAGCTGTTGCCTTTGATGTAGGGTTTGAGTCTTTTGACAAGGGTTCAAATTCTGGCTCAATCTAGCACATTAAACAGTAAGGAGTATTTGGGCAAGGCCCCCTAATGATCCTGGTTGCCTGTGGAGCGCGCCACAATTGGCTGCAGCTCTGGTGCTTTAAGTCCCCCAGGAGAAGAGCACAATATAGCACAAAATGTTCTGTGTCTTGTCTAATGGCGTATCATATTATTATTATGTATTTATATAGCACTGGCATCTTCTGCAGCACTTTGCAGAGTACTTAGTCATGATACTGACTGTCCTCAGAGGAGCTCACAATGTAATCTTCGTCAAATGTTTAGTAACTAATGTATTATTTTCTTCATTGGATGAGAGGGGGCTTTGTTAAAAGTTTTGCTGTGCAGGCCCACTGTCTTTGAATTACTCCGCTGCTAAGTTTGTGTACATTTGTCCCAGCCCATCATGACCATGCCCACTTTTGGGTGCCATGCCCTCACGACATGCTATGCGCACAGCAGGTCCCCAGCTGCCCCAACAGTGTATCCTGCACTGCTCAAGGCCCACTAACAGTAGGTTTTGAGTTAATCTACGGATGTAGTCAATCAGCTCTGCTAAAACATTAAATTACCTCTCCTGTGAATGTTACTGGTTTCCTGCTAGACATGAGCTGCTGGTAGGCCTTGAGGACAACATCGGGGAACACTGTCTTAGTACTTCGAGTATTTGCATCAGAGTACTCTTGACAAATATGTGTGTTGATGTCTATTTGGAGGGGCTGAGAGCTTAGTTACGTGCATAGATGTACCGCTCAGTTCACTTTTCTTGGCGTGTGGATCTGCATAGATAGCACTACAAATAGCAATGTGTGTTTTATTGCCAATTAAATGTACAATGATAATAAATGCATTTATTATCATTGTATATTTAATTGGCAATAAAACTGAGGTATTAATAGTGGTATATGTAGGATTAATTAATATGTGAAATATTATTAATAATAATTATTATGTAACAAACATGCAAAGTACTGTTTATAGTGCAGTCATTACCTATTTACTAAGACCCAATCGCTACTGAACGAAGCAGGTCATTTTGGCACCTAATTTGGGGTCTGGAAATTGCTGGATCCCTGAATTACCCTTGCGTGGCATAGCACTAGTAAATGGTAGGACCGGCGTTTGATGCTGAGCGCCACCATAGCACTAATCCTATGCTAAGCGCCCCACGCCAGGGTGATTCAGGGATCCAGCAATTGCCAGACCTGGAATTACATCTCCCTCCAAGTTGCTACAACTTGGACGGGGATTTGAGCAGCAGCAGGGAGAGCCATCATTCTGCTCACCCTGCGCCCAGCTCACTGGCGGCGGGACAATACATATGCCCGCTGAAATCATAATTTTTCAGAAAATGTGTTTGCTAAAATATGGTTACATTTTATAAAATGTGTGTATGTATACATAAGACATTGTGCTTCTTGCAGCTTACTGACAAAAATGTTTTCCCAATGTTTCAATAGCTCACTATTGTGTTCATTTTTACCACCATCTTAAGTTCTTAAAGGGATACTGTAGGGGGGTCGGGGGAAAATGAGCTGAACTTACCCGGGGCTTCTAATGGTCCCCCGCAGACATCCTGTGTTGGCGCAGCCACTCACCGATGCTCCGGCCCCGCCTCCGGTTCACTTCTGGAATTTCAGACTTTAAAGTCTGAAAACCACTGCACCTGCATGCCCGTGTCCTCGCTCCCACTGATGTCACCAGGAGTGTACTGCGCAGACACAGACCATACTGGGCCTGCGCTGTGCACTCTTGATGACATCAGCGGGATTGAGGACACGGCAACGCAGGCGCAGTGGTTTTCTGACTTTAAAGTCAGAAATTCCAGAAGTGAACCAGAGGCGGGGCCGGAGCATCGGTGAGCGGCTGCGCGGGCACAGGATGTCTGCGGGGACCATTAGAAGCCCCGGATAGGTTCAGCTCATTTTCCCCCGACCCCCCTACAGTATCCCTTTAAGAAAAAGACCCGGAGTTTTGCATGTGTTTCATTTATATTTATATTGTTCAGGTATGTATTGTATTTTTCACTTTGCAGCAGCACATTCAACATTTTATTAGGTGACATCGCACTTACAACAAACAACAACACACAAGGTAAATATAATGCATACAATTAATGAAGGTATAATGTATACAATAAAAGTACAAAAACAATAAGTACACAAAGTAAGGATAACATTTATAATAACAAATTATTATGTTTTAGAACCCAGTGGTCAGTATCTGGCTATCAAACAAATCTTAATTGGAATCTCTCTGATTGCAGAAGGGATTTATATGACTGTTGGAGTCCCCCAAGGCTCAGTCCTCAGCCCCCGACTCTTCTCCCTCCACAGCTCCTGCCATGGCATTAACAACAAACGTCAACACACAGGGCAAATAGAATAAACACAATTAATAAAAGTATAGTATATACAATAAGAGTACAAATACAAAAAAAGTACACATACAAAAAAAGTACACATAGTAAACATAGCATTGCACTCACTATTACTAAATGGTACTCTATAGAACTACTAAAAGGCACACTAGGGACGGAGTTCATTAGATGATCTAAATCAGGGGCTTGCTGCTAGTAAAATATCGCTAGTGATATTCTACTACTGCATTTTGATAGGAAAATATCGGAAAATACTGATATTCTACTTATATGGCTAAACCTAATCCTACTCTCACACAAAACCTTTCCCTCTACCCCCACCCCCCATGCTGCCTAGCCCTAAGACTCCCCCTGCTGGTGCCTAAACCTAATCTACCCTGGTGGTTCCTAAACCTAAATGCCCTCCTAAAGCTAACCCCCCTCCTCTGCAAAGCCACGTTATGCGGCTATGAAGGTAAATTTTGGCAACCGAAGGCACCCAGTTAGTGGCAAGAGGGGCAATTTCCACAGACAGGCTTTGGAAGCCTGTTTGGGCAAATTGTCCCCTTTTGCCAATAATTAGGAGCATCCGGGCGCCAAAATTTACCTAAAAATAATTTTTATCGAATTGCCATAAAATTTGATCATTTTATTGTATGGTGTGTGGCCACCTTCACACTGTTCAAAACTTTTAAAGGATACAAGAGCCCAACTAGTAAAGATTACAAACCATGTTGTGCTAGTGATGGGGGGGAAGGGGGGGGTCAGCCTTCACTTACCGCACCCTCTGTTCAAAGATGCACGCCTCCGTTCTCCTGTTTCATCCCCCCGTTTGCGGCTCCCGACCCGAGCGTCCACTATGGAAATACTGCGCCGCGCATGTGCAGTATTCCCTTTCTTCTCCCCGTGAACGTGCTCCTAGGTCATTGCTAGACGCGCTTGCTCGCTCGCTTCCTACCACCTTCTTTGGCTCCCTGCCAGCCAGCGCGTCTTCACAGCAGGAGCTGCCAAAGGCTGTGGTGCGTCTAGCAATTACGTAGGAGCGCGTTCACGGTGTAGAAGAAGGGAAGTACTGTTCAGCGCAGTATTTCCATAGTGGATGCTTGGGTCAGGAGCCGCAATCAAGATCTGAAACAGAAGAATGGAGGCACACATCTTTGAACAGAGGGAGCTGTAAGTGAAGGCTGACGCCCTCCTACTAGCACAACACGATTTTTAATCATTACTAGTTATGCTCTGGTATCTTTTAAAATTAAATAACTTTAAAAAAAAGCATAAAACTGCACACTGTGTTCAATTCTCGTATCCGACAGCTGCTGTCAGTGGACTGAGTGACGCATGCATTACAAACAAGTTATTGTCCACAAAAAAAAAAAAAGTGGATATTTTCTGTTTCTGTATGATGGTGATGGAGCTGGGAGAGACTAGATACACGGACCTCTGCTGCCGCTTCCGCTATCATCTCCATCTCCAATATGGGCTGGATTCACAAGCACGGGCATGCTAAACAGTAAGCATGTGAAGTGCGGACATTTGCGCGCGATAATGCAGAAGTCCGCGAGCGGAACTTCACGTGCTAACTGTTTAGCACGCGCACAAGTTTGTGAATCAAGCCTTTAAAGGGGAACTGAAGAGAGAGGTATATGGAGGCTGTCATGTTTATTTCCTTTTAATCAATACCAGTTGCCTGGCAGCCCTGCTGGTCTATTTCTCTGCAGTAGTATCTGATTAAAACCAGAAACAAGCATGCAGCTAGTCTTGTCAGATCAGACTTATAAGTCTGAACCACTGAAACACCTGATCTGCTGCATGCTTGTTCAGGGGCTATGGCTAATAGTATTAGAGGCAGAGGATCAGCAGGGCTGCCAGGCACCTGGTATTGTCTAAAAGGAAATTAACATGACAGCCTCCATATACCTCTCTCTTCAGTTCCCCTTTAAAGTGTGTACAGGTTACCATGGCAACCGGAACGCAGCTGCAGTGATCAAAGCCCTCCCCTTCGCATATACACTGCCCCATTGCCTGTCACATGTCCCCGCTGTTTATCGGGATCTATCTGCCCTGGTATCCATCATTACAGCTATAATACCTCAGCAGCGCCTTGTTAGGGTCACGTGCTAGAATGGAAATACCTGATTACACAGGGAGAGCAATTTCTATCTCTGGCCACAAGGGGGAGCGTCACTCCTGTACAAGCTGCTAGTCGGGTATGTCTCCTGTCTGGCTCTCAGGGATGTCGCTGATATTGCAGAAGCCCAGGAGACTGAAGAGAAGCTGAAGACGCGTCTGTCTCTGCCGCTGCCCGGAGGGTAAACACGCCTCTGCACGAGGATAAATAACATCACCATGGCAACAGGTGCACGAGCCTTCCTGTGCAGCGTACACCATCCTGTGCGCATGCGTACTGTCCACAGCCTGAAGCTGTGGACAGTAAAAAAATTGAAGGAGAGTCTACTCACATGACCTAGGCTATTTCTTGACCTAAATGCCTGAACAACCTCAATAACTGAACCCTTCTACCTTCTGTATCATGATTAATGCGACATAAAGCTGGTGTGTCTCAGAAGCGAATCCAAAGCTTTCATTCTTGGAGTCCCATCAAAATCCAAAAAGAGGGAAGAAAAAAATGCATCCGTTCTTTTAATCGGTTGCCAAAGTTCAGAGACTTGCTCCTGCAGCTGTTTTATCTAGTCAACTTCTCCTTAAAATGTTCTTCTCCTGTGTTGTCTCACTGCCAGTGCTTTTAGCTAGATCAGTCTAGTAATCCAGCATCCTCAAGCTATGAGGCATTTAACTTCTCCAGTGAAATAAATCTGTTCGGTACCTTCCTTCTTTTTATGATTCATATCATAAGTGGTATTCTTTTTCCATGCTCCATTGAGGCCAAAAAGCTTAAATTCGTCCAGGGTTTATAATAACGCAAAAAAATCGCACGATACTTAGATTTTAAACTGCAAGGGCATACAATCAAAATATTGATATTAGACTGCCTCCTGCAGCTCTTTGATCCAGTCAATTTACCTTAAAATATTCCTCTTCTGTGTTATCTCACTGCTAATGCTTTCAGCTAGACCAGTTGATTAATCCAGCATCCTCAAGCTATGTAGCATTCCACTTCTCCATTGAAATAAATCTGTTCGGTACCTTCCTTCTTTTTATGATTCAGATCATAAGTGGTATTTTTCTTCCACGCTATATTTAGGCCAAAAAGCTGAAATTCTTCCAGGGTTTATAATAACGCAAAAAAAAAATCGCACGATACTTAGATTTTAAACTGCAAGGGCA
Source organism: Hyperolius riggenbachi (assembly GCF_040937935.1). Taxonomy (NCBI): domain Eukaryota; kingdom Metazoa; phylum Chordata; class Amphibia; order Anura; family Hyperoliidae; genus Hyperolius; species Hyperolius riggenbachi. The sequence goes on from NC_090647.1 coordinate 492,257,762, forward strand.
TACAATCAAAATATTGATATTAGACTGCCTCCTGCAGCTGTTTGATCCAGTCAATTTCTCTTAAAATATTCCTCTTCTGTGTTGTCTCACTGCTAATGCTTTCAGCTAGACCAGTTGATTAATCCAGCATCCTCAAGCTATGAGGCATTTAACTTCTCCAGTGAAATAAATCTGTTCGGTACCTTCCTTCTTTTTATGATTCATATCATAAGTGGTATTCTTCTTCCATGCTCCATTGAGGCCAAAAACGTTAAATTCGTCCAGGGTTTATAATAACGCAAAAAAAATCGCACGATACTTAGATTTTAAACTGCAAGGGCATACAATCAAAATATTGATATTAGACTGCCTCCTGCAGCTGTTTGATCCAGTCAACTTCTCTTAAAATGTTCCTTTTCTGGGTTGTCTCACTCCAAGGATATCAGCTAGATTAGTCTAATAATCCAGCGTCCTCAAGCTATGTAGCATTCAACTTCTCCGGTAAACTACATCGGTCAAGTATCTTCACTATTTTTTGGAAATGCTGCATGAGTGCTCTTTTTCTTCCACACTTCATCTAGACCAAAAAGCTAAAATTCTGCAAGGTTGGATTTTACCGCAAAAAATCACACGATACTCGGATTTTAAATTGCAAGGGCATACAATCAACATATTGACATTAATTAAAAGTGAAAAAGTAAGTTTACACGATAAATAGCTAAAACAGTGTCATCACTGCTGTGAAAAAAAATGTAGCACATTCAAATTCTAAGCAAGGTGTAAACTTACTCTTTCACTTTGTATGGCCACCTCCTCCCCAATGCCATACCAGTCCTCTCCAGATAAGTAGTCATTTTTGGCACATTCACTATTCCACTTGAAATGGTTGACCAAAATTTTTACCACATTTATTAACATTTTAACAAAAACCTCAATCTTAGTATTTGTTTAAAACCATAAAACAGTTGGGCATTATGAATCTAAAAAAATTGAAGGAGAGTCTACTCACATGACCTAGGCTATTTCTTGACCTAAATGCCTGAGCAACCTCAATAACTGAACCCTTCTACCTTCTGTATCATGATTAATGCGACATAAAGCTGGTGTGTCTCAGAAGCGAATCCAAAGCTTTCATTCTTGGAGTCCCATCAAAATCCAAAAAGAGGGAAGAAAAAAATGCATCCGTTCTTTTAATCGGTTGCCAAAGTTCAGAGACTTGCTCCTGCAGCTGTTTTATCTAGTCAACTTCTCCTTAAAATGTTCTTCTCCTGTGTTGTCTCACTGCCAGTGCTTTTAGCTAGATCAGTCTAGTAATCCAGCATCCTCAAGCTATGAGGCATTTAACTTCTCCAGTGAAATAAATCTGTTCGGTACCTTCCTTCTTTTTATGATTCATATCATAAGTGGTATTCTTTTTCCATGCTCCATTGAGGCCAAAAAGCTTAAATTCGTCCAGGGTTTATAATAACGCAAAAAAATCGCACGATACTTAGATTTTAAACTGCAAGGGCATACAATCAAAATATTGATATTAGACTGCCTCCTGCAGCTCTTTGATCCAGTCAATTTACCTTAAAATATTCCTCTTCTGTGTTTTCTCACTGCTAATGCTTTCAGCTAGACCAGTTGATTAATCCAGCATCCTCAAGCTATGTAGCATTCCACTTCTCCATTGAAATAAATCTGTTCGGTACCTTCCTTCTTTTTATGATTCAGATCATAAGTGGTATTTTTCTTCCACGCTATATTTAGGCCAAAAAGCTGAATTTCTTCCAGGGTTTATAATAACGCAAAAAAAATCGCACGATACTTAGATTTTAAACTGCAAGGGCATACAATCAAAATATTGATATTAGACTGCCTCCTGCAGCTGTTTGATCCAGTCAATTTCTCTTAAAATATTCCTCTTCTGTGTTGTCTCACTGCTAATGCTTTCAGCTAGACCAGTTGATTAATCCAGCATCCTCAAGCTATGAGGCATTTAACTTCTCCAGTGAAATAAATCTGTTCGGTACCTTCCTTCTTTTTATGATTCATATCATAAGTGGTATTCTTCTTCCATGCTCCATTGAGGCCAAAAAGCTTAAATTCGTCCAGGGTTTATAATAACGCAAAAAAATCGCACGATACTTAGATTTTAAACTGCAAGGGCATACAATCAAAATATTGATATTAGACTGCCTCCTGCAGCTGTTTGATCCAGTCAACTTCTCTTAAAATGTTCCTTTTCTGGGTTGTCTCACTCCAAGGATATCAGCTAGATTAGTCTAATAATCCAGCGTCCTCAAGCTATGCAGCATTCAACTTCTCCGGTAAACTACATCGGTCAAGTACCTTCACTATTTTTTGGAAATGCTGCATGAGTGCTCTTTTTCTTCCACACTTCATCTAGACCAAAAAGCTAAAATTCTGCAAGGTTGGATTTTACCGCAAAAAATCACACGATACTCGGATTTTAAATTGCAAGGGCATACAATCAACATATTGACATTAATTAAAAGTGAAAAAGTAAGTTTACACGATAAATAGCTAAAACAGTGTCATCACTGCTGTGAAAAAAAATGTAGCACATTCAAATTCTAAGCAAGGTGTAAACTTACTCTTTCACTTTGTATGGCCACCTCCTCCCCAATGCCATACCAGTCCTCTCCAGATAAGTAGTCATTTTTGGCACATTCACTATTCCGCTTGAAATGGTTGACCAAAATTTTTACCACATTTATTAACATTTAAACAAAAACCTCAATCTTAGTATTTGTTTAAAACCATAAAACAGTTGGGCATTATGAATCTAAAAAAATTGAAGGAGAGTCTACTCACATGACCTAGGCTATTTCTTGACCTAAATGCCTGAGCAACCTCAATAACTGAACCGTTCTACCTTCTGTATCATGATTAATGCGACATAAAGCTGGTGTGTCTCAGAAGCGAATCCAAAGCTTTCATTCTTGGAGTCCCATCAAAATCCAAAAAGAGGGAAGAAAAAAATGCATCCGTTCTTTTAATCGGTTGCCAAAGTTCAGAGACTTGCTCCTGCAGCTGTTTTATCTAGTCAACTTCTCCTTAAAATGTTCTTCTCCTGTGTTGTCTCACTGCCAGTGCTTTTAGCTAGATCAGTCTAGTAATCCAGCATCCTCAAGCTATGAGGCATTTAACTTCTCCAGTGAAATAAATCTGTTCAGTACCTTCCTTCTTTTTATGATTCATATCATAAGTGGTATTCTTTTTCCATGCTCCATTGAGGCCAAAAAGCTTAAATTCGTCCAGGGTTTATAATAACGCAAAAAAATCGCACGATACTTAGATTTTAAACTGCAAGGGCATACAATCAAAATATTGATATTAGACTGCCTCCTGCAGCTCTTTGATCCAGTCAATTTACCTTAAAATATTCCTCTTCTGTGTTGTCTCACTGCTAATGCTTTCAGCTAGACCAGTTGATTAATCCAGCATCCTCAAGCTATGTAGCATTCCACTTCTCCATTGAAATAAATCTGTTCGGTACCTTCCTTCTTTTTATGATTTAGATCATAAGTGGTATTTTTCTTCCATGCTATATTTAGGCCAAAAAGCTGAAATTCTTCCAGGGTTTATAATAACGCAAAAAAAAATCGCACGAAACTTAGATTTTAAACTGCAAGGGCATACAATCAAAATATTGATATTAGACTGCCTCCTGCAGCTGTTTGATCCAGTCAATTTCTCTTAAAATATTCCTCTTCTGTGTTGTCTCACTGCTAATGCTTTCAGCTAGACCAGTTGATTAATCCAGCATCCTCAAGCTATGAGGCATTTAACTTCTCCAGTGAAATAAATCTGTTCGGTACCTTCCTTCTTTTTATGATTCATATCATAAGTGGTATTCTTCTTCCATGCTCCATTGAGGCCAAAAAGCTTAAATTCGTCCAGGGTTTATAATAACGCAAAAAAATCGCACGATACTTAGATTTTAAACTGCAAGGGCATACAATCAAAATATTGATATTAGACTGCCTCCTGCAGCTGTTTGATCCAGTCAACTTCTTTTAAAATGTTCCTTTTCTGGGTTGTCTCACTCCAAGGATATCAGCTAGATTAGTCTAATAATCCAGCGTCCTCAAGCTATGTAGCATTCAACTTCTCCGGTAAACTACATCGGTCAAGTACCTTCACTATTTTTTGGAAATGCTGCATGAGTGCTCTTTTTCTTCCACACTTCATCTAGACCAAAAAGCTAAAATTCTGCAATATTGGATTTTACCGCAAAAAATCACACGATACTCGGATTTTAAATTGCAAGGGCATACAATCAACATATTGACATTAATTAAAAGTGAAAAAGTAAGTTTACATGATAAATAGCTAAAACAGTGTCATCACTGCTGTGAAAAAAAATGTAGCACATTCAAATTCTAAGCAAGGTGTAAACTTACTCTTTCACTTTGTATGGCCACCTCCTCTCTAATGCCATACCAGTCCTCTCCAGATAAGTAGTCATTTTTGGCACATTTACTATTCCGCTTGAAATGGTTGACCAAAATTTTTACCACATTAATTAACATTTTAACAAAAACCTCAATCTTAGTATTTGTTTAAAACCATAAAACAGTTGGGCATTATGAATCTAAAAAAATTGAAGGAGAGTCTACTCACATGACCTAGGCTATTTCTTGACCTAAATGCCTGAGCAACCTCAATAACTGAACCCTTCTACCTTCTGTATCATGATTAATGCGACATAAAGCTGGTGTGTCTCAGAAGCGAATCCAAAGCTTTCATTCTTGGAATCCCATCAAAATCCAAAAAGAGGGAAGAAAAAAATGCATCCGTTCTTTTAATCGGTTGCCAAAGTTCAGAGACTTGCTCCTGCAGCTGTTTTATCTAGTCAACTTCTCCTTAAAAAGTTCTTCTCCTGTGTTGTCTCACTGCCAGTGCTTTTAGCTAGATCAGTCTAGTAATCCAGCATCCTCAAGCTATGAGGCATTTAACTTCTCCAGTGAAATAAATCTGTTTGGTACCTTCCTTCTTTTTATGATTCATATCATAAGTGGTATTCTTTTTCCATGCTCCATTGAGGCCAAAAAGCTTAAATTCGTCCAGGGTTTATAATAACGCAAAAAAATCGCACGATACTTAGATTTTAAACTGCAAGGGCATACAATCAAAATATTGATATTAGACTGCCTCCTGCAGCTCTTTGATCCAGTCAATTTACCTTAAAATATTCCCCTTCTGTGTTGTCTCACTGCTAATGCTTTCAGCTAGACCAGTTGATTAATCCAGCATCCTCAAGCTATGTAGCATTCCACTTCTCCATTGAAATAAATCTGTTCGGTACCTTCCTTCTTTTTATGATTCAGATCATAAGTGGTATTTTTCTTCCACGCTATATTTAGGCCAAAAAGCTGAAATTCTTCCAGGGTTTATAATAACGCAAAAAAAATCGCACGATACTTAGATTTTAAACTGCAAGGGCATACAATCAAAATATTGATATTAGACTGCCTTCTGCAGCTGTTTGATCCAGTCAATTTCTCTTAAAATATTCCTCTTCTGTGTTGTCTCACTGCTAATGCTTTCAGCTAGACCAGTTGATTAATCCAGCATCCTCAAGCTATGAGGCATTTAACTTCTCCAGTGAAATAAATCTGTTCGGTACCTTCCTTCTTTTTATGATTCATATCATAAGTGGTATTCTTCTTCCATGCTCCATTGAGGCCAAAAAGCTTAAATTCGTCCAGGGTTTATAATAACGCAAAAAAATCGCACGATACTTAGATTTTAAACTGCAAGGGCATACAATCAAAATATTGATATTAGACTGCCTCCTGCAGCTGTTAGATCCAGTCAACTTCTCTTAAAATGTTCCTTTTCTGGGTTGTCTCACTCCAAGGATATCAGCTAGATTAGTCTAATAATCCAGCGTCCTCAAGCTATGTAGCATTCAACTTCTCCGGTAAACTACATCGGTCAAGTACCTTCACTATTTTTTGGAAATGCTGCATGAGTGCTCTTTTTCTTCCACACTTCATCAAGACCAAAAAGCTAAAATTCTGCAAGGTTGGATTTTACCGCAAAAAAATCACACGATACTCGGATTTTAAATTGCAAGGGCATACAATCAACATATTGACATTAATTAAAAGTGAAAAAGTAAGTTTACACGATAAATAGCTAAAACAGTGTCATCACTGCTGTGAAAAAAAATGTAGCACATTCAAATTCTAAGCAAGGTGTAAACTTACTCTTTCACTTTGTATGGCCACCTCCTCCCCAATGCCATACCAGTCCTCTCCAGATAAGTAGTCGTTTTTGGCACATTCACTATTCCGCTTGAAATGGTTGACCAAAATTTTGACCACATTTATTAACATTTTAACAAAAACCTCAATCTTAGTATTTGTTTAAAACCATAAAACAGTTGGGCATTATGAATCTAAAAAAATTGAAGGAGAGTCTACTCACATGACCTAGGCTATTTCTTGACCTAAATGCCTGAGCAACCTCAATAACTGAACCCTTCTACCTTCTGTATCATGATTAATGCGACATAAAGCTGGTGTGTTTGTCATCTCAGAAGCGAATCCAAAGCTTTCATTCTTGGAGTCCCATCAAAATCCAAAAAGAGGGAAGAAAAAAATGCATCCGTTCTTTTAATCGGTTGCCAAAGTTCAGAGACTTGCTCCTGCAGCTGTTTTATCTAGTCAACTTCTCCTTAAAATGTTCTTCTCCTGTGTTGTCTCACTGCCAGTGCTTTTAGCTAGATCAGTATAGTAATCCAGCATCCTCAAGCTATGAGGCATTTAACTTCTCCAGTGAAATAAATCTGTTCGGTACTTTCCTTCTTTTTATGATTCATATCATAAGTGGTATTCTTTTCCCATGCTCCATTGAGGCCAAAAAGCTTAAATTCGTCCAGGGTTTATAATAACGCAAAAAAAATCGCACGATACTTAGATTTTAAACTGCAAGGGCATACAATCAAAATATTGATATTAGACTGCCTCCTGCAGCTCTTTGATCCAGTCAATTTACCTTAAAATATTCCTCTTCTGTGTTGTCTCACTGCTAATGCTTTCAGCTAGACCAGTTGATTAATCCAGCATCCTCAAGCTATGTAGCATTCCACTTCTCCATTGAAATAAATCTGTTCGGTACCTTCCTTCTTTGTATGATTCAGATCATAAGTGGTATTTTTCTTCCACGCTATATTTAGGCCAAAAAGCTGAAATTCTTCCAGGGTTTATAATAACGCAAAAAAAATCGCACGATACTTAGATTTTAAACTGCAAGGGCATACAATCAAAATATTGATATTAGACTGCCTCCTGCAGCTGTTTGATCCAGTCAATTTCTCTTAAAATATTCCTCTTCTGTGTTGTCTCACTGCTAATGCTTTCAGCTAGACCAGTTGATTAATCCAGCATCCTCAAGCTATGAGGCATTTAACTTCTCCAGTGAAATAAATCTGTTCGGTACCTTCCTTCTTTTTATGATTCATATCATAAGTGGTATTCTTCTTCCATGCTCCATTGAGGCCAAAAAGCTTAAATTCGTCCAGGGTTTATAATAACGCAAAAAAATCGCACGATACTTAGATTTTAAACTGCAAGGGCATACAATCAAAATATTGATATTAGACTGCCTCCTGCAGCTGTTTGATCCAGTCAACTTCTCTTAAAATGTTCCTTTTCTGGGTTGTCTCACTCCAAGGATATCAGCTAGATTAGTCTAATAATCCAGCGTCCTCAAGCTATGTAGCATTCAACTTCTCCGGTAAACTACATCGGTCAAGTACCTTCACTATTTTTTGGAAATGCTGCATGAGTGCTCTTTTTCTTCCACACTTCATCAAGACCAAAAAGCTAAAATTCTGCAAGGTTGGATTTTACCGCAAAAAAATCACACGATACTCGGATTTTAAATTGCAAGGGCATACAATCAACATATTGACATTAATTAAAAGTGAAAAAGTAAGTTTACACGATAAATAGCTAAAACAGTGTCATCACTGCTGTGAAAAAAAATGTAGCACATTCAAATTCTAAGCAAGGTGTAAACTTACTCTTTCACTTTGTATGGCCACCTCCTCCCCAATGCCATACCAGTCCTCTCCAGATAGGTAGTCATTTTTGGCAAATTCACTATTCCGCTTGAAATGGTTGACCAAAATTTTTACCACATTTATTAACATTTTAACAAAAACCTCAATCTTAGTATTTGTTTAAAACCATAAAACAGTTGGGCATTATGAATCTAAAAAAAATTGAAGGAGAGTCTACTCACATGACCTAGGCTATTTCTTGACCTAAATGCCTGAGCAACCTCAATAACTGAACCCTTCTACCTTCTGTATCATGATTAATGCGACATAAAGCTGGTGTGTTTGTCATTTTAGAAGCGAATATAAAGCTTTCATTCTTGGAGTCCCATCAAAATCCAAAAAGAGGGAAGAAAAAAATGCATCCGTTCTTTTAATCGGTTGCCAAAGTTCAGAGACTTGCTCCTGCAGCTGTTTTATCTAGTCAACTTCTCCTTAAAATGTTCTTCTCCTGTGTTGTCTCACTGCCAGTGCTTTTAGCTAGATCAGTATAGTAATCCAGCATCCTCAAGCTATGAGGCATTTAACTTCTCCAGTGAAATAAATCTGTTCGGTACTTTCCTTCTTTTTATGATTCATATTATAAGTGGTATTCTTTTTCCATGCTCCATTGAGGCCAAAAAGCTTAAATTCGTCCAGGGTTTATAATAACGCAAAAAAATCGCACGATACTTAGATTTTAAACTGCAAGGGCATACAATCAAAATATTGATATTAGACTGCCTCCTGCAGCTCTTTGATCCAGTCAATTTACCTTAAAATATTCCTCTTCTGTGTTGTCTCACTGCTAATGCTTTCAGCTAGACCAGTTGATTAATCCAGCATCCTCAAGCTATGTAGCATTCCACTTCTCCATTGAAATAAATCTGTTCGGTACCTTCCTTCTTTTTATGATTCAGATCATAAGTGGTATTTTTCTTCCACGCTATATTTAGGCCAAAAAGCTGAAATTCTTCCAGGGTTTATAATAACGCAAAAAAAATCACACGATACTTAGATTTTAAACTGCAAGGGCATACAATCAAAATATTGATATTAGACTGCCTCCTGCAGCTGTTTGATCCAGTCAATTTCTCTTAAAATATTCCTCTTCTGTGTTGTCTCACTGCTAATGCTTTCAGCTAGACCAGTTGATTAATCCAGCATCCTCAAGCTATGAGGCATTTAACTTCTCCAGTGAAATAAATCTGTTCGGTACCTTCCTTCTTTTTATGATTCATATCATAAGTGGTATTCTTCTTCCATGCTCCATTGAGGCCAAAAAGCTTAAATTCGTCCAGGGTTTATAATAACGCAAAAAAATCGCACGATACTTAGATTTTAAACTGCAAGGGCATACAATCAAAATATTGATATTAGACTGCCTCCTGCAGCTGTTTGATCCAGTCAACTTCTCTTAAAATGTTCCTTTTCTGGGTTGTCTCACTCCAAGGATATCAGCTAGATTAGTCTAATAATCCAGCGTCCTCAAACTATGTAGCATTCAACTTCTCCGGTAAACTACATCGGTCAAGTACCTTCACTATTTTTTGGAAATGCTGCATGAGTGCTCTTTTTCTTCCACACTTCATCAAGACCAAAAAGCTAAAATTCTGCAAGGTTGGATTTTACCGCAAAAAAATCACACGATACTCGGATTTTAAATTGCAAGGGCATACAATCAACATATTGACATTAATTAAAAGTGAAAAAGTAAGTTTACATGATAAATAGCTAAAACAGTGTCATCACTGCTGTGAAAAAAAATGTAGCACATTCAAATTCTAAGCAAGGTGTAAACTTACTCTTTCACTTTGTATGGCCACCTCCTCCCCAATGCCATACCAGTCCTCTCCAGATAGGTAGTCATTTTTGGCAAATTCACTATTCCGCTTGAAATGGTTGACCAAAATTTTTACCACATTTATTAACATTTTAACAAAAACCTCAATCTTAGTATTTGTTTAAAACCATAAAACAGTTGGGCATTATGAATCTAAAAAAAATTGAAGGAGAGTCTACTCACATGACCTAGGCTATTTCTTGACCTAAATGCCTGAGCAACCTCAATAACTGAACCCTTCTACCTTCTGTATCATGATTAATGCGACATAAAGCTGGTGTGTTTGTCATTTTAGAAGCGAATCCAAAGCTTTCATTCTTGGAGTCCCATCAAAATCCAAAAAGAGGGAAGAAAAAAATGCATCCGTTCTTTTAATCGGTTGCCAAAGTTCAGAGACTTGCTCCTGCAGCTGTTTTATCTAGTCAACTTCTCCTTAAAATGTTCTTCTCCTGTGTTGTCTCACTGCCAGTGCTTTTAGCTAGATCAGTCTAGTAATCCAGCATCCTCAAGCTATGAGGCATTTAACTTCTCCAGTGAAATAAATCTGTTCGGTACTTTCCTTCTTTTTATGATTCATATCATAAGTGGTATTCTTTTTCCATGCTCCATTGAGGCCAAAAAGCTTAAATTCGTCCAGGGTTTATAATAACGCAAAAAAATCGCACGATACTTAGATTTTAAACTGCAAGGGCATACAATCAAAATATTGATATTAGACTGCCTCCTGCAGCTCTTTGATCCAGTCAATTTACCTTAAAATATTCCTCTTCTGTGTTGTCTCACTGCTAATGCTTTCAGCTAGACCAGTTGATTAATCCAGCATCCTCAAGCTATGTAGCATTCCACTTCTCCATTGAAATAAATCTGTTCGGTACCTTCCTTCTTTGTATGATTCAGATCATAAGTGGTATTTTTCTTCCACGCTATATTTAGGCCAAAAAGCTGAAATTCTTCCAGGGTTTATAATAACGCAAAAAAAATCGCACGATACTTAGATTTTAAACTGCAAGGGCATACAATCAAAATATTGATATTAGACTGCCTCCTGCAGCTGTTTGATCCAGTCAATTTCTCTTAAAATATTCCTCTTCTGTGTTGTCTCACTGCTAATGCTTTCAGCTAGACCAGTTGATTAATCCAGCATCCTCAAGCTATGAGGCATTTAACTTCTCCAGTGAAATAAATCTGTTCGGTACCTTCCTTCTTTTTATGATTCATATCATAAGTGGTATTCTTCTTCCATGCTCCATTGAGGCCAAAAAGCTTAAATTCGTCCAGGGTTTATAATAACGCAAAAAAATCGCACGATACTTAGATTTTAAACTGCAAGGGCATACAATCAAAATATTGATATTAGACTGCCTCCTGCAGCTGTTTGATCCAGTCAACTTCTCTTAAAATGTTCCTTTTCTGGGTTGTCTCACTCCAAGGATATCAGCTAGATTAGTCTAATAATCCAGCGTCCTCAAGCTATGTAGCATTCAACTTCTCCGGTAAACTACATCGGTCAAGTACCTTCACTATTTTTTGGAAATGCTGCATGAGTGCTCTTTTTCTTCCACACTTCATCAAGACCAAAAAGCTAAAATTCTGCAAGGTTGGATTTTACCGCAAAAAAATCACACGATACTCGGATTTTAAATTGCAAGGGCATACAATCAACATATTGACATTAATTAAAAGTGAAAAAGTAAGTTTACACGATAAATAGCTAAAACAGTGTCATCACTGCTGTGAAAAAAAATGTAGCACATTCAAATTCTAAGCAAGGTGTAAACTTACTCTTTCACTTTGTATGGCCACCTCCTCCCCAATGCCATACCAGTCCTCTCCAGATAGGTAGTCATTTTTGGCAAATTCACTATTCCGCTTGAAATGGTTGACCAAAATTTTTACCACATTTATTAACATTTTAACAAAAACCTCAATCTTAGTATTTGTTTAAAACCATAAAACAGTTGGGCATTATGAATCTAAAAAAAATTGAAGGAGAGTCTACTCACATGACCTAGGCTATTTCTTGACCTAAATGCCTGAGCAACCTCAATAACTGAACCCTTCTACCTTCTGTATCATGATTAATGCGACATAAAGCTGGTGTGTTTGTCATTTTAGAAGCGAATCCAAAGCTTTCATTCTTGGAGTCCCATCAAAATCCAAAAAGAGGGAAGAAAAAAATGCATCCGTTCTTTTAATCGGTTGCCAAAGTTCAGAGACTTGCTCCTGCAGCTGTTTTATCTAGTCAACTTCTCCTTAAAATGTTCTTCTCCTGTGTTGTCTCACTGCCAGTGCTTTTAGCTAGATCAGTATAGTAATCCAGCATCCTCAAGCTATGAGGCATTTAACTTCTCCAGTGAAATAAATCTGTTCGGTACTTTCCTTCTTTTTATGATTCATATCATAAGTGGTATTCTTTTCCCATGCTCCATTGAGGCCAAAAAGCTTAAATTCGTCCAGGGTTTATAATAACGCAAAAAAAATCGCACGATACTTAGATTTTAAACTGCAAGGGCATACAATCAAAATATTGATATTAGACTGCCTCCTGCAGCTCTTTGATCCAGTCAATTTACCTTAAAATATTCCTCTTCTGTGTTGTCTCACTGCTAATGCTTTCAGCTAGACCAGTTGATTAATCCAGCATCCTCAAGCTATGTAGCATTCCACTTCTCCATTGAAATAAATCTGTTCGGTACCTTCCTTCTTTGTATGATTCAGATCATAAGTGGTATTTTTCTTCCACGCTATATTTAGGCCAAAAAGCTGAAATTCTTCCAGGGTTTATAATAACGCAAAAAAAATCGCACGATACTTAGATTTTAAACTGCAAGGGCATACAATCAAAATATTGATATTAGACTGCCTCCTGCAGCTGTTTGATCCAGTCAATTTCTCTTAAAATATTCCTCTTCTGTGTTGTCTCACTGCTAATGCTTTCAGCTAGACCAGTTGATTAATCCAGCATCCTCAAGCTATGAGGCATTTAACTTCTCCAGTGAAATAAATCTGTTCGGTACCTTCCTTCTTTTTATGATTCATATCATAAGTGGTATTCTTCTTCCATGCTCCATTGAGGCCAAAAAGCTTAAATTCGTCCAGGGTTTATAATAACGCAAAAAAATCGCACGATACTTAGATTTTAAACTGCAAGGGCATACAATCAAAATATTGATATTAGACTGCCTCCTGCAGCTGTTTGATCCAGTCAACTTCTCTTAAAATGTTCCTTTTCTGGGTTGTCTCACTCCAAGGATATCAGCTAGATTAGTCTAATAATCCAGCGTCCTCAAGCTATGTAGCATTCAACTTCTCCGGTAAACTACATCGGTCAAGTACCTTCACTATTTTTTGGAAATGCTGCATGAGTGCTCTTTTTCTTCCACACTTCATCAAGACCAAAAAGCTAAAATTCTGCAAGGTTGGATTTTACCGCAAAAAAATCACACGATACTCGGATTTTAAATTGCAAGGGCATACAATCAACATATTGACATTAATTAAAAGTGAAAAAGTAAGTTTACACGATAAATAGCTAAAACAGTGTCATCACTGCTGTGAAAAAAAATGTAGCACATTCAAATTCTAAGCAAGGTGTAAACTTACTCTTTCACTTTGTATGGCCACCTCCTCCCCAATGCCATACCAGTCCTCTCCAGATAGGTAGTCATTTTTGGCAAATTCACTATTCCGCTTGAAATGGTTGACCAAAATTTTTACCACATTTATTAACATTTTAACAAAAACCTCAATCTTAGTATTTGTTTAAAACCATAAAACAGTTGGGCATTATGAATCTAAAAAAATTGAAGGAGAGTCTACTCACATGACCTAGGCTATTTCTTGACCTAAATGCCTGAGCAACCTCAATAACTGAACCCCTCTACCTTCTGTATCATGATTAATGCGACATAAAGCTGGTGTGTTTGTCATCTCAGAAGCGAATCCAAAGCTTTCATTCTTGGAGTCCCATCAAAATCCAAAAAGAGGGAAGAAAAAAATGCATCCGTTCTTTTAATCGGTTGCCAAAGTTCAGAGACTTGCTCCTGCAGCTGTTTTATCTAGTCAACTTCTCCTTAAAATGTTCTTCTCCTGTGTTGTCTCACTGCCAGTGCTTTTAGCTAGATCAGTATAGTAATCCAGCATCCTCAAGCTATGAGGCATTTAACTTCTCCAGTGAAATAAATCTGTTCGGTACCTTCCTTCTTTTTATGATTCAGATCATAAGTGGTATTTTTCTTCCACGCTATATTTAGGCCAAAAAGCTGAAATTCTTCCAGGGTTTATAATAACGCAAAAAAAATCGCACGATACTTAGATTTTAAACTGCAAGGGCATACAATCAAAATATTGATATTAGACTGCCTCCTGCAGCTGTTTGATCCAGTCAATTTCTCTTAAAATATTCCTCTTCTGTGTTGTCTCACTGCTAATGCTTTCAGCTAGACCAGTTGATTAATCCAGCATCCTCAAGCTATGAGGCATTTAACTTCTCCAGTGAAATAAATCTGTTCGGTACCTTCCTTCTTTTTATGATTCATATCATAAGTGGTATTCTTCTTCCATGCTCCATTGAGGCCAAAAAGCTTAAATTCGTCCAGGGTTTATAATAACGCAAAAAAATCGCACGATACTTAGATTTTAAACTGCAAGGGCATACAATCAAAATATTGATATTAGACTGCCTCCTGCAGCTGTTTGATCCAGTCAACTTCTCTTAAAATGTTCCTTTTCTGGGTTGTCTCACTCCAAGGATATCAGCTAGATTAGTCTAATAATCCAGCGTCCTCAAGCTATGTAGCATTCAACTTCTCCGGTAAACTACATCGGTCAAGTACCTTCACTATTTTTTGGAAATGCTGCATGAGTGCTCTTTTTCTTCCACACTTCATCTAGACCAAAAAGCTAAAATTCTGCAAGGTTGGATTTTACCGCAAAAAATCACACGATACTCGGATTTTAAATTGCAAGGGCATACAATCAACATATTGACATTAATTAAAAGTGAAAAAGTAAGTTTACACGATAAATAGCTAAAACAGTGTCATCACTGCTGTGAAAAAAAATGTAGCACATTCAAATTCTAAGCAAGGTGTAAACTTACTCTTTCACTTTGTATGGCCACCTCCTCCCCAATGCCATACCAGTCCTCTCCAGATAAGTAGTCGTTTTTGGCACATTCACTATTCCGCTTGAAATGGTTGACCAAAATTTTGACCACATTTATTAACATTTTAACAAAAACCTCAATCTTAGTATTTGTTTAAAACCATAAAACAGTTGGGCATTATGAATCTAAAAAAATTGAAGGAGAGTCTACTCACATGACCTAGGCTATTTCTTGACCTAAATGCCTGAGCAACCTCAATAACTGAACCCTTCTACCTTCTGTATCATGATTAATGCGACATAAAGCTGGTGTGTTTGTCATCTCAGAAGCGAATCCAAAGCTTTCATTCTTGGAGTCCCATCAAAATCCAAAAAGAGGGAAGAAAAAAATGCATCCGTTCTTTTAATCGGTTGCCAAAGTTCAGAGACTTGCTCCTGCAGCTGTTTTATCTAGTCAACTTCTCCTTAAAATGTTCTTCTCCTGTGTTGTCTCACTGCCAGTGCTTTTAGCTAGATCAGTATAGTAATCCAGCATCCTCAAGCTATGAGGCATTTAACTTCTCCAGTGAAATAAATCTGTTCGGTACTTTCCTTCTTTTTATGATTCATATCATAAGTGGTATTCTTTTTCCATGCTCCATTGAGGCCAAAAAGCTTAAATTCGTCCAGGGTTTATAATAACGCAAAAAAAATCGCACGATACTTAGATTTTAAACTGCAAGGGCATACAATCAAAATATTGATATTAGACTGCCTCCTGCAGCTCTTTGATCCAGTCAATTTACCTTAAAATATTCCTCTTCTGTGTTGTCTCACTGCTAATGCTTTCAGCTAGACCAGTTGATTAATCCAGCATCCTCAAGCTATGTAGCATTCCACTTCTCCACTGAAATAAATCTGTTCGGTACCTTCCTTCTTTTTATGATTCAGATCATAAGTGGTATTTTTCTTCCACGCTATATTTAGGCCAAAAAGCTGAAATTCTTCCAGGGTTTATAATAACGCAAAAAAAATCGCACGATACTTAGATTTTAAACTGCAAGGGCATACAATCAAAATATTGATATTAGACTGCCTCCTGCAGCTGTTTGATCCAGTCAATTTCTCTTAAAATATTCCTCTTCTGTGTTGTCTCACTGCTAATGCTTTCAGCTAGACCAGTTGATTAATCCAGCATCCTCAAGCTATGAGGCATTTAACTTCTCCAGCGAAATAAATCTGTTCGGTACCTTCCTTCTTTTTATGATTCATATCATAAGTGGTATTCTTCTTCCATGCTCGATTGAGGCCAAAAAGCTTAAATTCGTCCAGGGTTTATAATAACGCAAAAAAATCGCACGATACTTAGATTTTAAACTGCAAGGGCATACAATCAAAATATTGATATTAGACTGCCTCCTGCAGCTGTTTGATCCAGTCAACTTCTCTTAAAATGTTCCTTTTCTGGGTTGTCTCACTCCAAGGATATCAGCTAGATTAGTCTAATAATCCAGCGTCCTCAAGCTATGTAGCATTCAACTTCTCCGGTAAACTACATCGGTCAAGTACCTTCACTATTTTTTGGAAATGCTGCATGAGTGCTCTTTTTCTTCCACACTTCATCAAGACCAAAAAGCTAAAATTCTGCAAGGTTGGATTTTACCGCAAAAAAATCACACGATACTCGGATTTTAAATTGCAAGGGCATACAATCAACATATTGACATTAATTAAAAGTGAAAAAGTAAGTTTACACGATAAATAGCTAAAACAGTGTCATCACTGCTGTGAAAAAAAATGTAGCACATTTAAATTCTAAGCAAGGTGTAAACTTACTCTTTCACTTTGTATGGCCACCTCCTCCCCAATGCCATACCAGTCCTCTCCAGATAAGTAGTCATTTTTGGCACATTCACTATTCCGCTTGAAATGGTTGACCAAAATTTTTACCACATTTATTAACATTTTAACAAAAACCTCAATCTTAGTATTTGTTTAAAACCATAAAACAGTTGGGCATTATGAATCTAAAAAAATTGAAGGAGAGTCTACTCACATGACCTTGGCTATTTCTTGACCTAAATGCCTGAGCAACCTCAATAACTGAACCCTTCTACCTTCTGTATCATGATTAATGCGACATAAAGCTGGTGTGTTTGTCATCTCAGAAGCGAATCCAAAGCTTTCATTCTTGGAGTCCCATCAAAATCCAAAAAGAGGGAAGAAAAAAATGCATCCGTTCTTTTAATCGGTTGCCAAAGTTCAGAGACTTGCTCCTGCAGCTGTTTTATCTAGTCAACTTCTCCTTAAAATGTTCTTCTCCTGTGTTGTCTCACTGCCAGTGCTTTTAGCTAGATTAGTATAGTAATCCAGCATCCTCAAGCTATGAGGCATTTAACTTCTCCAGTGAAATAAATCTGTTCGGTACTTTCCTTCTTTTTATGATTCATATCATAAGTGGTATTCTTTTTCCATGCTCCATTGAGGCCAAAAAGCTTAAATTCGTCCAGGGTTTATAATAACGCAAAAAAATCGCACGATACTTAGATTTTAAACTGCAAGGGCATACAATCAAAATATTGATATTAGACTGCCTCCTGCAGCTCTTTGATCCAGTCAATTTACCTTAAAATATTCCTCTTCTGTGTTGTCTCACTGCTAATGCTTTCAGCTAGACCAGTTGATTAATCCAGCATCCTCAAGCTATGTAGCATTCCACTTCTCCATTGAAATAAATCTGTTCGGTACCTTCCTTCTTTTTATGATTCAGATCATAAGTGGTATTTTTCTTCCACGCTATATTTAGGCCAAAAAGCTGAAATTCTTCCAGGGTTTATAATAACGCAAAAAAAATCACACGATACTTAGATTTTAAACTGCAAGGGCATACAATCAAAATATTGATATTAGACTGCCTCCTGCAGCTGTTTGATCCAGTCAATTTCTCTTAAAATATTCCTCTTCTGTGTTGTCTCACTGCTAATGCTTTCAGCTAGACCAGTTGATTAATCCAGCATCCTCAAGCTATGAGGCATTTAACTTCTCCAGTGAAATAAATCTGTTCGGTACCTTCCTTCTTTTTATGATTCATATCATAAGTGGTATTCTTCTTCCATGCTCCATTGAGGCCAAAAAGCTTAAATTCGTCCAGGGTTTATAATAACGCAAAAAAATCGCACGATACTTAGATTTTAAACTGCAAGGGCATACAATCAAAATATTGATATTAGACTGCCTCCTGCAGCTGTTTGATCCAGTCAACTTCTCTTAAAATGTTCCTTTTCTGGGTTGTCTCACTCCAAGGATATCAGCTAGATTAGTCTAATAATCCAGCGTCCTCAAACTATGTAGCATTCAACTTCTCCGGTAAACTACATCGGTCAAGTACCTTCACTATTTTTTGGAAATGCTGCATGAGTGCTCTTTTTCTTCCACACTTCATCAAGACCAAAAAGCTAAAATTCTGCAAGGTTGGATTTTACCGCAAAAAAATCACACGATACTCGGATTTTAAATTGCAAGGGCATACAATCAACATATTGACATTAATTAAAAGTGAAAAAGTAAGTTTACATGATAAATAGCTAAAACAGTGTCATCACTGCTGTGAAAAAAAATGTAGCACATTCAAATTCTAAGCAAGGTGTAAACTTACTCTTTCACTTTGTATGGCCACCTCCTCCCCAATGCCATACCAGTCCTCTCCAGATAGGTAGTCATTTTTGGCAAATTCACTATTCCGCTTGAAATGGTTGACCAAAATTTTTACCACATTTATTAACATTTTAACAAAAACCTCAATCTTAGTATTTGTTTAAAACCATAAAACAGTTGGGCATTATGAATCTAAAAAAAATTTAAGGAGAGTCTACTCACATGACCTAGGCTATTTCTTGACCTAAATGCCTGAGCAACCTCAATAACTGAACCCTTCTACCTTCTGTATCATGATTAATGCGACATAAAGCTGGTGTGTTTGTCATTTTAGAAGCGAATCCAAAGCTTTCATTCTTGGAGTCCCATCAAAATCCAAAAAGAGGGAAGAAAAAAATGCATCCGTTCTTTTAATCGGTTGCCAAAGTTCAGAGACTTGCTCCTGCAGCTGTTTTATCTAGTCAACTTCTCCTTAAAATGTTCTTCTCCTGTGTTGTCTCACTGCCAGTGCTTTTAGCTAGATCAGTCTAGTAATCCAGCATCCTCAAGCTATGAGGCATTTAACTTCTCCAGTGAAATAAATCTGTTCGGTACTTTCCTTCTTTTTATGATTCATATCATAAGTGGTATTCTTTTTCCATGCTCCATTGAGGCCAAAAAGCTTAAATTCGTCCAGGGTTTATAATAACGCAAAAAAATCGCACGATACTTAGATTTTAAACTGCAAGGGCATACAATCAAAATATTGATATTAGACTGCCTCCTGCAGCTCTTTGATCCAGTCAATTTACCTTAAAATATTCCTCTTCTGTGTTGTCTCACTGCTAATGCTTTCAGCTAGACCAGTTGATTAATCCAGCATCCTCAAGCTATGTAGCATTCCACTTCTCCATTGAAATAAATCTGTTCGGTACCTTCCTTCTTTTTATGATTCAGATCATAAGTGGTATTTTTCTTCCACGCTATATTTAGGCCAAAAAGCTGAAATTCTTCCAGGGTTTATAATAACGCAAAAAAAATCACACGATACTTAGATTTTAAACTGCAAGGGCATACAATCAAAATATTGATATTAGACTGCCTCCTGCAGCTGTTTGATCCAGTCAATTTCTCTTAAAATATTCCTCTTCTGTGTTGTCTCACTGCTAATGCTTTCAGCTAGACCAGTTGATTAATCCAGCATCCTCAAGCTATGAGGCATTTAACTTCTCCAGTGAAATAAATCTGTTCGGTACCTTCCTTCTTTTTATGATTCATATCATAAGTGGTATTCTTCTTCCATGCTCCATTGAGGCCAAAAAGCTTAAATTCGTCCAGGGTTTATAATAACGCAAAAAAATCGCACGATACTTAGATTTTAAACTGCAAGGGCATACATTTAAAATATTGATATTAGACTGCCTCCTGCAGCTGTTTGATCCAGTCAACTTCTCTTAAAATGTTCCTTTTCTGGGTTGTCTCACTCCAAGGATATCAGCTAGATTAGTCTAATAATCCAGCGTCCTCAAACTATGTAGCATTCAACTTCTCCGGTAAACTACATCGGTCAAGTACCTTCACTATTTTTTGGAAATGCTGCATGAGTGCTCTTTTTCTTCCACACTTCATCAAGACCAAAAAGCTAAAATTCTGCAAGGTTGGATTTTACCGCAAAAAAATCACACGATACTCGGATTTTAAATTGCAAGGGCATACAATAAACATATTGACATTAATTAAAAGTGAAAAAGTAAGTTTACATGATAAATAGCTAAAACAGTGTCATCACTGCTGTGAAAAAAAATGTAGCACATTCAAATTCTAAGCAAGGTGTAAACTTACTCTTTCACTTTGTATGGCCACCTCCTCCCCAATGCCATACCAGTCCTCTCCAGATAAGTAGTCATTTTTGGCAAATTCACTATTCCGCTTGAAATGGTTGACCAAAATTTTTAACACATTTATTAACATTTTAACAAAAACCTCAATCTTAGTATTTGTTTAAAACCATAAAACAGTTGGGCATTATGAATCTAAAAAAAATTGAAGGAGAGTCTACTCACATGACCTAGGCTATTTCTTGACCTAAATGCCTGAGCAACCTCAATAACTGAACCCTTCTACCTTCTGTATCATGATTAATGCGACATAAAGCTGGTGTGTCTCAGAAGCGAATCCAAAGCTTTCATTCTTGGAGTCCCATCAAAATCCAAAAAGAGGGAAGAAAAAAATGCATCCGTTCTTTTAATCGGTTGCCAAAGTTCAGAGACTTGCTCCTGCAGCTGTTTTATCTAGTCAACTTCTCCTTAAAATGTTCTTCTCCTGTGTTGTCTCACTGCCAGTGCTTTTAGCTAGATCAGTCTAGTAATCCAGCATCCTCAAGCTATGAGGCATTTAACTTCTCCAGTGAAATAAATCTGTTTGGTACCTTCCTTCTTTTTATGATTCATATCATAAGTGGTATTCTTTTTCCATGCTCCATTGAGGCCAAAAAGCTTAAATTCGTCCAGGGTTTATAATAACGCAAAAAAATCGCACGATACTTAGATTTTAAACTGCAAGGGCATACAATCAAAATATTGATATTAGACTGCCTCCTGCAGCTCTTTGATCCAGTCAATTTACCTTAAAATATTCCCCTTCTGTGTTATCTCACTGCTAATGCTTTCAGCTAGACCAGTTGATTAATCCAGCATCCTCAAGCTATGTAGCATTCCACTTCTCCATTGAAATAAATCTGTTCGGTACCTTCCTTCTTTTTATGATTCAGATCATAAGTGGTATTTTTCTTCCACGCTATATTTAGGCCAAAAAGCTGAAATTCTTCCAGGGTTTATAATAACGCAAAAAAAATCGCACGATACTTAGATTTTAAACTGCAAGGGCATACAATCAAAATATTGATATTAGACTGCCTCCTGCAGCTGTTTGATCCAGTCAATTTCTCTTAAAATATTCCTCTTCTGTGTTGTCTCACTGCTAATGCTTTCAGCTAGACCAGTTGATTAATCCAGCATCCTCAAGCTATGAGGCATTTAACTTCTCCAGTGAAATAAATCTGTTCGGTACCTTCCTTCTTTTTATGATTCATATCATAAGTGGTATTCTTCTTCCATGCTCCATTGAGGCCAAAAAGCTTAAATTCGTCCAGGGTTTATAATAACGCAAAAAAATCGCACGATACTTAGATTTTAAACTGCAAGGGCATACAATCAAAATATTGATATTAGACTGCCTCCTGCAGCTGTTTGATCCAGTCAACTTCTCTTAAAATGTTCCTTTTCTGGGTTGTCTCACTCCAAGGATATCAGCTAGATTAGTCTAATAATCCAGCGTCCTCAAGCTATGTAGCATTCAACTTCTCCGGTAAACTACATCGGTCAAGTACCTTCACTATTTTTTGGAAATGCTGCATGAGTGCTCTTTTTCTTCCACACTTCATCTAGACCAAAAAGCTAAAATTCTGCAAGGTTGGATTTTACCGCAAAAAATCACACGATACTCGGATTTTAAATTGCAAGGGCATACAATCAACATATTGACATTAATTAAAAGTGAAAAAGTAAGTTTACACGATAAATAGCTAAAACAGTGTCATCACTGCTGTGAAAAAAAATGTAGCACATTCAAATTCTAAGCAAGGTGTAAACTTACTCTTTCACTTTGTATGGCCACCTCCTCCCCAATGCCATACCAGTCCTCTCCAGATAAGTAGTCGTTTTTGGCACATTCACTATTCCGCTTGAAATGGTTGACCAAAATTTTGACCACATTTATTAACATTTTAACAAAAACCTCAATCTTAGTATTTGTTTAAAACCATAAAACAGTTGGGCATTATGAATCTAAAAAAATTGAAGGAGAGTCTACTCACATGACCTAGGCTATTTCTTGACCTAAATGCCTGAGCAACCTCAATAACTGAACCCTTCTACCTTCTGTATCATGATTAATGCGACATAAAGCTGGTGTGTTTGTCATCTCAGAAGCGAATCCAAAGCTTTCATTCTTGGAGTCCCATCAAAATCCAAAAAGAGGGAAGAAAAAAATGCATCCGTTCTTTTAATCGGTTGCCAAAGTTCAGAGACTTGCTCCTGCAGCTGTTTTATCTAGTCAACTTCTCCTTAAAATGTTCTTCTCCTGTGTTGTCTCACTGCCAGTGCTTTTAGCTAGATCAGTATAGTAATCCAGCATCCTCAAGCTATGAGGCATTTAACTTCTCCAGTGAAATAAATCTGTTCGGTACTTTCCTTCTTTTTATGATTCATATCATAAGTGGTATTCTTTTTCCATGCTCCATTGAGGCCAAAAAGCTTAAATTCGTCCAGGGTTTATAATAACGCAAAAAAAATCGCACGATACTTAGATTTTAAACTGCAAGGGCATACAATCAAAATATTGATATTAGACTGCCTCCTGCAGCTCTTTGATCCAGTCAATTTACCTTAAAATATTCCTCTTCTGTGTTGTCTCACTGCTAATGCTTTCAGCTAGACCAGTTGATTAATCCAGCATCCTCAAGCTATGTAGCATTCCACTTCTCCACTGAAATAAATCTGTTCGGTACCTTCCTTCTTTTTATGATTCAGATCATAAGTGGTATTTTTCTTCCACGCTATATTTAGGCCAAAAAGCTGAAATTCTTCCAGGGTTTATAATAACGCAAAAAAAATCGCACGATACTTAGATTTTAAACTGCAAGGGCATACAATCAAAATATTGATATTAGACTGCCTCCTGCAGCTGTTTGATCCAGTCAATTTCTCTTAAAATATTCCTCTTCTGTGTTGTCTCACTGCTAATGCTTTCAGCTAGACCAGTTGATTAATCCAGCATCCTCAAGCTATGAGGCATTTAACTTCTCCAGCGAAATAAATCTGTTCGGTACCTTCCTTCTTTTTATGATTCATATCATAAGTGGTATTCTTCTTCCATGCTCGATTGAGGCCAAAAAGCTTAAATTCGTCCAGGGTTTATAATAACGCAAAAAAATCGCACGATACTTAGATTTTAAACTGCAAGGGCATACAATCAAAATATTGATATTAGACTGCCTCCTGCAGCTGTTTGATCCAGTCAACTTCTCTTAAAATGTTCCTTTTCTGGGTTGTCTCACTCCAAGGATATCAGCTAGATTAGTCTAATAATCCAGCGTCCTCAAGCTATGTAGCATTCAACTTCTCCGGTAAACTACATCGGTCAAGTACCTTCACTATTTTTTGGAAATGCTGCATGAGTGCTCTTTTTCTTCCACACTTCATCAAGACCAAAAAGCTAAAATTCTGCAAGGTTGGATTTTACCGCAAAAAAATCACACGATACTCGGATTTTAAATTGCAAGGGCATACAATCAACATATTGACATTAATTAAAAGTGAAAAAGTAAGTTTACACGATAAATAGCTAAAACAGTGTCATCACTGCTGTGAAAAAAAATGTAGCACATTCAAATTCTAAGCAAGGTGTAAACTTACTCTTTCACTTTGTATGGCCACCTCCTCCCCAATGCCATACCAGTCCTCTCCAGATAAGTAGTCATTTTTGGCACATTCACTATTCCGCTTGAAATGGTTGACCAAAATTTTTACCACATTTATTAACATTTTAACAAAAACCTCAATCTTAGTATTTGTTTAAAACCATAAAACAGTTGGGCATTATGAATCTAAAAAAATTGAAGGAGAGTCTACTCACATGACCTAGGCTATTTCTTGACCTAAATGCCTGAGCAACCTCAATAACTGAACCCTTCTACCTTCTGTATCATGATTAATGCGACATAAAGCTGGTGTGTTTGTCATCTCAGAAGCGAATCCAAAGCTTTCATTCTTGGAGTCCCATCAAAATCCAAAAAGAGGGAAGAAAAAAATGCATCCGTTCTTTTAATCGGTTGCCAAAGTTCAGAGACTTGCTCCTGCAGCTGTTTTATCTAGTCAACTTCTCCTTAAAATGTTCTTCTCCTGTGTTGTCTCACTGCCAGTGCTTTTAGCTAGATTAGTATAGTAATCCAGCATCCTCAAGCTATGAGGCATTTAACTTCTCCAGTGAAATAAATCTGTTCGGTACTTTCCTTCTTTTTATGATTCATATCATAAGTGGTATTCTTTTTCCATGCTCCATTGAGGCCAAAAAGCTTAAATTCGTCCAGGGTTTATAATAACGCAAAAAAATCGCACGATACTTAGATTTTAAACTGCAAGGGCATACAATCAAAATATTGATATTAGACTGCCTCCTGCAGCTCTTTGATCCAGTCAATTTACCTTAAAATATTCCTCTTCTGTGTTGTCTCACTGCTAATGCTTTCAGCTAGACCAGTTGATTAATCCAGCATCCTCAAGCTATGTAGCATTCCACTTCTCCATTGAAATAAATCTGTTCGGTACCTTCCTTCTTTTTATGATTCAGATCATAAGTGGTATTTTTCTTCCACGCTATATTTAGGCCAAAAAGCTGAAATTCTTCCAGGGTTTATAATAACGCAAAAAAAATCACACGATACTTAGATTTTAAACTGCAAGGGCATACAATCAAAATATTGATATTAGACTGCCTCCTGCAGCTGTTTGATCCAGTCAATTTCTCTTAAAATATTCCTCTTCTGTGTTGTCTCACTGCTAATGCTTTCAGCTAGACCAGTTGATTAATCCAGCATCCTCAAGCTATGAGGCATTTAACTTCTCCAGTGAAATAAATCTGTTCGGTACCTTCCTTCTTTTTATGATTCATATCATAAGTGGTATTCTTCTTCCATGCTCCATTGAGGCCAAAAAGCTTAAATTCGTCCAGGGTTTATAATAACGCAAAAAAATCGCACGATACTTAGATTTTAAACTGCAAGGGCATACAATCAAAATATTGATATTAGACTGCCTCCTGCAGCTGTTTGATCCAGTCAACTTCTCTTAAAATGTTCCTTTTCTGGGTTGTCTCACTCCAAGGATATCAGCTAGATTAGTCTAATAATCCAGCGTCCTCAAACTATGTAGCATTCAACTTCTCCGGTAAACTACATCGGTCAAGTACCTTCACTATTTTTTGGAAATGCTGCATGAGTGCTCTTTTTCTTCCACACTTCATCAAGACCAAAAAGCTAAAATTCTGCAAGGTTGGATTTTACCGCAAAAAAAATCACACGATACTCGGATTTTAAATTGCAAGGGCATACAATCAACATATTGACATTAATTAAAAGTGAAAAAGTAAGTTTACATGATAAATAGCTAAAACAGTGTCATCACTGCTGTGAAAAAAAATGTAGCACATTCAAATTCTAAGCAAGGTGTAAACTTACTCTTTCACTTTGTATGGCCACCTCCTCCCCAATGCCATACCAGTCCTCTCCAGATAGGTAGTCATTTTTGGCAAATTCACTATTCCGCTTGAAATGGTTGACCAAAATTTTTACCACATTTATTAACATTTTAACAAAAACCTCAATCTTAGTATTTGTTTAAAACCATAAAACAGTTGGGCATTATGAATCTAAAAAAAATTGAAGGAGAGTCTACTCACATGACCTAGGCTATTTCTTGACCTAAATGCCTGAGCAACCTCAATAACTGAACCCTTCTACCTTCTGTATCATGATTAATGCGACATAAAGCTGGTGTGTTTGTCATTTTAGAAGCGAATCCAAAGCTTTCATTCTTGGAGTCCCATCAAAATCCAAAAAGAGGGAAGAAAAAAATGCATCCGTTCTTTTAATCGGTTGCCAAAGTTCAGAGACTTGCTCCTGCAGCTGTTTTATCTAGTCAACTTCTCCTTAAAATGTTCTTCTCCTGTGTTGTCTCACTGCCAGTGCTTTTAGCTAGATCAGTCTAGTAATCCAGCATCCTCAAGCTATGAGGCATTTAACTTCTCCAGTGAAATAAATCTGTTCGGTACTTTCCTTCTTTTTATGATTCATATCATAAGTGGTATTCTTTTTCCATGCTCCATTGAGGCCAAAAAGCTTAAATTCGTCCAGGGTTTATAATAACGCAAAAAAATCGCACGATACTTAGATTTTAAACTGCAAGGGCATACAATCAAAATATTGATATTAGACTGCCTCCTGCAGCTCTTTGATCCAGTCAATTTACCTTAAAATATTCCTCTTCTGTGTTGTCTCACTGCTAATGCTTTCAGCTAGACCAGTTGATTAATCCAGCATCCTCAAGCTATGTAGCATTCCACTTCTCCATTGAAATAAATCTGTTCGGTACCTTCCTTCTTTTTATGATTCAGATCATAAGTGGTATTTTTCTTCCACGCTATATTTAGGCCAAAAAGCTGAAATTCTTCCAGGGTTTATAATAACGCAAAAAAAATCACACGATACTTAGATTTTAAACTGCAAGGGCATACAATCAAAATATTGATATTAGACTGCCTCCTGCAGCTGTTTGATCCAGTCAATTTCTCTTAAAATATTCCTCTTCTGTGTTGTCTCACTGCTAATGCTTTCAGCTAGACCAGTTGATTAATCCAGCATCCTCAAGCTATGAGGCATTTAACTTCTCCAGTGAAATAAATCTGTTCGGTACCTTCCTTCTTTTTATGATTCATATCATAAGTGGTATTCTTCTTCCATGCTCCATTGAGGCCAAAAAGCTTAAATTCGTCCAGGGTTTATAATAACGCAAAAAAATCGCACGATACTTAGATTTTAAACTGCAAGGGCATACATTTAAAATATTGATATTAGACTGCCTCCTGCAGCTGTTTGATCCAGTCAACTTCTCTTAAAATGTTCCTTTTCTGGGTTGTCTCACTCCAAGGATATCAGCTAGATTAGTCTAATAATCCAGCGTCCTCAAACTATGTAGCATTCAACTTCTCCGGTAAACTACATCGGTCAAGTACCTTCACTATTTTTTGGAAATGCTGCATGAGTGCTCTTTTTCTTCCACACTTCATCAAGACCAAAAAGCTAAAATTCTGCAAGGTTGGATTTTACCGCAAAAAAATCACACGATACTCGGATTTTAAATTGCAAGGGCATACAATAAACATATTGACATTAATTAAAAGTGAAAAAGTAAGTTTACATGATAAATAGCTAAAACAGTGTCATCACTGCTGTGAAAAAAAATGTAGCACATTCAAATTCTAAGCAAGGTGTAAACTTACTCTTTCACTTTGTATGGCCACCTCCTCCCCAATGCCATACCAGTCCTCTCCAGATAAGTAGTCATTTTTGGCAAATTCACTATTCCGCTTGAAATGGTTGACCAAAATTTTTAACACATTTATTAACATTTTAACAAAAACCTCAATCTTAGTATTTGTTTAAAACCATAAAACAGTTGGGCATTATGAATCTAAAAAAAATTGAAGGAGAGTCTACTCACATGACCTAGGCTATTTCTTGACCTAAATGCCTGAGCAACCTCAATAACTGAACCCTTCTACCTTCTGTATCATGATTAATGCGACATAAAGCTGGTGTGTCTCAGAAGCGAATCCAAAGCTTTCATTCTTGGAGTCCCATCAAAATCCAAAAAGAGGGAAGAAAAAAATGCATCCGTTCTTTTAATCGGTTGCCAAAGTTCAGAGACTTGCTCCTGCAGCTGTTTTATCTAGTCAACTTCTCCTTAAAATGTTCTTCTCCTGTGTTGTCTCACTGCCAGTGCTTTTAGCTAGATCAGTCTAGTAATCCAGCATCCTCAAGCTATGAGGCATTTAACTTCTCCAGTGAAATAAATCTGTTTGGTACCTTCCTTCTTTTTATGATTCATATCATAAGTGGTATTCTTTTTCCATGCTCCATTGAGGCCAAAAAGCTTAAATTCGTCCAGGGTTTATAATAACGCAAAAAAATCGCACGATACTTAGATTTTAAACTGCAAGGGCATACAATCAAAATATTGATATTAGACTGCCTCCTGCAGCTCTTTGATCCAGTCAATTTACCTTAAAATATTCCCCTTCTGTGTTATCTCACTGCTAATGCTTTCAGCTAGACCAGTTGATTAATCCAGCATCCTCAAGCTATGTAGCATTCCACTTCTCCATTGAAATAAATCTGTTCGGTACCTTCCTTCTTTTTATGATTCAGATCATAAGTGGTATTTTTCTTCCACGCTATATTTAGGCCAAAAAGCTGAAATTCTTCCAGGGTTTATAATAACGCAAAAAAAATCGCACGATACTTAGATTTTAAACTGCAAGGGCATACAATCAAAATATTGATATTAGACTGCCTCCTGCAGCTGTTTGATCCAGTCAATTTCTCTTAAAATATTCCTCTTCTGTGTTGTCTCACTGCTAATGCTTTCAGCTAGACCAGTTGATTAATCCAGCATCCTCAAGCTATGAGGCATTTAACTTCTCCAGTGAAATAAATCTGTTCGGTACCTTCCTTCTTTTTATGATTCATATCATAAGTGGTATTCTTCTTCCATGCTCCATTGAGGCCAAAAAGCTTAAATTCGTCCAGGGTTTATAATAACGCAAAAAAATCGCACGATACTTAGATTTTAAACTGCAAGGGCATACAATCAAAATATTGATATTAGACTGCCTCCTGCAGCTGTTTGATCCAGTCAACTTCTCTTAAAATGTTCCTTTTCTGGGTTGTCTCACTCCAAGGATATCAGCTAGATTAGTCTAATAATCCAGCGTCCTCAAGCTATGTAGCATTCAACTTCTCCGGTAAACTACATCGGTCAAGTACCTTCACTATTTTTTGGAAATGCTGCATGAGTGCTCTTTTTCTTCCACACTTCATCTAGACCAAAAAGCTAAAATTCTGCAAGGTTGGATTTTACCGCAAAAAATCACACGATACTCGGATTTTAAATTGCAAGGGCATACAATCAACATATTGACATTAATTAAAAGTGAAAAAGTAAGTTTACACGATAAATAGCTAAAACAGTGTCATCACTGCTGTGAAAAAAAATGTAGCACATTCAAATTCTAAGCAAGGTGTAAACTTACTCTTTCACTTTGTATGGCCACCTCCTCCCCAATGCCATACCAATCCTCTCCAGATAAGTAGTCGTTTTTGGCACATTCACTATTCCGCTTGAAATGGTTGACCAAAATTTTGACCACATTTATTAACATTTTAACAAAAACCTCAATCTTAGTATTTGTTTAAAACCATAAAACAGTTGGGCATTATGAATCTAAAAAAATTGAAGGAGAGTCTACTCACATGACCTAGGCTATTTCTTGACCTAAATGCCTGAGCAACCTCAATAACTGAACCCTTCTACCTTCTGTATCATGATTAATGCGACATAAAGCTGGTGTGTTTGTCATCTCAGAAGCGAATCCAAAGCTTTCATTCTTGGAGTCCCATCAAAATCCAAAAAGAGGGAAGAAAAAAATGCATCCGTTCTTTTAATCGGTTGCCAAAGTTCAGAGACTTGCTCCTGCAGCTGTTTTATCTAGTCAACTTCTCCTTAAAATGTTCTTCTCCTGTGTTGTCTCACTGCCAGTGCTTTTAGCTAGATCAGTATAGTAATCCAGCATCCTCAAGCTATGAGGCATTTAACTTCTCCAGTGAAATAAATCTGTTCGGTACTTTCCTTCTTTTTATGATTCATATCATAAGTGGTATTCTTTTTCCATGCTCCATTGAGGCCAAAAAGCTTAAATTCGTCCAGGGTTTATAATAACGCAAAAAAAATCGCACGATACTTAGATTTTAAACTGCAAGGGCATACAATCAAAATATTGATATTAGACTGCCTCCTGCAGCTCTTTGATCCAGTCAATTTACCTTAAAATATTCCTCTTCTGTGTTGTCTCACTGCTAATGCTTTCAGCTAGACCAGTTGATTAATCCAGCATCCTCAAGCTATGTAGCATTCCACTTCTCCACTGAAATAAATCTGTTCGGTACCTTCCTTCTTTTTATGATTCAGATCATAAGTGGTATTTTTCTTCCACGCTATATTTAGGCCAAAAAGCTGAAATTCTTCCAGGGTTTATAATAACGCAAAAAAAATCGCACGATACTTAGATTTTAAACTGCAAGGGCATACAATCAAAATATTGATATTAGACTGCCTCCTGCAGCTGTTTGATCCAGTCAATTTCTCTTAAAATATTCCTCTTCTGTGTTGTCTCACTGCTAATGCTTTCAGCTAGACCAGTTGATTAATCCAGCATCCTCAAGCTATGAGGCATTTAACTTCTCCAGCGAAATAAATCTGTTCGGTACCTTCCTTCTTTTTATGATTCATATCATAAGTGGTATTCTTCTTCCATGCTCGATTGAGGCCAAAAATCTTAAATTCGTCCAGGGTTTATAATAACGCAAAAAAATCGCACGATACTTAGATTTTAAACTGCAAGGGCATACAATCAAAATATTGATATTAGACTGCCTCCTGCAGCTGTTTGATCCAGTCAACTTCTCTTAAAATGTTCCTTTTCTGGGTTGTCTCACTCCAAGGATATCAGCTAGATTAGTCTAATAATCCAGCGTCCTCAAGCTATGTAGCATTCAACTTCTCCGGTAAACTACATCGGTCAAGTACCTTCACTATTTTTTGGAAATGCTGCATGAGTGCTCTTTTTCTTCCACACTTCATCAAGACCAAAAAGCTAAAATTCTGCAAGGTTGGATTTTACCGCAAAAAAATCACACGATACTCGGATTTTAAATTGCAAGGGCATACAATCAACATATTGACATTAATTAAAAGTGAAAAAGTAAGTTTACACGATAAATAGCTAAAACAGTGTCATCACTGCTGTGAAAAAAAATGTAGCACATTCAAATTCTAAGCAAGGTGTAAACTTACTCTTTCACTTTGTATGGCCACCTCCTCCCCAATGCCATACCAGTCCTCTCCAGATAAGTAGTCATTTTTGGCACATTCACTATTCCGCTTGAAATGGTTGACCAAAATTTTTACCACATTTATTAACATTTTAACAAAAACCTCAATCTTAGTATTTGTTTAAAACCATAAAACAGTTGGGCATTATGAATCTAAAAAAATTGAAGGAGAGTCTACTCACATGACCTAGGCTATTTCTTGACCTAAATGCCTGAGCAACCTCAATAACTGAACCCTTCTACCTTCTGTATCATGATTAATGCGACATAAAGCTGGTGTGTTTGTCATCTCAGAAGCGAATCCAAAGCTTTCATTCTTGGAGTCCCATCAAAATCCAAAAAGAGGGAAGAAAAAAATGCATCCGTTCTTTTAATCGGTTGCCAAAGTTCAGAGACTTGCTCCTGCAGCTGTTTTATCTAGTCAACTTCTCCTTAAAATGTTCTTCTCCTGTGTTGTCTCACTGCCAGTGCTTTTAGCTAGATTAGTATAGTAATCCAGCATCCTCAAGCTATGAGGCATTTAACTTCTCCAGTGAAATAAATCTGTTCGGTACTTTCCTTCTTTTTATGATTCATATCATAAGTGGTATTCTTTTTCCATGCTCCATTGAGGCCAAAAAGCTTAAATTCGTCCAGGGTTTATAATAACGCAAAAAAATCGCACGATACTTAGATTTTAAACTGCAAGGGCATACAATCAAAATATTGATATTAGACTGCCTCCTGCAGCTCTTTGATCCAGTCAATTTACCTTAAAATATTCCTCTTCTGTGTTGTCTCACTGCTAATGCTTTCAGCTAGACCAGTTGATTAATCCAGCATCCTCAAGCTATGTAGCATTCCACTTCTCCATTGAAATAAATCTGTTCGGTACCTTCCTTCTTTTTATGATTCAGATCATAAGTGGTATTTTTCTTCCACGCTATATTTAGACCAAAAAGCTGAAATTCTTCCAGGGTTTATAATAACGCAAAAAAAATCGCACGATACTTAGATTTTAAACTGCAAGGGCATACAATCAAAATATTGATATTAGACTGCCTCCTGCAGCTCTTTGATCCAGTCAATTTACCTTAAAATATTCCTCTTCTGTGTTGTCTCACTGCTAATGCTTTCAGCTAGACCAGTTGATTAATCCAGCATCCTCAAGCTATGAGGCATTTAACTTCTCCAGTGAAATAAATCTGTTCGGTACCTTCCTTCTTTTTATGATTCATATCATAAGTGGTATTCTTCTTCCATGCTCCATTGAGGCCAAAAAGCTTAAATTCGTCCAGGGTTTATAATAACGCAAAAAAATCGCACGATACTTAGATTTTAAACTGCAAGGGCATACAATCAAAATATTGATATTAGACTGCCTCCTGCAGCTGTTTGATCCAGTCAACTACTCTTAAAATGTTCCTTTTCTGGGTTGTCTCACTCCAAGGATATCAGCTAGATTAGTCTAATAATCCAGTGTCCTCAAGCTATGTAGCATTCAACTTCTCCGGTAAACTACATCGGTCAAGTACCTTCACTATTTTTTGGAAATGCTGCATGAGTGCTCTTTTTCTTCCACACTTCATCAAGACCAAAAAGCTAAAAGTCTGCAAGGTTGGATTTTACCGCAAAAAAATCACACGATACTCGGATTTTAAATTGCAAGGGCATACAATCAACATATTGACATTAATTAAAAGTGAAAAAGTAAGTTTACACGATAAATAGCTAAAACAGTGTCATCACTGCTGTGAAAAAAAATGTAGCACATTCAAATTCTAAGCAAGGTGTAAACTTACTCTTTCACTTTGTATGGCCACCTCCTCCCCAATGCCATACCAGTCCTCTCCAGATAAGTAGTCATTTTTGGCACATTCACTATTCCGCTTGAAATGGTTGACCAAAATTTTTACCACATTTATTAACATTTTAACAAAAACCTCAATCTTAGTATTTGTTTAAAACCATAAAACAGTTGGGCATTATGAATCTAAAAAAAATTGAAGGAGAGTCTACTCACATGACCTAGGCTATTTCTTGACCTAAATGCCTGAGCAACCTCAATAACTGAACCCTTCTACCTTCTGTATCATGATTAATGCGACATAAAGCTGGTGTGTTTGTCATTTTAGAAGCGAATCCAAAGCTTTCATTCTTGGAGTCCCATCAAAATCCAAAAAGAGGGAAGAAAAAAATGCATCCGTTCTTTTAATCGGTTGCCAAAGTTCAGAGACTTGCTCCTGCAGCTGTTTTATCTAGTCAACTTCTCCTTAAAATGTTCTTCTCCTGTGTTGTCTCACTGCCAGTGCTTTTAGCTAGATCAGTCTAGTAATCCAGCATCCTCAAGCTATGAGGCATTTAACTTCTCCAGTGAAATAAATCTGTTCGGTACCTTCCTTCTTTTTATGATTCATATCATAAGTGGTATTCTTTTTCCATGCTCCATTGAGGCCAAAAAGCTTAAATTCGTCCAGGGTTTATAATAATGCAAAAAAAATCGCACGATACTTAGATTTTAAACTGCAAGGGCATACAATCAAAATATTGATATTAGACTGCCTCCTGCAGCTCTTTGATCCAGTCAATTTACCTTAAAATATTCCTCTTCTGTGTTGTCTCACTGCTAATGCTTTCAGCTAGACCAGTTGATTAATCCAGCATCCTCAAGCTATGTAGCATTCCACTTCTCCATTGAAATAAATCTGTTCAGTACCTTCCTTCTTTTTATGATTCAGATCATAAGTGGTATTTTTCTTCCACGCTATATTTAGGCCAAAAAGCTGAAATTCTTCCAGGGTTTATAATAACGCAAAAAAAATCGCACGATACTTAGATTTTAAACTGCAAGGGCATACAATCAAAATATTGATATTAGACTGCCTCCTGCAGCTGTTTGATCCAGTCAATTTCTCTTAAAATATTCCTCTTCTGTGTTGTCTCACTGCTAATGCTTTCAGCTAGACCAGTTGATTAATCCAGCATCCTCAAGCTATGAGGCATTTAACTTCTCCAGTGAAATAAATCTGTTCGGTACCTTCCTTCTTTTTATGATTCATATCATAAGTGGTATTCTTCTTCCATGCTCCATTGAGGCCAAAAAGCTTAAATTCGCCCAGGGTTTATAATAACGCAAAAAAATCGCACAATACTTAGATTTTAAACTGCAAGGGCATACAATCAAAATATTAATATTAGACTGCCTCCTGCAGCTGTTTGATCCAGTCAACTTCTCTTAAAATGTTCCTTTTCTGGGTTGTCTCACTCCAAGGATATCAGCTAGATTAGTCTAATAATCCAGCGTCCTCAAGCTATGTAGCATTCAACTTCTCCGGTAAACTACATCGGTCAAGTACCTTCACTATTTTTTGGAAATGCTGCATGAGTGCTCTTTTTCTTCCACACTTCATCTAGACCAAAAAGCTAAAATTCTGCAAGGTTGGATTTTACCGCAAAAAATTACACGATACTCAGATTTTAAATTGCAAGGGCATACAATCAACATATTGACATTAATTAAAAGTGAAAAAGTAAGTTTACACGATAAATAGCTAAAACAGTGTCATCACTGCTGTGAAAAAAAATGTAGCACATTCAAATTCTAAGCAAGGTGTAAACTTACTCTTTCACTTTGTATGGCCACCTCCTCCCCAATGCCATACCAGTCCTCTCCAGATAAGTAGTCATTTTTGGCACATTCACTATTCCGCTTGAAATGGTTGACCAAAATTTTTACCACATTTATTAACATTTTAACAAAAACCTCAATCTTAGTATTTGTTTTCTTCCACACTTCATCTAGACCAAAAAGCTAAAATTCTGCAAGGTTGGATTTTACCGCAAAAAAATCACACGATACTCGGATTTTAAATTGCAAGGGCATACAATCAACATATTGACATTAATTAAAAGTGAAAAAGTAAGTTTACACGATAAATAGCTAAAACAGTGTCATCACTGCTGTGAAAAAAAATGTAGCACATTCAAATTCTAAGCAAGGTGTAAACTTACTCTTTCACTTTGTATGGCCACCTCCTCCCCAATGCCATACCAGTCCTCTCCAGATAAGTAGTCATTTTTGGCACATTCACTATTCCGCTTGAAATGGTTGACCAAAATTTTTACCACATTTATTAACATTTTAACAAAAACCTCAATCTTAGTATTTGTTTAAAACCATAAAACAGTTGGGCATTATGAATCTAAAAAAATTGAAGGAGAGTCTACTCACATGACCTAGGCTATTTCTTGACCTAAATGCCTGAGCAACCTCAATAACTGAACCCTTCTACCTTCTGTATCATGATTAATGCGACATAAAGCTGGTGTGTCTCAGAAGCAAATCCAAAGCTTTCATTCTTGGAGTCCCATCAAAATCCAAAAAGAAGGAAGAAAAAAATGCATCCGTTCTTTTAATCGGTTGCCAAAGTTCAGAGACTTGCTCCTGCAGCTGTTTTATCTAGTCAACTTCTCCTTAAAATGTTCTTCTCCTGTGTTGTCTCACTGCCAGTGCTTTTAGCTAGATCAGTCTAGTAATCCAGCATCCTCAAGCTATGAGGCATTTAACTTCTCCAGTGAAATAAATCTGTTCGGTACCTTCCTTCTTTTTATGATTCATATCATAAGTGGTATTCTTTTTCCATGCTCCATTGAGGCCAAAAAGCTTAAATTCGTCCAGGGTTTATAATAACGGAAAAAAAATCGCACGATACTTAGATTTTAAACTGCAAGGGCATACAATCAAAATATTGATATTAGACTGCCTCCTGCAGCTCTTTGATCCAGTCAATTTACCTTAAAATATTCCTCTTCTGTGTTGTCTCACTGCTAATGCTTTCAGCTAGACCAGTTGATTAATCCAGCATCCTCAAGCTATGTAGCATTCCACTTCTCCATTGAAATAAATCTGTTCAGTACCTTCCTTCTTTTTATGATTCAGATCATAAGTGGTATTTTTCTTCCACGCTATATTTAGGCCAAAAAGCTGAAATTCTTCCAGGGTTTATAATAACGCAAAAAAAATCGCACGATACTTCGATTTTAAACTGCAAGGGCATACAATCAAAATATTGATATTAGACTGCCTCCTGCAGCTGTTTGATCCAGTCAACTTCTCTTAAAATGTTCCTTTTCTGGGTTGTCTCACTCCAAGGATATCAGCTAGATTAGTCTAATAATCCAGTGTCCTCAAGCTATGTAGCATTCAACTTCTCCGGTAAACTACATCGGTCAAGTACCTTCACTATTTTTGGGAAATGCTGCATGAGTGCTCTTTTTCTTCCACACTTCATCTAGACCAAAAAGCTAAAATTCTGCAAGGTTGGATTTTACCGCAAAAAATCACACGATACTCGGATTTTAAATTGCAAGGGCATACAATCAACATATTGACATTAATTAAAAGTGAAAAAGTAAGTTTACACGATAAATAGCTAAAACAGTGTCATCACTGCTGTGAAAAAAAATGTAGCACATTCAAATTCTAAGCAAGGTGTAAACTTACTCTTTCACTTTGTATGGCCACCTCCTCCCCAATGCCATACCAGTCCTCTCCAGATAAGTAGTCATTTTTGGCACATTCACTATTCCGCTTGAAATGGTTGACCAAAATTTTTACCACATTTATTAACATTTTAACAAAAAACTCAATCTTAGTATTTGTTTAAAACCATAAAACAGTTGGGCATTATGAATCTAAAAAAATTGAAGGAGAGTCTACTCACATGACCTAGGCTATTTCTTGACCTAAATGCCTGAGCAACCTCAATAACTGAACCCTTCTACCTTCTGTATCATGATTAATGCGACATAAAGCTGGTGTGTTTGTCATCTCAGAAGCGAATCCAAAGCTTTCATTCTTGGAGTCCCATCAAAATCCAAAAAGAGGGAAGAAAAAAATGCATCCGTTCTTTTAATCGGTTGCCAAAGTTCAGAGACTTGCTCCTGCAGCTGTTTTATCTAGTCAACTTCTCCTTAAAATGTTCTTCTCCTGTGTTGTCTCACTGCCAGTGCTTTTAGCTAGATCAGTCTAGTAATCCAGCATCCTCAAGCTATGAGGCATTTAACTTCTCCAGTGAAATAAATCTGTTCGGTACCTTCCTTATTTTTATGATTCATATCATAAGTGGTATTCTTTTTCCATGCTCCATTGAGGCCAAAAAGCTTAAATTCGTCCAGGGTTTATAATAACGCAAAAAAAATTGCACGATACTTAGATTTTAAACTGCAAGGGCATACAATCAAAATATTGATATTAGACTGCCTCCTGCAGCTCTTTGATCCAGTCAATTTACCTTAAAATATTCCTCTTCTGTGTTGTCTCACTGCTAATGCTTTCAGCTAGACCAGTTGATTAATCCAGCATCCTCAAGCTATGTAGCATTCCACTTCTCCATTGAAATAAATCTGTTCGGTACCTTCCTTCTTTTTATGATTCAGATCATAAGTGGTATTTTTCTTCCACGCTATATTTAGGCCAAAAAGCTGAAATTCTTCCAGGGTTTATAATAACGCAAAAAAAATCGCACGATACTTAGATTTTAAACTGCAAGGGCATACAATCAAAATATTGATATTAGACTGCCTCCTGCAGCTGTTTGATCCAGTCAATTTCTCTTAAAATATTCCTCTTCTGTGTCGTCTCACTGCTAATGCTTTCAGCTAGACCAGTTGATTAATCCAGCATCCTCAAGCTATGAGGCATTTAACTTCTCCAGTGAAATAAATCTGTTCGGTACCTTCCTTCTTTTTATGATTCATATCATAAGTGGTATTCTTCTTCCATGCTCCATTGAGGCCAAAAAGCTTAAATTCGTCCAGGGTTTATAATAACGCAAAAAAATCGCACGATACTTAGATTTTAAACTGCAAGGGCATACAATCAAAATATTGATATTAGACTGCCTCCTGCAGCTGTTTGATCCAGTCAACTACTCTTAAAATGTTCCTTTTCTGGGTTGTCTCACTCCAAGGATATCAGCTAGATTAGTCTAATAATCCAGTGTCCTCAAGCTATGTAGCATTCAACTTCTCCGGTAAACTACATCGGTCAAGTACCTTCACTATTTTTTGGAAATGCTGCATGAGTGCTCTTTTTCTTCCACACTTCATCAAGACCAAAAAGCTAAAAGTCTGCAAGGTTGGATTTTACCGCAAAAAAATCACTCGATACTCGGATTTTAAATTGCAAGGGCATACAATCAACATATTGACATTAATTAAAAGTGAAAAAGTAAGTTTACACGATAAATAGCTAAAACAGTGTCATCACTGCTGTGAAAAAAAATGTAGCACATTCAAATTCTAAGCAAGGTGTAAACTTACTCTTTCACTTTGTATGGCCACCTCCTCCCCAATGCCATACCAGTCCTCTCCAGATAAGTAGTCATTTTTGGCACATTCACTATTCCGCTTGAAATGGTTGACCAACATTTTTACCACATTTATTAACATTTTAACAAAAACCTCAATCTTAGTATTTGTTTAAAACCATAAAACAGTTGGGCATTATGAATCTAAAAAAAATTGAAGGAGAGTCTACTCACATGACCTAGGCTATTTCTTGACCTAAATGCCTGAGCAACCTCAATAACTGAACCCTTCTACCTTCTGTATCATGATTAATGCGACATAAAGCTGGTGTGTTTCAGAAGCGAATCCAAAGCTTTCATTCTTGGAGTCCCATCAAAATCCAAAAAGAGGGAAGAAAAAAATGCATCCGTTCTTTTAATCGGTTGCCAAAGTTCAGAGACTTGCTCCTGCAGCTGTTTTATCTAGTCAACTTCTCCTTAAAATGTTCTTCTCCTGTGTTGTCTCACTGCCAGTGCTTTTAGCTAGATCAGTCTAGTAATCCAGCATCCTCAAGCTATGAGGCATTTAACTTCTCCAGTGAAATAAATCTGTTCGGTACCTTCCTTCTTTTTATGATTCATATCATAAGTGGTATTCTTTTTCCATGCTCCATTGAGGCCAAAAAGCTTAAATTCGTCCAGGGTTTATAATAACGCAAAAAAAATCGCACGATACTTAGATTTTAAACTGCAAGGGCATACAATCAAAATATTGATATTAGACTGCCTCCTGCAGCTCTTTGATCCAGTCAATTTACCTTAAAATATTCCTCTTCTGTGTTGTCTCACTGCTAATGCTTTCAGCTAGACCAGTTGATTAATCCAGCATCCTCAAGCTATGTAGCATTCCACTTCTCCATTGAAATAAATCTGTTCGGTACCTTCCTTCTTTTTATGATTCAGATCATAAGTGGTATTTTTCTTCCACGCTATATTTAGGCCAAAAAGCTGAAATTCTTCCAGGGTTTATAATAACGCAAAAAAAATCGCACAATACTTAGATTTTAAACTGCAAGGGCATACAATCAAAATATTGATATTAGACTGCCTCCTGCAGCTGTTTGATCCAGTCAATTTCTCTTAAAATATTCCTCTTCTGTGTTGTCTCACTGCTAATGCTTTCAGCTAGACCAGTTGATTAATCCAGCATCCTCAAGCTATGAGGCATTTAACTTCTCCAGTGAAATAAATCTGTTCGGTACCTTCCTTCTTTTTATGATTCATATCATAAGTGGTATTCTTCTTCCATGCTCCATTGAGGCCAAAAAGCTTAAATTCGTCCAGGGTTTATAATAACGCAAAAAAATCGCACGATACTTAGATTTTAAACTGCAAGGGCATACAATCAAAATATTGATATTAGACTGCCTCCTGCAGCTGTTTTATCCAGTCAACTTCTCTTAAAATGTTCCTTTTCTGGGTTGTCTCACTCCAAGGATATCAGCTAGATTAGTCTAATAATCCAGTGTCCTCAAGCTATGTAGCATTCAACTTCTCCGGTAAACTACATCGGTCAAGTACCTTCACTATTTTTTGGAAATGCTGCATGAGTGGTCGTTTTCTTCCACACTTCATCTAGACCAAAAAGCTAAAATTCTGCAAGGTTGGATTTTACCGCAAAAAAATCACACGATACTCGGATTTTAAATTGCAAGGGCATACAATCAACATATTGACATTAATTAAAAGTGAAAAAGTAAGTTTACACGATAAATAGCTAAAACAGTGTCATCACTGCTGTGAAAAAAAATGTAGCACATTCAAATTCTAAGCAAGGTGTAAACTTACTCTTTCACTTTGTATGGCCACCTCCTCCCCAATGCCATACCAGTCCTCTCCAGATAAGTAGTCATTTTTGGCACATTCACTATTCCGCTTGAAATGGTTGACCAAAATTTTTACCACATTTATTAACATTTTAACAAAAACCTCAATCTTAGTATTTGTTTAAAACCATAAAACAGTTGGGCATTATGAATCTAAAAAAATTGAAGGAGAGTCTACTCACATGACCTAGGCTATTTCTTGACCTAAATGCCTGAGCAACCTCAATAACTGAACCCTTCTACCTTCTGTATCATGATTAATGCGACATAAAGCTGGTGTGTCTCAGAAGCGAATCCAAAGCTTTCATTCTTGGAGTCCCATCAAAATCCAAAAAGAGGGAAGAAAAAAATGCATCCGTTCTTTTAATCGGTTGCCAAAGTTCAGAGACTTGCTCCTGCAGCTGTTTTATCTAGTCAACTTCTCCTTAAAATGTTCTTCTCCTGTGTTGTCTCACTGCCAGTGCTTTTAGCTAGATCAGTCTAGTAATCCAGCATCCTCAAGCTATGAGGCATTTAACTTCTCCAGTGAAATAAATCTGTTCGGTACCTTCCTTCTTTTTATGATTCATATCATAAGTGGTATTCTTTTTCCATGCTCCATTGAGGCCAAAAAGCTTAAATTCGTCCAGGGTTTATAATAACGCAAAAAAAATCGCACGATACTTAGATTTTAAACTGCAAGGGCATACAATCAAAATATTGATATTAGACTGCCTCCTGCAGCTCTTTGATCCAGTCAATTTACCTTAAAATATTCCTCTTCTGTGTTGTCTCACTGCTAATGCTTTCAGCTAGACCAGTTGATTAATCCAGCATCCTCAAGCTATGTAGCATTCCACTTCTCCATTGAAATAAATCTGTTCAGTACCTTCCTTCTTTTTATGATTCAGATCATAAGTGGTATTTTTCTTCCACGCTATATTTAGGCCAAAAAGCTGAAATTCTTCCAGGGTTTATAATAACGCAAAAAAAAATCGCACGATACTTAGATTTTAAACTGCAAGGGCATACAATCAAAATATTGATATTAGACTGCCTCCTGCAGCTGTTTGATCCAGTCAACTTCTCTTAAAATGTTCCTTTTCTGGGTTGTCTCACTCCAAGGATATCAGCTAGATTAGTCTAATAATCCAGCGTCCTCAAGCTATGTAGCATTCAACTTCTCCGGTAAACTACATCGGTCAAGTACCTTCACTATTTTTTGGAAATGCTGCATGAGTGCTCTTTTTCTTCCACACTTCATCTAGACCAAAAAGCTAAAATTCTGCAAGGTTGGATTTTACCGCAAAAAATCACACGATACTCGGATTTTAAATTGCAAGGGCATACAATCAACATATTGACATTAATTAAAAGTGAAAAAGTAAGTTTACACGATAAATAGCTAAAACAGTGTCATCACTGCTGTGAAAAAAAATGTAGCACATTCAAATTCTAAGCAAGGTGTAAACTTACTCTTTCACTTTGTATGGCCACCTCCTCCCCAATGCCATACCAGTCCTCTCCAGATAAGTAGTCGTTTTTGGCACATTCACTATTCCGCTTGAAATGGTTGACCAAAATTTTGACCACATTTATTAACATTTTAACAAAAACCTCAATCTTAGTATTTGTTTAAAACCATAAAACAGTTGGGCATTATGAATCTAAAAAAAT
The DNA here is from genome assembly GCF_040937935.1 of Hyperolius riggenbachi. Classification (NCBI taxonomy): domain Eukaryota; kingdom Metazoa; phylum Chordata; class Amphibia; order Anura; family Hyperoliidae; genus Hyperolius; species Hyperolius riggenbachi. Next base: position 492,299,955 of record NC_090647.1, read on the forward strand.
TGAAGGAGAGTCTACTCACATGACCTAGGCTATTTCTTGACCTAAATGCCTGAGCAACCTCAATAACTGAACCCTTCTACCTTCTGTATCATGATTAATGCGACATAAAGCTGGTGTGTTTGTCATCTCAGAAGCGAATCCAAAGCTTTCATTCTTGGAGTCCCATCAAAATCCAAAAAGAGGGAAGAAAAAAATGCATCCGTTCTTTTAATCGGTTGCCAAAGTTCAGAGACTTGCTCCTGCAGCTGTTTTATCTAGTCAACTTCTCCTTAAAATGTTCTTCTCCTGTGTTGTCTCACTGCCAGTGCTTTTAGCTAGATCAGTATAGTAATCCAGCATCCTCAAGCTATGAGGCATTTAACTTCTCCAGTGAAATAAATCTGTTCGGTACTTTCCTTCTTTTTATGATTCATATCATAAGTGGTATTCTTTTTCCATGCTCCATTGAGGCCAAAAAGCTTAAATTCGTCCAGGGTTTATAATAACGCAAAAAAAATCGCACGATACTTAGATTTTAAACTGCAAGGGCATACAATCAAAATATTGATATTAGACTGCCTCCTGCAGCTCTTTGATCCAGTCAATTTACCTTAAAATATTCCTCTTCTGTGTTGTCTCACTGCTAATGCTTTCAGCTAGACCAGTTGATTAATCCAGCATCCTCAAGCTATGTAGCATTCCACTTCTCCACTGAAATAAATCTGTTCGGTACCTTCCTTCTTTTTATGATTCAGATCATAAGTGGTATTTTTCTTCCACGCTATATTTAGGCCAAAAAGCTGAAATTCTTCCAGGGTTTATAATAACGCAAAAAAAATCGCACGATACTTAGATTTTAAACTGCAAGGGCATACAATCAAAATATTGATATTAGACTGCCTCCTGCAGCTGTTTGATCCAGTCAATTTCTCTTAAAATATTCCTCTTCTGTGTTGTCTCACTGCTAATGCTTTCAGCTAGACCAGTTGATTAATCCAGCATCCTCAAGCTATGAGGCATTTAACTTCTCCAGCGAAATAAATCTGTTCGGTACCTTCCTTCTTTTTATGATTCATATCATAAGTGGTATTCTTCTTCCATGCTCGATTGAGGCCAAAAAGCTTAAATTCGTCCAGGGTTTATAATAACGCAAAAAAATCGCACGATACTTAGATTTTAAACTGCAAGGGCATACAATCAAAATATTGATATTAGACTGCCTCCTGCAGCTGTTTGATCCAGTCAACTTCTCTTAAAATGTTCCTTTTCTGGGTTGTCTCACTCCAAGGATATCAGCTAGATTAGTCTAATAATCCAGCGTCCTCAAGCTATGTAGCATTCAACTTCTCCGGTAAACTACATCGGTCAAGTACCTTCACTATTTTTTGGAAATGCTGCATGAGTGCTCTTTTTCTTCCACACTTCATCAAGACCAAAAAGCTAAAATTCTGCAAGGTTGGATTTTACCGCAAAAAAATCACACGATACTCGGATTTTAAATTGCAAGGGCATACAATCAACATATTGACATTAATTAAAAGTGAAAAAGTAAGTTTACACGATAAATAGCTAAAACAGTGTCATCACTGCTGTGAAAAAAAATGTAGCACATTCAAATTCTAAGCAAGGTGTAAACTTACTCTTTCACTTTGTATGGCCACCTCCTCCCCAATGCCATACCAGTCCTCTCCAGATAAGTAGTCATTTTTGGCACATTCACTATTCCGCTTGAAATGGTTGACCAAAATTTTTACCACATTTATTAACATTTTAACAAAAACCTCAATCTTAGTATTTGTTTAAAACCATAAAACAGTTGGGCATTATGAATCTAAAAAAAATTGAAGGAGAGTCTACTCACATGACCTAGGCTATTTCTTGACCTAAATGCCTGAGCAACCTCAATAACTGAACCCTTCTACCTTCTGTATCATGATTAATGCGACATAAAGCTGGTGTGTTTGTCATTTTAGAAGCGAATCCAAAGCTTTCATTCTTGGAGTCCCATCAAAATCCAAAAAGAGGGAAGAAAAAAATGCATCCGTTCTTTTAATCGGTTGCCAAAGTTCAGAGACTTGCTCCTGCAGCTGTTTTATCTAGTCAACTTCTCCTTAAAATGTTCTTCTCCTGTGTTGTCTCACTGCCAGTGCTTTTAGCTAGATTAGTCTAGTAATCCAGCATCCTCAAGCTATGAGGCATTTAACTTCTCCAGTGAAATAAATCTGTTCGGTACTTTCCTTCTTTTTATGATTCATATCATAAGTGGTATTCTTTTTCCATGCTCCATTGAGGCCAAAAAGCTTAAATTCGTCCAGGGTTTATAATAACGCAAAAAAATCGCACGATACTTAGATTTTAAACTGCAAGGGCATACAATCAAAATATTGATATTAGACTGCCTCCTGCAGCTCTTTGATCCAGTCAATTTACCTTAAAATATTCCTCTTCTGTGTTGTCTCACTGCTAATGCTTTCAGCTAGACCAGTTGATTAATCCAGCATCCTCAAGCTATGTAGCATTCCACTTCTCCATTGAAATAAATCTGTTCGGTACCTTCCTTCTTTTTATGATTCAGATCATAAGTGGTATTTTTCTTCCACGCTATATTTAGGCCAAAAAGCTGAAATTCTTCCAGGGTTTATAATAACGCAAAAAAAATCACACGATACTTACATTTTAAACTGCAAGGGCATACAATCAAAATATTGATATTAGACTGCCTCCTGCAGCTGTTTGATCCAGTCAATTTCTCTTAAAATATTCCTCTTCTGTGTTGTCTCACTGCTAATGCTTTCAGCTAGACCAGTTGATTAATCCAGCATCCTCAAGCTATGAGGCATTTAACTTCTCCAGTGAAATAAATCTGTTCGGTACCTTCCTTCTTTTTATGATTCATATCATAAGTGGTATTCTTCTTCCATGCTCCATTGAGGCCAAAAAGCTTAAATTCGTCCAGGGTTTATAATAACGCAAAAAAATCGCACGATACTTAGATTTTAAACTGCAAGGGCATACAATCAAAATATTGATATTAGACTGCCTCCTGCAGCTGTTTGATCCAGTCAACTTCGCTTAAAATGTTCCTTTTCTGGGTTGTCTCACTCCAAGGATATCAGCTAGATTAGTCTAATAATCCAGCGTCCTCAAACTATGTAGCATTCAACTTCTCCGGTAAACTACATCGGTCAAGTACCTTCACTATTTTTTGGAAATGCTGCATGAGTGCTCTTTTTCTTCCACACTTCATCAAGACCAAAAAGCTAAAATTCTGCAAGGTTGGATTTTACCGCAAAAAAATCACACGATACTCGGATTTTAAATTGCAAGGGCATACAATAAACATATTGACATTAATTAAAAGTGAAAAAGTAAGTTTACATGATAAATAGCTAAAACAGTGTCATCACTGCTGTGAAAAAAAATGTAGCACATTCAAATTCTAAGCAAGGTGTAAACTTACTCTTTCACTTTGTATGGCCACCTCCTCCCCAATGCCATACCAGTCCTCTCCAGATAAGTAGTCATTTTTGGCAAATTCACTATTCCGCTTGAAATGGTTGACCAAAATTTTTAACACATTTATTAACATTTTAACAAAAACCTCAATCTTAGTATTTGTTTAAAACCATAAAACAGTTGGGCATTATGAATCTAAAAAAAATTGAAGGAGAGTCTACTCACATGACCTAGGCTATTTCTTGACCTAAATGCCTGAGCAACCTCAATAACTGAACCCTTCTACCTTCTGTATCATGATTAATGCGACATAAAGCTGGTGTGTCTCAGAAGCGAATCCAAAGCTTTCATTCTTGGAGTCCCATCAAAATCCAAAAAGAGGGAAGAAAAAAATGCATCCGTTCTTTTAATCGGTTGCCAAAGTTCAGAGACTTGCTCCTGCAGCTGTTTTATCTAGTCAACTTCTCCTTAAAATGTTCTTCTCCTGTGTTGTCTCACTGCCAGTGCTTTTAGCTAGATCAGTCTAGTAATCCAGCATCCTCAAGCTATGAGGCATTTAACTTCTCCAGTGAAATAAATCTGTTTGGTACCTTCCTTCTTTTTATGATTCATATCATAAGTGGTATTCTTTTTCCATGCTCCATTGAGGCCAAAAAGCTTAAATTCGTCCAGGGTTTATAATAACGCAAAAAAATCGCACGATACTTAGATTTTAAACTGCAAGGGCATACAATCAAAATATTGATATTAGACTGCCTCCTGCAGCTCTTTGATCCAGTCAATTTACCTTAAAATATTCCCCTTCTGTGTTATCTCACTGCTAATGCTTTCAGCTAGACCAGTTGATTAATCCAGCATCCTCAAGCTATGTAGCATTCCACTTCTCCATTGAAATAAATCTGTTCGGTACCTTCCTTCTTTTTATGATTCAGATCATAAGTGGTATTTTTCTTCCACGCTATATTTAGGCCAAAAAGCTGAAATTCTTCCAGGGTTTATAATAACGCAAAAAAAATCGCACGATACTTAGATTTTAAACTGCAAGGGCATACAATCAAAATATTGATATTAGACTGCCTCCTGCAGCTGTTTGATCCAGTCAATTTCTCTTAAAATATTCCTCTTCTGTGTTGTCTCACTGCTAATGCTTTCAGCTAGACCAGTTGATTAATCCAGCATCCTCAAGCTATGAGGCATTTAACTTCTCCAGTGAAATAAATCTGTTCGGTACCTTCCTTCTTTTTATGATTCATATCATAAGTGGTATTCTTCTTCCATGCTCCATTGAGGCCAAAAAGCTTAAATTCGTCCAGGGTTTATAATAACGCAAAAAAATCGCACGATACTTAGATTTTAAACTGCAAGGGCATACAATCAAAATATTGATATTAGACTGCCTCCTGCAGCTGTTTGATCCAGTCAACTTCTCTTAAAATGTTCCTTTTCTGGGTTGTCTCACTCCAAGGATATCAGCTAGATTAGTCTAATAATCCAGCGTCCTCAAGCTATGTAGCATTCAACTTCTCCGGTAAACTACATCGGTCAAGTACCTTCACTATTTTTTGGAAATGCTGCATGAGTGCTCTTTTTCTTCCACACTTCATCTAGACCAAAAAGCTAAAATTCTGCAAGGTTGGATTTTACCGCAAAAAATCACACGATACTCGGATTTTAAATTGCAAGGGCATACAATCAACATATTGACATTAATTAAAAGTGAAAAAGTAAGTTTACACGATAAATAGCTAAAACAGTGTCATCACTGCTGTGAAAAAAAATGTAGCACATTCAAATTCTAAGCAAGGTGTAAACTTACTCTTTCACTTTGTATGGCCACCTCCTCCCCAATGCCATACCAGTCCTCTCCAGATAAGTAGTCGTTTTTGGCACATTCACTATTCCGCTTGAAATGGTTGACCAAAATTTTGACCACATTTATTAACATTTTAACAAAAACCTCAATCTTAGTATTTGTTTAAAACCATAAAACAGTTGGGCATTATGAATCTAAAAAAATTGAAGGAGAGTCTACTCACATGACCTAGGCTATTTCTTGACCTAAATGCCTGAGCAACCTCAATAACTGAACCCTTCTACCTTCTGTATCATGATTAATGCGACATAAAGCTGGTGTGTCTCAGAAGCGAATCCAAAGCTTTCATTCTTGGAGTCCCATCAAAATCCAAAAAGAGGGAAGAAAAAAATGCATCCGTTCTTTTAATCGGTTGCCAAAGTTCAGAGACTTGCTCCTGCAGCTGTTTTATCTAGTCAACTTCTCCTTAAAATGTTCTTCTCCTGTGTTGTCTCACTGCCAGTGCTTTTAGCTAGATCAGTCTAGTAATCCAGCATCCTCAAGCTATGATGCATTTAACTTCTCCAGTGAAATAAATCTGTTTGGTACCTTCCTTCTTTTTATGATTCATATCATAAGTGGTATTCTTTTTCCATGCTCCATTGAGGCCAAAAAGCTTAAATTTGTCCAGGGTTTATAATAACGCAAAAAAATCGCACGATACTTAGACTTTAAACTGCAAGGGCATACAATCAAAATATTGATATTAGACTGCCTCCTGCAGCTCTTTGATCCAGTCAATTTACCTTAAAATATTCCCCTTCTGTGTTATCTCACTGCTAATGCTTTCAGCTAGACCAGTTGATTAATCCAGCATCCTCAAGCTATGTAGCATTCCACTTCTCCATTGAAATAAATCTGTTCGGTACCTTCCTTCTTTTTATGATTCAGATCATAAGTGGTATTTTTCTTCCACGCTATATTTAGGCCAAAAAGCTGAAATTCTTCCAGGGTTTATAATAACGCAAAAAAAATCGCACGATACTTAGATTTTAAACTGCAAGGGCATACAATCAAAATATTGATATTAGACTGCCTCCTGCAGCTGTTTGATCCAGTCAATTTCTCTTAAAATATTCCTCTTCTGTGTTGTCTCACTGCTAATGCTTTCAGCTAGACCAGTTGATTAATCCAGCATCCTCAAGCTATGAGGCATTTAACTTCTCCAGTGAAATAAATCTGTTCGGTACCTTCCTTCTTTTTATGATTCATATCATAAGTGGTATTCTTCTTCCATGCTCCATTGAGGCCAAAAAGCTTAAATTCGTCCAGGGTTTATAATAACGCAAAAAAATCGCACGATACTTAGATTTTAAACTGCAAGGGCATACAATCAAAATATTGATATTAGACTGCCTCCTGCAGCTGTTTGATCCAGTCAACTTCTCTTAAAATGTTCCTTTTCTGGGTTGTCTCACTCCAAGGATATCAGCTAGATTAGTCTAATAATCCAGCGTCCTCAAGCTATGTAGCATTCAACTTCTCCGGTAAACTACATCGGTCAAGTACCTTCACTATTTTTTGGAAATGCTGCATGAGTGCTCTTTTTCTTCCACACTTCATCTAGACCAAAAAGCTAAAATTCTGCAAGGTTGGATTTTACCGCAAAAAATCACACGATACTCGGATTTTAAATTGCAAGGGCATACAATCAACATATTGACATTAATTAAAAGTGAAAAAGTAAGTTTACACGATAAATAGCTAAAACAGTGTCATCACTGCTGTGAAAAAAAATGTAGCACATTCAAATTCTAAGCAAGGTGTAAACTTACTCTTTCACTTTGTATGGCCACCTCCTCCCCAATGCCATACCAGTCCTCTCCAGATAAGTAGTCGTTTTTGGCACATTCACTATTCCGCTTGAAATGGTTGACCAAAATTTTGACCACATTTATTAACATTTTAACAAAAACCTCAATCTTAGTATTTGTTTAAAACCATAAAACAGTTGGGCATTATGAATCTAAAAAAATTGAAGGAGAGTCTACTCACATGACCTAGGCTATTTCTTGACCTAAATGCCTGAGCAACCTCAATAACTGAACCCTTCTACCTTCTGTATCATGATTAATGCGACATAAAGCTGGTGTGTTTGTCATCTCAGAAGCGAATCCAAAGCTTTCATTCTTGGAGTCCCATCAAAATCCAAAAAGAGGGAAGAAAAAAATGCATCCGTTCTTTTAATCGGTTGCCAAAGTTCAGAGACTTGCTCCTGCAGCTGTTTTATCTAGTCAACTTCTCCTTAAAATGTTCTTCTCCTGTGTTGTCTCACTGCCAGTGCTTTTAGCTAGATCAGTATAGTAATCCAGCATCCTCAAGCTATGAGGCATTTAACTTCTCCAGTGAAATAAATCTGTTCGGTACTTTCCTTCTTTTTATGATTCATATCATAAGTGGTATTCTTTTTCCATGCTCCATTGAGGCCAAAAAGCTTAAATTCGTCCAGGGTTTATAATAACGCAAAAAAAATCGCACGATACTTAGATTTTAAACTGCAAGGGCATACAATCAAAATATTGATATTAGACTGCCTCCTGCAGCTCTTTGATCCAGTCAATTTACCTTAAAATATTCCTCTTCTGTGTTGTCTCACTGCTAATGCTTTCAGCTAGACCAGTTGATTAATCCAGCATCCTCAAGCTATGTAGCATTCCACTTCTCCACTGAAATAAATCTGTTCGGTACCTTCCTTCTTTTTATGATTCAGATCATAAGTGGTATTTTTCTTCCACGCTATATTTAGGCCAAAAAGCTGAAATTCTTCCAGGGTTTATAATAACGCAAAAAAAATCGCACGATACTTAGATTTTAAACTGCAAGGGCATACAATCAAAATATTGATATTAGACTGCCTCCTGCAGCTGTTTGATCCAGTCAATTTCTCTTAAAATATTCCTCTTCTGTGTTGTCTCACTGCTAATGCTTTCAGCTAGACCAGTTGATTAATCCAGCATCCTCAAGCTATGAGGCATTTAACTTCTCCAGCGAAATAAATCTGTTCGGTACCTTCCTTCTTTTTATGATTCATATCATAAGTGGTATTCTTCTTCCATGCTCGATTGAGGCCAAAAAGCTTAAATTCGTCCAGGGTTTATAATAACGCAAAAAAATCGCACGATACTTAGATTTTAAACTGCAAGGGCATACAATCAAAATATTGATATTAGACTGCCTCCTGCAGCTGTTTGATCCAGTCAACTTCTCTTAAAATGTTCCTTTTCTGGGTTGTCTCACTCCAAGGATATCAGCTAGATTAGTCTAATAACCCAGCGTCCTCAAGCTATGTAGCATTCAACTTCTCCGGTAAACTACATCGGTCAAGTACCTTCACTATTTTTTGGAAATGCTGCATGAGTGCTCTTTTTCTTCCACACTTCATCAAGACCAAAAAGCTAAAATTCTGCAAGGTTGGATTTTACCGCAAAAAAATCACACGATACTCGGATTTTAAATTGCAAGGGCATACAATCAACATATTGACATTAATTAAAAGTGAAAAAGTAAGTTTACACGATAAATAGCTAAAACAGTGTCATCACTGCTGTGAAAAAAAATGTAGCACATTCAAATTCTAAGCAAGGTGTAAACTTACTCTTTCACTTTGTATGGCCACCTCCTCCCCAATGCCATACCAGTCCTCTCCAGATAAGTAGTCATTTTTGGCACATTCACTATTCCGCTTGAAATGGTTGACCAAAATTTTTACCACATTTATTAACATTTTAACAAAAACCTCAATCTTAGTATTTGTTTAAAACCATAAAACAGTTGGGCATTATGAATCTAAAAAAATTGAAGGAGAGTCTACTCACATGACCTAGGCTATTTCTTGACCTAAATGCCTGAGCAACCTCAATAACTGAACTCTTCTACCTTCTGTATCATGATTAATGCGACATAAAGCTGGTGTGTTTGTCATCTCAGAAGCGAATCCAAAGCTTTCATTCTTGGAGTCCCATCAAAATCCAAAAAGAGGGAAGAAAAAAATGCATCCGTTCTTTTAATCGGTTGCCAAAGTTCAGAGACTTGCTCCTGCAGCTGTTTTATCTAGTCAACTTCTCCTTAAAATGTTCTTCTCCTGTGTTGTCTCACTGCCAGTGCTTTTAGCTAGATTAGTATAGTAATCCAGCATCCTCAAGCTATGAGGCATTTAACTTCTCCAGTGAAATAAATCTGTTCGGTACTTTCCTTCTTTTTATGATTCATATCATAAGTGGTATTCTTTTTCCATGCTCCATTGAGGCCAAAAAGCTTAAATTCGTCCAGGGTTTATAATAACGCAAAAAAATCGCACGATACTTAGATTTTAAACTGCAAGGGCATACAATCAAAATATTGATATTAGACTGCCTCCTGCAGCTCTTTGATCCAGTCAATTTACCTTAAAATATTCCTCTTCTGTGTTGTCTCACTGCTAATGCTTTCAGCTAGACCAGTTGATTAATCCAGCATCCTCAAGCTATGTAGCATTCCACTTCTCCATTGAAATAAATCTGTTCGGTACCTTCCTTCTTTTTATGATTCAGATCATAAGTGGTATTTTTCTTCCACGCTATATTTAGACCAAAAAGCTGAAATTCTTCCAGGGTTTATAATAACGCAAAAAAAATCGCACGATACTTAGATTTTAAACTGCAAGGGCATACAATCAAAATATTGATATTAGACTGCCTCCTGCAGCTGTTTGATCCAGTCAATTTCTCTTAAAATATTCCTCTTCTGTGTCGTCTCACTGCTAATGCTTTCAGCTAGACCAGTTGATTAATCCAGCATCCTCAAGCTATGAGGCATTTAACTTCTCCAGTGAAATAAATCTGTTCGGTACCTTCCTTCTTTTTATGATTCATATCATAAGTGGTATTCTTCTTCCATGCTCCATTGAGGCCAAAAAGCTTAAATTCGTCCAGGGTTTATAATAACGCAAAAAAATCGCACGATACTTAGATTTTAAACTGCAAGGGCATACAATCAAAATATTGATATTAGACTGCCTCCTGCAGCTGTTTGATCCAGTCAACTACTCTTAAAATGTTCCTTTTCTGGGTTGTCTCACTCCAAGGATATCAGCTAGATTAGTCTAATAATCCAGTGTCCTCAAGCTATGTAGCATTCAACTTCTCCGGTAAACTACATCGGTCAAGTACCTTCACTATTTTTTGGAAATGCTGCATGAGTGCTCTTTTTCTTCCACACTTCATCAAGACCAAAAAGCTAAAAGTCTGCAAGGTTGGATTTTACCGCAAAAAAATCACACGATACTCGGATTTTAAATTGCAAGGGCATACAATCAACATATTGACATTAATTAAAAGTGAAAAAGTAAGTTTACACGATAAATAGCTAAAACAGTGTCATCACTGCTGTGAAAAAAAATGTAGCACATTCAAATTCTAAGCAAGGTGTAAACTTACTCTTTCACTTTGTATGGCCACCTCCTCCCCAATGCCATACCAGTCCTCTCCAGATAAGTAGTCATTTTTGGCACATTCACTATTCCGCTTGAAATGGTTGACCAAAATTTTTACCACATTTATTAACATTTTAACAAAAACCTCAATCTTAGTATTTGTTTAAAACCATAAAACAGTTGGGCATTATGAATCTAAAAAAAATTGAAGGAGAGTCTACTCACATGACCTAGGCTATTTCTTGACCTAAATGCCTGAGCAACCTCAATAACTGAACCCTTCTACCTTCTGTATCATGATTAATGCGACATAAAGCTGGTGTGTCTCAGAAGCGAATCCAAAGCTTTCATTCTTGGAGTCCCATCAAAATCCAAAAAGAGGGAAGAAAAAAATGCATCCGTTCTTTTAATCGGTTGCCAAAGTTCAGAGACTTGCTCCTGCAGCTGTTTTATCTAGTCAACTTCTCCTTAAAATGTTCTTCTCCTGTGTTGTCTCACTGCCAGTGCTTTTAGCTAGATCAGTCTAGTAATCCAGCATCCTCAAGCTATGAGGCATTTAACTTCTCCAGTGAAATAAATCTGTTCGGTACCTTCCTTCTTTTTATGATTCATATCATAAGTGGTATTCTTTTTCCATGCTCCATTGAGGCCAAAAAGCTTAAATTCGTCCAGGGTTTATAATAACGCAAAAAAAATCGCACGATACTTAGATTTTAAACTGCAAGGGCATACAATCAAAATATTGATATTAGACTGCCTCCTGCAGCTCTTTGATCCAGTCAATTTACCTTAAAATATTCCTCTTCTGTGTTGTCTCACTGCTAATGCTTTCAGCTAGACCAGTTGATTAATCCAGCATCCTCAAGCTATGTAGCATTCCACTTCTCCATTGAAATAAATCTGTTCAGTACCTTCCTTCTTTTTATGATTCAGATCATAAGTGGTATTTTTCTTCCACGCTATATTTAGGCCAAAAAGCTGAAATTCTTCCAGGGTTTATAATAACGCAAAAAAAATCGCACGATACTTAGATTTTAAACTGCAAGGGCATACAATCAAAATATTGATATTAGACTGCCTCCTGCAGCTGTTTGATCCAGTCAATTTCTCTTAAAATATTCCTCTTCTGTGTTGTCTCACTGCTAATGCTTTCAGCTAGACCAGTTGATTAATCCAGCATCCTCAAGCTATGAGGCATTTAACTTCTCCAGTGAAATAAATCTGTTCGGTACCTTCCTTCTTTTTATGATTCATATCATAAGTGGTATTCTTCTTCCATGCTCCATTGAGGCCAAAAAGCTTAAATTCGCCCAGGGTTTATAATAACGCAAAAAAATCGCACAATACTTAGATTTTAAACTGCAAGGGCATACAATCAAAATATTAATATTAGACTGCCTCCTGCAGCTGTTTGATCCAGTCAACTTCTCTTAAAATGTTCCTTTTCTGAGTTGTCTCACTCCAAGGATATCAGCTAGATTAGTCTAATAATCCAGCGTCCTCAAGCTATGTAGCATTCAACTTCTCCGGTAAACTACATCGGTCAAGTACCTTCACTATTTTTTGGAAATGCTGCATGAGTGCTCTTTTTCTTCCACACTTCATCTAGACCAAAAAGCTAAAATTCTGCAAGGTTGGATTTTACCGCAAAAAATTACACGATACTCAGATTTTAAATTGCAAGGGCATACAATCAACATATTGACATTAATTAAAAGTGAAAAAGTAAGTTTACACGATAAATAGCTAAAACAGTGTCATCACTGCTGTGAAAAAAAATGTAGCACATTCAAATTCTAAGCAAGGTGTAAACTTACTCTTTCACTTTGTATGGCCACCTCCTCCCCAATGCCATACCAGTCCTCTCCAGATAAGTAGTCATTTTTGGCACATTCACTATTCCGCTTGAAATGGTTGACCAAAATTTTTACCACATTTATTAACATTTTAACAAAAACCTCAATCTTAGTATTTGTTTTCTTCCACACTTCATCTAGACCAAAAAGCTAAAATTCTGCAAGGTTGGATTTTACCGCAAAAAAATCACACGATACTCGGATTTTAAATTGCAAGGGCATACAATCAACATATTGACATTAATTAAAAGTGAAAAAGTAAGTTTACACGATAAATAGCTAAAACAGTGTCATCACTGCTGTGAAAAAAAATGTAGCACATTCAAATTCTAAGCAAGGTGTAAACTTACTCTTTCACTTTGTATGGCCACCTCCTCCCCAATGCCATACCAGTCCTCTCCAGATAAGTAGTCATTTTTGGCACATTCACTATTCCGCTTGAAATGGTTGACCAAAATTTTTACCACATTTATTAACATTTTAACAAAAACCTCAATCTTAGTATTTGTTTAAAACCATAAAACAGTTGGGCATTATGAATCTAAAAAAATTGAAGGAGAGTCTACTCACATGACCTAGGCTATTTCTTGACCTAAATGCCTGAGCAACCTCAATAACTGAACCCTTCTACCTTCTGTATCATGATTAATGCGACATAAAGCTGGTGTGTCTCAGAAGCGAATCCAAAGCTTTCATTCTTGGAGTCCCATCAAAATCCAAAAAGAAGGAAGAAAAAAATGCATCCGTTCTTTTAATCGGTTGCCAAAGTTCAGAGACTTGCTCCTGCAGCTGTTTTATCTAGTCAACTTCTCCTTAAAATGTTCTTCTCCTGTGTTGTCTCACTGCCAGTGCTTTTAGCTAGATCAGTCTAGTAATCCAGCATCCTCAAGCTATGAGGCATTTAACTTCTCCAGTGAAATAAATCTGTTCGGTACCTTCCTTCTTTTTATGATTCATATCATAAGTGGTATTCTTTTTCCATGCTCCATTGAGGCCAAAAAGCTTAAATTCGTCCAGGGTTTATAATAACGGAAAAAAAATCGCACGATACTTAGATTTTAAACTGCAAGGGCATACAATCAAAATATTGATATTAGACTGCCTCCTGCAGCTCTTTGATCCAGTCAATTTACCTTAAAATATTCCTCTTCTGTGTTGTCTCACTGCTAATGCTTTCAGCTAGACCAGTTGATTAATCCAGCATCCTCAAGCTATGTAGCATTCCACTTCTCCATTGAAATAAATCTGTTCAGTACCTTCCTTCTTTTTATGATTCAGATCATAAGTGGTATTTTTCTTCCACGCTATATTTAGGCCAAAAAGCTGAAATTCTTCCAGGGTTTATAATAACGCAAAAAAAATCGCACGATACTTAGATTTTAAACTGCAAGGGCATACAATCAAAATATTGATATTAGACTGCCTCCTGCAGCTGTTTGATCCAGTCAACTTCTCTTAAAATGTTCCTTTTCTGGGTTGTCTCACTCCAAGGATATCAGCTAGATTAGTCTAATAATCCAGTGTCCTCAAGCTATGTAGCATTCAACTTCTCCGGTAAACTACATCGGTCAAGTACCTTCACTATTTTTTGGAAATGCTGCATGAGTGCTCTTTTTCTTCCACACTTCATCTAGACCAAAAAGCTAAAATTCTGCAAGGTTGGATTTTACCGCAAAAAATCACACGATACTCGGATTTTAAATTGCAAGGGCATACAATCAACATATTGACATTAATTAAAAGTGAAAAAGTAAGTTTACACGATAAATAGCTAAAACAGTGTCATCACTGCTGTGAAAAAAAATGTAGCACATTCAAATTCTAAGCAAGGTGTAAACTTACTCTTTCACTTTGTATGGCCACCTCCTCCCCAATGCCATACCAGTCCTCTCCAGATAAGTAGTCATTTTTGGCACATTCACTATTCCGCTTGAAATGGTTGACCAAAATTTTTACCACATTTATTAACATTTTAACAAAAAACTCAATCTTAGTATTTGTTTAAAACCATAAAACAGTTGGGCATTATGAATCTAAAAAAATTGAAGGAGAGTCTACTCACATGACCTAGGCTATTTCTTGACCTAAATGCCTGAGCAACCTCAATAACTGAACCCCTCTACCTTCTGTATCATGATTAATGCGACATAAAGCTGGTGTGTTTGTCATCTCAGAAGCGAATCCAAAGCTTTCATTCTTGGAGTCCCATCAAAATCCAAAAAGAGGGAAGAAAAAAATGCATCCGTTCTTTTAATCGGTTGCCAAAGTTCAGAGACTTGCTCCTGCAGCTGTTTTATCTAGTCAACTTCTCCTTAAAATGTTCTTCTCCTGTGTTGTCTCACTGCCAGTGCTTTTAGCTAGATCAGTCTAGTAATCCAGCATCCTCAAGCTATGAGGCATTTAACTTCTCCAGTGAAATAAATCTGTTCGGTACCTTCCTTATTTTTATGATTCATATCATAAGTGGTATTCTTTTTCCATGCTCCATTGAGGCCAAAAAGCTTAAATTCGTCCAGGGTTTATAATAACGCAAAAAAAATTGCACGATACTTAGATTTTAAACTGCAAGGGCATACAATCAAAATATTGATATTAGACTGCCTCCTGCAGCTCTTTGATCCAGTCAATTTACCTTAAAATATTCCTCTTCTGTGTTGTCTCACTGCTAATGCTTTCAGCTAGACCAGTTGATTAATCCAGCATCCTCAAGCTATGTAGCATTCCACTTCTCCATTGAAATAAATCTGTTCGGTACCTTCCTTCTTTTTATGATTCAGATCATAAGTGGTATTTTTCTTCCACGCTATATTTAGGCCAAAAAGCTGAAATTCTTCCAGGGTTTATAATAACGCAAAAAAAATCGCACGATACTTAGATTTTAAACTGCAAGGGCATACAATCAAAATATTGATATTAGACTGCCTCCTGCAGCTGTTTGATCCAGTCAATTTCTCTTAAAATATTCCTCTTCTGTGTCGTCTCACTGCTAATGCTTTCAGCTAGACCAGTTGATTAATCCAGCATCCTCAAGCTATGAGGCATTTAACTTCTCCAGTGAAATAAATCTGTTCGGTACCTTCCTTCTTTTTATGATTCATATCATAAGTGGTATTCTTCTTCCATGCTCCATTGAGGCCAAAAAGCTTAAATTCGTCCAGGGTTTATAATAACGCAAAAAAATCGCACGATACTTAGATTTTAAACTGCAAGGGCATACAATCAAAATATTGATATTAGACTGCCTCCTGCAGCTGTTTGATCCAGTCAACTACTCTTAGGCTTCTTGCACACCAAGACGTTGTGTTAGGTGGCACGTTAAGGTCGCATAACGTGCACCTAACACAACGTATGGTGCTGCAAAAGCCGACGGTAGAGTGAGCCGCGTTAGGCTGCTCGATGCCCATAATATCTCCCAGAGTGGCGCTGATTGGCCAGCGGGACCACGTGATGCAAGCGAGACACTCCGCATCACGTGGTCCCGCCGGCCAATCAGCGCCCGCCAGTGCAGTGAATATTAAGTAGCCATGTGCGCGGCTACTGTAGCTGGCTCTCCCCGCCTCCTCCGCCCCCCACTGCGCATGTGCAAACAGTCTAACGCGGCTATAGCCGCTCCAACGCCGTAGCATGCTGCACTTTGCACAGAACGTGCAGCGTTACATGTAACGCAACGTGGGCTGTGTGAACAGCCCACTTGTGTTACATTGCTGTGCGTTGGGGGAGCGTTACAGGCGCACTAACGTGCGCCTGTAACGTCTTGGTGTGCAAGCAGCCTTAAAATGTTCCTTTTCTGGGTTGTCTCACTCCAAGGATATCAGCTAGATTAGTCTAATAATCCAGTGTCCTCAAGCTATGCAGCATTCAACTTCTCCGGTAAACTACATCGGTCAAGTACCTTCACTATTTTTTGGAAATGCTGCATGAGTGCTCTTTTTCTTCCACACTTCATCAAGACCAAAAAGCTAAAAGTCTGCAAGGTTGGATTTTACCGCAAAAAAATCACACGATACTCGGATTTTAAATTGCAAGGGCATACAATCAACATATTGACATTAATTAAAAGTGAAAAAGTAAGTTTACACGATAAATAGCTAAAACAGTGTCATCACTGCTGTGAAAAAAAATGTAGCACATTCAAATTCTAAGCAAGGTGTAAACTTACTCTTTCACTTTGTATGGCCACCTCCTCCCCAATGCCATACCAGTCCTCTCCAGATAAGTAGTCATTTTTGGCACATTCACTATTCCGCTTGAAATGGTTGACCAACATTTTTACCACATTTATTAACATTTTAACAAAAACCTCAATCTTAGTATTTGTTTAAAACCATAAAACAGTTGGGCATTATGAATCTAAAA
Source organism: Hyperolius riggenbachi (assembly GCF_040937935.1). Taxonomy (NCBI): domain Eukaryota; kingdom Metazoa; phylum Chordata; class Amphibia; order Anura; family Hyperoliidae; genus Hyperolius; species Hyperolius riggenbachi. The sequence continues at coordinate 492,316,864 of NC_090647.1, forward strand.
AAAATTGAAGGAGAGTCTACTCACATGACCTAGGCTATTTCTTGACCTAAATGCCTGAGCAACCTCAATAACTGAACCCTTCTACCTTCTGTATCATGATTAATGCGACATAAAGCTGGTGTGTTTCAGAAGCGAATCCAAAGCTTTCATTCTTGGAGTCCCATCAAAATCCAAAAAGAGGGAAGAAAAAAATGCATCCGTTCTTTTAATCGGTTGCCAAAGTTCAGAGACTTGCTCCTGCAGCTGTTTTATCTAGTCAACTTCTCCTTCAAATGTTCTTCTCCTGTGTTGTCTCACTGCCAGTGCTTTTAGCTAGATCAGTCTAGTAATCCAGCATCCTCAAGCTATGAGGCATTTAACTTCTCCAGTGAAATAAATCTGTTCGGTACCTTCCTTCTTTTTATGATTCATATCATAAGTGGTATTCTTTTTCCATGCTCCATTGAGGCCAAAAAGCTTAAATTCGTCCAGGGTTTATAATAACGCAAAAAAAATCGCACGATACTTAGATTTTAAACTGCAAGGGCATACAATCAAAATATTGATATTAGACTGCCTCCTGCAGCTCTTTGATCCAGTCAATTTACCTTAAAATATTCCTCTTCTGTGTTGTCTCACTGCTAATGCTTTCAGCTAGACCAGTTGATTAATCCAGCATCCTCAAGCTATGTAGCATTCCACTTCTCCATTGAAATAAATCTGTTCGGTACCTTCCTTCTTTTTATGATTCAGATCATAAGTGGTATTTTTCTTCCACGCTATATTTAGGCCAAAAAGCTGAAATTCTTCCAGGGTTTATAATAACGCAAAAAAAATCGCACGATACTTAGATTTTAAACTGCAAGGGCATACAATCAAAATATTGATATTAGACTGCCTCCTGCAGCTGTTTGATCCAGTCAATTTCTCTTAAAATATTCCTCTTCTGTGTTGTCTCACTGCTAATGCTTTCAGCTAGACCAGTTGATTAATCCAGCATCCTCAAGCTATGTAGCATTCCACTTCTCCATTGAAATAAATCTGTTCGGTACCTTCCTTCTTTTTATGATTCAGATCATAAGTGGTATTTTTCTTCCACGCTATATTTAGGCCAAAAAGCTGAAATTCTTCCAGGGTTTATAATAACGCAAAAAAAAATCGCACGATACTTAGATTTTAAACTGCAAGGGCATACAATCAAAATATTGATATTAGACTGCCTCCTGCAGCTGTTTGATCCAGTCAACTTCTCTTAAAATGTTCCTTTTCTGGGTTGTCTCACTCCAAGGATATCAGCTAGATTAGTCTAATAATCCAGCGTCCTCAAGCTATGTAGCATTCAACTTCTCCGGTAAACTACATCGGTCAAGTACCTTCACTATTTTTTGGAAATGCTGCGTGAGTGCTCTTTTTCTTCCACACTTCATCTAGACCAAAAAGCTAAAATTCTGCAAGGTTGGATTTTACCGCAAAAAATCACACGATACTCGGATTTTAAATTGCAAGGGCATACAATCAACATATTGACATTAATTAAAAGTGAAAAAGTAAGTTTACACGATAAATAGCTAAAACAGTGTCATCACTGCTGTGAAAAAAAATGTAGCACATTCAAATTCTAAGCAAGGTGTAAACTTACTCTTTCACTTTGTATGGCCACCTCCTCCCCAATGCCATACCAGTCCTCTCCAGATAAGTAGTCATTTTTGGCACATTCACTATTCCGCTTGAAATGGTTGACCAAAATTTTTACCACATTTATTAACATTTTAACAAAAACCTCAATCTTAGTATTTGTTTAAAACCATAAAACAGTTGGGCATTATGAATCTAAAAAAATTGAAGGAGAGTCTACTCACATGACCTAGGCTATTTCTTGACCTAAATGCCTGAGCAACCTCAATAACTGAACCCTTCTACCTTCTGTATCATGATTAATGCGACATAAAGCTGGTGTGTCTCAGAAGCGAATCCAAAGCTTTCATTCTTGGAGTCCCATCAAAATCCAAAAAGAGGGAAGAAAAAAATGCATCCGTTCTTTTAATCGGTTGCCAAAGTTCAGAGACTTGCTCCTGCAGCTGTTTTATCTAGTCAACTTCTCCTTAAAATGTTCTTCTCCTGTGTTGTCTCACTGCCAGTGCTTTTAGCTAGATCAGTCTAGTAATCCAGCATCCTCAAGCTATGAGGCATTTAACTTCTCCAGTGAAATAAATCTGTTCGGTACCTTCCTTCTTTTTATGATTCATATCATAAGTGGTATTCTTTTTCCATGCTCCATTGAGGCCAAAAAGCTTAAATTCGTCCAGGGTTTATAATAACGCAAAAAAAATCACACGATACTTAGATTTTAAACTGCAAGGGCATACAATCAAAATATTGATATTAGACTGCCTCCTGCAGCTCTTTGATCCAGTCAATTTACCTTAAAATATTCCTCTTCTGTGTTGTCTCACTGCTAATGCTTTCAGCTAGACCAGTTGATTAATCCAGCATCCTCAAGCTATGTAGCATTCCACTTCTCCATTGAAATAAATCTGTTCAGTACCTTCCTTCTTTTTATGATTCAGATCATAAGTGGTATTTTTCTTCCACGCTATATTTAGGCCAAAAAGCTGAAATTCTTCCAGGGTTTATAATAACGCAAAAAAAAATCGCACGATACTTAGATTTTAAACTGCAAGGGCATACAATCAAAATATTGATATTAGACTGCCTCCTGCAGCTGTTTGATCCAGTCAACTTCTCTTAAAATGTTCCTTTTCTGGGTTGTCTCACTCCAAGGATATCAGCTAGATTAGTCTAATAATCCAGCGTCCTCAAGCTATGTAGCATTCAACTTCTCCGGTAAACTACATCGGTCAAGTACCTTCACTATTTTTTGGAAATGCTGCATGAGTGCTCTTTTTCTTCCACACTTCATCTAGACCAAAAAGCTAAAATTCTGCAAGGTTGGATTTTACCGCAAAAAATCACACGATACTCGGATTTTAAATTGCAAGGGCATACAATCAACATATTGACATTAATTAAAAGTGAAAAAGTAAGTTTACACGATAAATAGCTAAAACAGTGTCATCACTGCTGTGAAAAAAAATGTAGCACATTCAAATTCTAAGCAAGGTGTAAACTTACTCTTTCACTTTGTATGGCCACCTCCTCCCCAATGCCATACCAGTCCTCTCCAGATAAGTAGTCATTTTTGGCACATTCACTATTCCGCTTGAAATGGTTGACCAAAATTTTGACCACATTTATTAACATTTTAACAAAAACCTCAATCTTAGTATTTGTTTAAAACCATAAAACAGTTGGGCATTATGAATCTAAAAAAATTGAAGGAGAGTCTACTCACATGACCTAGGCTATTTCTTGACCTAAATGCCTGAGCAACCTCAATAACTGAACCCTTCTACCTTCTGTATCATGATTAATGCGACATAAAGCTGGTGTGTCTCAGAAGCGAATCCAAAGCTTTCATTCTTGGAGTCCCATCAAAATCCAAAAAGAGGGAAGAAAAAAATGCATCCGTTCTTTTAATCGGTTGCCAAAGTTCAGAGACTTGCTCCTGCAGCTGTTTTATCTAGTCAACTTCTCCTTAAAATGTTCTTCTCCTGTGTTGTCTCACTGCCAGTGCTTTTAGCTAGATCAGTCTAGTAATCCAGCATCCTCAAGCTATGAGGCATTTAACGTCTCCAGTGAAATAAATCTGTTCAGTACCTTCCTTCTTTTTATGATTCATATCATAAGTGGTATTCTTTTTCCATGCTCCATTGAGGCCAAAAAGCTTAAATTCGTCCAGGGTTTATATTAACGCAAAAAAATCGCACGATACTTAGATTTTAAACTGCAAGGGCATACAATCAAAATATTGATATTAGACTGCCTCCTGCAGCTCTTTGATCCAGTCAATTTACCTTAAAATATTCCTCTTCTGTGTTGTCTCACTGCTAATGCTTTCAGCTAGACCAGTTGATTAATCCAGCATCCTCAAGCTATGTAGCATTCCACTTCTCCATTGAAATAAATCTGTTCGGTACCTTCCTTCTTTTTATGATTCAGATCATAAGTGGTATTTTTCTTCCACGCTATATTTAGGCCAAAAAGCTGAAATTCTTCCAGGGTTTATAATAACGCAAAAAAAAAATCGCACGATACTTAGATTTTAAACTGCAAGGGCATACAATCAAAATATTGATATTAGACTGCCTCCTGCAGCTGTTTGATCCAGTCAATTTCTCTTAAAATATTCCTCTTCTGTGTTGTCTCACTGCTAATGCTTTCAGCTAGACCAGTTGATTAATCCAGCATCCTCAAGCTATGAGGCATTTAACTTCTCCAGTGAAATAAATCTGTTCGGTACCTTCCTTCTTTTTATGATTCATATCATAAGTGGTATTCTTCTTCCATGCTCCATTGAGGCCAAAAACTTTAAATTCGTCCAGGGTTTATAATAACGCAAAAAAAATCGCACGATACTTAGATTTTAAACTGCAAGGGCATACAATCAAAATATTGATATTAGACTGCCTCCTGCAGCTGTTTGATCCAGTCAACTTCTCTTAAAATGTTCCTTTTCTGGGTTGTCTCACTCCAAGGATATCAGCTAGATTAGTCTAATAATCCAGTGTCCTCAAGCTATGTAGCATTCAACTTCTCCGGTAAACTACATCGGTCAAGTATCTTCACTATTTTTTGGAAATGCTGCATGAGTGCTCTTTTTCTTCCACACTTCATCTAGACCAAAAAGCTAAAATTCTGCAAGGTTGGATTTTACCGCAAAAAATCACACGATACTCGGATTTTAAATTGCAAGGGCATACAATCAACATATTGACATTAATTAAAAGTGAAAAAGTAAGTTTACACGATAAATAGCTAAAACAGTGTCATCACTGCTGTGAAAAAAAATGTAGCACATTCAAATTCTAAGCAAGGTGTAAACTTACTCTTTCACTTTGTATGGCCACCTCCTCCCCAATGCCATACCAGTCCTCTCCAGATAAGTAGTCATTTTTGGCACATTCACTATTCCGTTTGAAATGGTTGACCAAAATTTTGACCACATTTATTAACATTTTAACAAAAACCTCAATCTTAGTATTTGTTTAAAACCATAAAACAGTTGGGCATTATGAATCTAAAAAAATTGAAGGAGAGTCTACTCACATGACCTAGGCTATTTCTTGACCTAAATGCCTGAGCAACCTCAATAACTGAACCCTTCTACCTTCTGTATCATGATTAATGCGACATAAAGCTGGTGTGTCTCAGAAGCGAATCCAAAGCTTTCATTCTTGGAGTCCCATCAAAATCCAAAAAGAGGGAAGAAAAAAATGCATCCGTTCTTTTAATCGGTTGCCAAAGTTCAGAGACTTGCTCCTGCAGCTGTTTTATCTAGTCAACTTCTCCTTAAAATGTTCTTCTCCTGTGTTGTCTCACTGCCAGTGCTTTTAGCTAGATCAGTCTAGTAATCCAGCATCCTCAAGCTATGAGGCATTTAACGTCTCCAGTGAAATAAATCTGTTCAGTACCTTCCTTCTTTTTATGATTCATATCATAAGTGGTATTCTTTTTCCATGCTCCATTGAGGCCAAAAAGCTTAAATTCGTCCAGGGTTTATAATAACGCAAAAAAATCGCACGATACTTAGATTTTAAACTGCAAGGGCATACAATCAAAATATTGATATTAGACTGCCTCCTGCAGCTCTTTGATCCAGTCAATTTACCTTAAAATATTCCTCTTCTGTGTTGTCTCACTGCTAATGCTTTCAGCTAGACCAGTTGATTAATCCAGCATCCTCAAGCTATGTAGCATTCCACTTCTCCATTGAAATAAATCTGTTCGGTACCTTCCTTCTTTTTATGATTCAGATCATAAGTGGTGTTTTTCTTCCACGCTATATTTAGGCCAAAAAGCTGAAATTCTTCCAGGGTTTATAATAACGCAAAAAAAAAAATCGCACGATACTTAGATTTTAAACTGCAAGGGCATACAATCAAAATATTGATATTAGACTGCCTCCTGCAGCTGTTTGATCCAGTCAATTTCTCTTAAAATATTCCTCTTCTGTGTTGTCTCACTGCTAATGCTTTCAGCTAGACCAGTTGATTAATCCAGCATCCTCAAGCTATGAGGCATTTAACTTCTCCAGTGAAATAAATCTGTTCGGTACCTTCCTTCTTTTTATGATTCATATCATAAGTGGTATTCTTCTTCCATGCTCCATTGAGGCCAAAAACTTTAAATTCGTCCAGGGTTTATAATAACGCAAAAAAAATCGCACGATACTTAGATTTTAAACTGCAAGGGCATACAATCAAAATATTGATATTAGACTGCCTCCTGCAGCTGTTTGATCCAGTCAACTTCTCTTAAAATGTTCCTTTTCTGGGTTGTCTCACTCCAAGGATATCAGATAGATTAGTCTAATAATCCAGCGTCCTCAAGCTATGTAGCATTCAACTTCTCCGGTAAACTACATCGGTCAAGTATCTTCACTATTTTTTGGAAATGCTGCATGAGTGCTCTTTTTCTTCCACACTTCATCTAGACCAAAAAGCTAAAATTCTGCAAGGTTGGATTTTACCGCAAAAAATCACACGATACTCGGATTTTAAATTGCAAGGGCATACAATCAACATATTGACATTAATTAAAAGTGAAAAAGTAAGTTTACACGATAAATAGCTAAAACAGTGTCATCACTGCTGTGAAAAAAAATGTAGCACATTCAAATTCTAAGCAAGGTGTAAACTTACTCTTTCACTTTGTATGGCCACCTCCTCCCCAATGCCATACCAGTCCTCTCCAGATAAGTAGTCATTTTTGGCACATTCACTATTCCACTTGAAATGGTTGACCAAAATTTTTACCACATTTATTAACATTTTAACAAAAACCTCAATCTTAGTATTTGTTTAAAACCATAAAACAGTTGGGCATTATAAATCTAAAAAAATTGAAGGAGAGTCTACTCACATGACCTAGGCTATTTCTTGACCTAAATGCCTGAGCAACCTCAATAACTGAACCCTTCTACCTTCTGTATCATGATTAATGCGACATAAAGCTGGTGTGTCTCAGAAGCGAATCCAAAGCTTTCATTCTTGGAGTCCCATCAAAATCCAAAAAGAGGGAAGAAAAAAATGCATCCGTTCTTTTAATCGGTTGCCAAAGTTCAGAGACTTGCTCCTGCAGCTGTTTTATCTAGTCAACTTCTCCTTAAAATGTTCTTCTCCTGTGTTGTCTCACTGCCAGTGCTTTTAGCTAGATCAGTCTAGTAATCCAGCATCCTCAAGCTATGAGGCATTTAACTTCTCCAGTGAAATAAATCTGTTCGGTACCTTCCTTCTTTTTATGATTCATATCATAAGTGGTATTCTTTTTCCATGCTCCATTGAGGCCAAAAAGCTTAAATTCGTCCAGGGTTTATAATAACGCAAAAAAATCGCACGATACTTAGATTTTAAACTGCAAGGGCATACAATCAAAATATTGATATTAGACTGCCTCCTGCAGCTCTTTGATCCAGTCAATTTACCTTAAAATATTCCTCTTCTGTGTTGTCTCACTGCTAATGCTTTCAGCTAGACCAGTTGATTAATCCAGCATCCTCAAGCTATGTAGCATTCCACTTCTCCATTGAAATAAATCTGTTCGGTACCTTCCTTCTTTTTATGATTCAGATCATAAGTGGTATTTTTCTTCCACGCTATATTTAGGCCAAAAAGCTGAAATTCTTCCAGGGTTTATAATAACGCAAAAAAAAATCGCACGATACTTAGATTTTAAACTGCAAGGGCATACAATCAAAATATTGATATTAGACTGCCTCCTGCAGCTGTTTGATCCAGTCAATTTCTCTTAAAATATTCCTCTTCTGTGTTGTCTCACTGCTAATGCTTTCAGCTAGACCAGTTGATTAATCCAGCATCCTCAAGCTATGAGGCATTTAACTTCTCCAGTGAAATAAATCTGTTCGGTACCTTCCTTCTTTTTATGATTCATATCATAAGTGGTATTCTTCTTCCATGCTCCATTGAGGCCAAAAAGCTTAAATTCGTCCAGGGTTTATAATAACGCAAAAAAATCGCACGATACTTAGATTTTAAACTGCAAGGGCATACAATCAAAATATTGATATTAGACTGCCTCCTGCAGCTGTTTGATCCAGTCAACTTCTCTTAAAATGTTCCTTTTCTGGGTTGTCTCACTCCAAGGATATCAGCTAGATTAGTCTAATAATCCAGCGTCCTCAAGCTATGTAGCATTCAACTTCTCCGGTAAACTACATCGGTCAAGTACCTTCACTATTTTTTGGAAATGCTGCATGAGTGCTCTTTTTCTTCCACACTTCATCTAGACCAAAAAGCTAAAATTCTGCAAGGTTGGATTTTACCGCAAAAAATCACACGATACTCGGATTTTAAATTGCAAGGGCATACAATCAACATATTGACATTAATTAAAAGTGAAAAAGTAAGTTTACACGATAAATAGCTAAAACAGTGTCATCACTGCTGTGAAAAAAAATGTAGCACATTCAAATTCTAAGCAAGGTGTAAACTTACTCTTTCACTTTGTATGGCCACCTCCTCCCCAATGCCATACCAGTCCTCTCCAGATAAGTAGTCATTTTTGGCACATTCACTATTCCGCTTGAAATGGTTGACCAAAATTTTTACCACATTTATTAACATTTTAACAAAAACCTCAATCTTAGTATTTGTTTAAAACCATAAAACAGTTGGGCATTATGAATCTAAAAAAATTGAAGGAGAGTCTACTCACATGACCTAGGCTATTTCTTGACCTAAATGCCTGAGCAACCTCAATAACTGAACCGTTCTACCTTCTGTATCATGATTAATGCGACATAAAGCTGGTGTGTCTCAGAAGCGAATCCAAAGCTTTCATTCTTGGAGTCCCATCAAAATCCAAAAAGAGGGAAGAAAAAAATGCATCCGTTCTTTTAATCGGTTGCCAAAGTTCAGAGACTTGCTCCTGCAGCTGTTTTATCTAGTCAACTTCTCCTTAAAATGTTCTTCTCCTGTGTTGTCTCACTGCCAGTGCTTTTAGCTAGATCAGTCTAGTAATCCAGCATCGTCAAGCTATGAGGCATTTAACTTCTCCAGTGAAATAAATCTGTTCAGTACCTTCCTTCTTTTTATGATTCATATCATAAGTGGTATTCTTTTTTCATGCTCCATTGAGGCCAAAAAGCTTAAATTCGTCCAGGGTTTATAATAACGCAAAAAAATCGCACGATACTTAGATTTTAAACTGCAAGGGCATACAATCAAAATATTGATATTAGACTGCCTCCTGCAGCTCTTTGATCCAGTCAATTTACCTTAAAATATTCCTCTTCTGTGTTGTCTCACTGCTAATGCTTTCAGCTAGACCAGTTGATTAATCCAGCATCCTCAAGCTATGTAGCATTCCACTTCTCCATTGAAATAAATCTGTTCGGTACCTTCCTTCTTTTTATGATTCAGATCATAAGTGGTATTTTTCTTCCACGCTATATTTAGGCCAAAAAGCTGAAATTCTTCCAGGGTTTATAATAACGCAAAAAAAATCGCACGATACTTAGATTTTAAACTGCAAGGGCATACAATCAAAATATTGATATTAGACTGCCTCCTGCAGCTGTTTGATCCAGTCAATTTCTCTTAAAATATTCCTCTTCTGTGTTGTCTCACTGCTAATGCTTTCAGCTAGACCAGTTGATTAATCCAGCATCCTCAAGCTATGAGGCATTTAACTTCTCCAGTGAAATAAATCTGTTCGGTACCTTCCTTCTTTTTATGATTCATATCATAAGTGGTATTCTTCTTCCATGCTCCACTGAGGCCAAAAAGCTTAAATTCGTCCAGGGTTTATAATAACGCAAAAAAATCGCACGATACTTAGATTTTAAACTGCAAGGGCATACAATCAAAATATTGATATTAGACTGCCTCCTGCAGCTGTTTGATCCAGTCAACTTCTCTTAAAATGTTCCTTTTCTGGGTTGTCTCACTCCAAGGATATCAGCTAGATTAGTCTAATAATCCAGCGTCCTCAAGCTATGTAGCATTCAACTTCTCCGGTAAACTACATCGGTCAAGTACCTTCACTATTTTTTGGAAATGCTGCATGAGTGCTCTTTTTCTTCCACACTTCATCTAGACCAAAAAGCTAAAATTCTGCAAGGTTGGATTTTACCGCAAAAAATCACACGATACTCGGATTTTAAATTGCAAGGGCATACAATCAACATATTGACATTAATTAAAAGTGAAAAAGTAAGTTTACACGATAAATAGCTAAAACAGTGTCATCACTGCTGTGAAAAAAAATGTAGCACATTCAAATTCTAAGCAAGGTGTAAACTTACTCTTTCACTTTGTATGGCCACCTCCTCCCCAATGCCATACCAGTCCTCTCCAGATAAGTAGTCATTTTTGGCACATTCACTATTCCGCTTGAAATGGTTGACCAAAATTTTTACCACATGTATTAACATTTTAACAAAAACCTCAATCTTAGTATTTGTTTAAAACCATAAAACAGTTGGGCATTATGAATCTAAAAAAATTGAAGGAGAGTCTACTCACATGACCTAGGCTATTTCTTGACCTAAATGCCTGAGCAACCTCAATAACTGAACCGTTCTACCTTCTGTATCATGATTAATGCGACATAAAGCTGGTGTGTCTCAGAAGCGAATCCAAAGCTTTCATTCTTGGAGTCCCATCAAAATCCAAAAAGAGGGAAGAAAAAAATGCATCCGTTCTTTTAATCGGTTGCCAAAGTTCAGAGACTTGCTCCTGCAGCTGTTTTATCTAGTCAACTTCTCCTTAAACTGTTCTTCTCCTGTGTTGTCTCACTGCCAGTGCTTTTAGCTAGATCAGTCTAGTAATCCAGCATCCTCAAGCTATGAGGCATTTAACTTCTCCAGTGAAATAAATCTGTTCAGTACCTTCCTTCTTTTTATGATTCATATCATAAGTGGTATTCTTTTTCCATGCTCCATTGAGGCCAAAAAGCTTAAATTCGTCCAGGGTTTATAATAACGCAAAAAAATCGCACGATACTTAGATTTTAAACTGCAAGGGCATACAATCAAAATATTGATATTAGACTGCCTCCTGCAGCTCTTTGATCCAGTCAATTTACCTTAAAATATTTCTCTTCTGTGTTGTCTCACTGCTAATGCTTTCAGCTAGACCAGTTGATTAATCCAGCATCCTCAAGCTATGTAGCATTCCACTTCTCCATTGAAATAAATCTGTTCGGTACCTTCCTTCTTTTTATGATTCAGATCATAAGTGGTATTTTTCTTCCATGCTATATTTAGGCCAAAAAGCTGAAATTCTTCCAGGGTTTATAATAACGCAAAAAAAAATTCGCACGATACTTAGATTTTAAACTGCAAGGGCATACAATCAAAATATTGATATTAGACTGCCTCCTGCAGCTGTTTGATCCAGTCAATTTCTCTTAAAATATTCCTCTTCTGTGTTGTCTCACTGCTAATGCTTTCAGCTAGACCAGTTGATTAATCCAGCATCCTCAAGCTATGAGGCATTTAACTTCTCCAGTGAAATAAATCTGTTCGGTACCTTCCTTCTTTTTATGATTCATATCATAAGTGGTATTCTTCTTCCATGCTCCACTGAGGCCAAAAAGCTTAAATTCGTCCAGGGTTTATAATAACGCAAAAAAATCGCACGATACTTAGATTTTAAACTGCAAGGGCATACAATCAAAATATTGATATTAGACTGCCTCCTGCAGCTGTTTGATCCAGTCAACTTCTCTTAAAATGTTCCTTTTCTGGGTTGTCTCACTCCAAGGATATCAGCTAGATTAGTCTAATAATCCAGCGTCCTCAAGCTATGTAGCATTCAACTTCTCCGGTAAACTACATCGGTCAAGTACCTTCACTATTTTTTGGAAATGCTGCATGAGTGCTCTTTTTCTTCCACACTTCATCTAGACCAAAAAGCTAAAATTCTGCAAGGTTGGATTTTACCGCAAAAAATCACACGATACTCGGATTTTAAATTGCAAGGGCATACAATCAACATATTGACATTAATTAAAAGTGAAAAAGTAAGTTTACACGATAAATAGCTAAAACAGTGTCATCACTGCTGTGAAAAAAAATGTAGCACATTCAAATTCTAAGCAAGGTGTAAACTTACTCTTTCACTTTGTATGGCCACCTCCTCCCCAATGCCATACCAGTCCTCTCCAGATAAGTAGTCATTTTTGGCACATTCACTATTCCGCTTGAAATGGTTGACCAAAATTTTTACCACATGTATTAACATTTTAACAAAAACCTCAATCTTAGTATTTGTTTAAAACCATAAAACAGTTGGGCATTATGAATCTAAAAAAATTGAAGGAGAGTCTACTCACATGACCTAGGCTATTTCTTGACCTAAATGCCTGAGCAACCTCAATAACTGAACCGTTCTACCTTCTGTATCATGATTAATGCGACATAAAGCTGGTGTGTCTCAGAAGCGAATCCAAAGCTTTCATTCTTGGAGTCCCATCAAAATCCAAAAAGAGGGAAGAAAAAAATGCATCCGTTCTTTTAATCGGTTGCCAAAGTTCAGAGACTTGCTCCTGCAGCTGTTTTATCTAGTCAACTTCTCCTTAAAATGTTCTTCTCCTGTGTTGTCTCACTGCCAGTGCTTTTAGCTAGATCAGTCTAGTAATCCAGCATCCTCAAGCTATGAGGCATTTAACTTCTCCAGTGAAATAAATCTGTTCAGTACCTTCCTTCTTTTTATGATTCATATCATAAGTGGTATTCTTTTTCCATGCTCCATTGAGGCCAAAAAGCTTAAATTCGTCCAGGGTTTATAATAACGCAAAAAAATCGCACGATACTTAGATTTTAAACTGCAAGGGCATACAATCAAAATATTGATATTAGACTGCCTCCTGCAGCTCTTTGATCCAGTCAATTTACCTTAAAATATTTCTCTTCTGTGTTGTCTCACTGCTAATGCTTTCAGCTAGACCAGTTGATTAATCCAGCATCCTCAAGCTATGTAGCATTCCACTTCTCCATTGAAATAAATCTGTTCGGTACCTTCCTTCTTTTTATGATTCAGATCATAAGTGGTATTTTTCTTCCATGCTATATTTAGGCCAAAAAGCTGAAATTCTTCCAGGGTTTATAATAACGCAAAAAAAAATTCGCACGATACTTAGATTTTAAACTGCAAGGGCATACAATCAAAATATTGATATTAGACTGCCTCCTGCAGCTGTTTGATCCAGTCAATTTCTCTTAAAATATTCCTCTTCTGTGTTGTCTCACTGCTAATGCTTTCAGCTAGACCAGTTGATTAATCCAGCATCCTCAAGCTATGAGGCATTTAACTTCTCCAGTGAAATAAATCTGTTCGGTACCTTCCTTCTTTTTATGATTCATATCATAAGTGGTATTCTTCTTCCATGCTCCATTGAGGCCAAAAAGCTTAAATTCGTCCAGGGTTTATAATAACGCAAAAAAATCGCACGATACTTAGATTTTAAACTGCAAGGGCATACAATCAAAATATTGATATTAGACTGCCTCCTGCAGCTCTTTGATCCAGTCAATTTACCTTAAAATATTCCTCTTCTGTGTTGTCTCACTGCTAATGCTTTCAGCTAGACCAGTTGATTAATCCAGCATCCTCAAGCTATGTAGCATTCCACTTCTCCATTGAAATAAATCTGTTCAGTACCTTCCTTCTTTTTATGATTCAGATCATAAGTGGTATTTTTCTTCCACGCTATATTTAGGCCAAAAAGCTGAAATTCTTCCAGGGTTTATAATAACGCAAAAAAAAATCGCACGATACTTAGATTTTAAACTGCAAGGGCATACAATCAAAATATTGATATTAGACTGCCTCCTGCAGCTGTTTGATCCAGTCAACTTCTCTTAAAATGTTCCTTTTCTGGGTTGTCTCACTCCAAGGATATCAGCTAGATTAGTCTAATAATCCAGCGTCCTCAAGCTATGTAGCATTCAACTTCTCCGGTAAACTACATCGGTCAAGTACCTTCACTATTTTTTGGAAATGCTGCATGAGTGCTCTTTTTCTTCCACACTTCATCTAGACCAAAAAGCTAAAATTCTGCAAGGTTGGATTTTACCGCAAAAAATCACACGATACTCGGATTTTAAATTGCAAGGGCATACAATCAACATATTGACATTAATTAAAAGTGAAAAAGTAAGTTTACACGATAAATAGCTAAAACAGTGTCATCACTGCTGTGAAAAAAAATGTAGCACATTCAAATTCTAAGCAAGGTGTAAACTTACTCTTTCACTTTGTATGGCCACCTCCTCCCCAATGCCATACCAGTCCTCTCCAGATAAGTAGTCATTTTTGGCACATTCACTATTCCGCTTGAAATGGTTGACCAAAATTTTGACCACATTTATTAACATTTTAACAAAAACCTCAATCTTAGTATTTGTTTAAAACCATAAAACAGTTGGGCATTATGAATCTAAAAAAATTGAAGGAGAGTCTACTCACATGACCTAGGCTATTTCTTGACCTAAATGCCTGAGCAACCTCAATAACTGAACCCTTCTACCTTCTGTATCATGATTAATGCGACATAAAGCTGGTGTGTCTCAGAAGCGAATCCAAAGCTTTCATTCTTGGAGTCCCATCAAAATCCAAAAAGAGGGAAGAAAAAAATGCATCCGTTCTTTTAATCGGTTGCCAAAGTTCAGAGACTTGCTCCTGCAGCTGTTTTATCTAGTCAACTTCTCCTTAAAATGTTCTTCTCCTGTGTTGTCTCACTGCCAGTGCTTTTAGCTAGATCAGTCTAGTAATCCAGCATCCTCAAGCTATGAGGCATTTAACGTCTCCAGTGAAATAAATCTGTTCAGTACCTTCCTTCTTTTTATGATTCATATCATAAGTGGTATTCTTTTTCCATGCTCCATTGAGGCCAAAAAGCTTAAATTCGTCCAGGGTTTATATTAACGCAAAAAAATCGCACGATACTTAGATTTTAAACTGCAAGGGCATACAATCAAAATATTGATATTAGACTGCCTCCTGCAGCTCTTTGATCCAGTCAATTTACCTTAAAATATTCCTCTTCTGTGTTGTCTCACTGCTAATGCTTTCAGCTAGACCAGTTGATTAATCCAGCATCCTCAAGCTATGTAGCATTCCACTTCTCCATTGAAATAAATCTGTTCGGTACCTTCCTTCTTTTTATGATTCAGATCATAAGTGGTATTTTTCTTCCACGCTATATTTAGGCCAAAAAGCTGAAATTCTTCCAGGGTTTATAATAACGCAAAAAAAAAATCGCACGATACTTAGATTTTAAACTGCAAGGGCATACAATCAAAATATTGATATTAGACTGCCTCCTGCAGCTGTTTGATCCAGTCAATTTCTCTTAAAATATTCCTCTTCTGTGTTGTCTCACTGCTAATGCTTTCAGCTAGACCAGTTGATTAATCCAGCATCCTCAAGCTATGAGGCATTTAACTTCTCCAGTGAAATAAATCTGTTCGGTACCTTCCTTCTTTTTATGATTCATATCATAAGTGGTATTCTTCTTCCATGCTCCACTGAGGCCAAAAAGCTTAAATTCGTCCAGGGTTTATAATAACGCAAAAAAATCGCACGATACTTAGATTTTAAACTGCAAGGGCATACAATCAAAATATTGATATTAGACTGCCTCCTGCAGCTGTTTGATCCAGTCAACTTCTCTTAAAATGTTCCTTTTCTGGGTTGTCTCACTCCAAGGATATCAGCTAGATTAGTCTAATAATCCAGCGTCCTCAAGCTATGTAGCATTCAACTTCTCCGGTAAACTACATCGGTCAAGTACCTTCACTATTTTTTGGAAATGCTGCATGAGTGCTCTTTTTCTTCCACACTTCATCTAGACCAAAAAGCTAAAATTCTGCAAGGTTGGATTTTACCGCAAAAAATCACACGATACTCGGATTTTAAATTGCAAGGGCATACAATCAACATATTGACATTAATTAAAAGTGAAAAAGTAAGTTTACACGATAAATAGCTAAAACAGTGTCATCACTGCTGTGAAAAAAAATGTAGCACATTCAAATTCTAAGCAAGGTGTAAACTTACTCTTTCACTTTGTATGGCCACCTCCTCCCCAATGCCATACCAGTCCTCTCCAGATAAGTAGTCATTTTTGGCACATTCACTATTCCGCTTGAAATGGTTGACCAAAATTTTTACCACATGTATTAACATTTTAACAAAAACCTCAATCTTAGTATTTGTTTAAAACCATAAAACAGTTGGGCATTATGAATCTAAAAAAATTGAAGGAGAGTCTACTCACATGACCTAGGCTATTTCTTGACCTAAATGCCTGAGCAACCTCAATAACTGAACCGTTCTACCTTCTGTATCATGATTAATGCGACATAAAGCTGGTGTGTCTCAGAAGCGAATCCAAAGCTTTCATTCTTGGAGTCCCATCAAAATCCAAAAAGAGGGAAGAAAAAAATGCATCCGTTCTTTTAATCGGTTGCCAAAGTTCAGAGACTTGCTCCTGCAGCTGTTTTATCTAGTCAACTTCTCCTTAAAATGTTCTTCTCCTGTGTTGTCTCACTGCCAGTGCTTTTAGCTAGATCAGTCTAGTAATCCAGCATCCTCAAGCTATGAGGCATTTAACTTCTCCAGTGAAATAAATCTGTTCAGTACCTTCCTTCTTTTTATGAT
The DNA here is from genome assembly GCF_040937935.1 of Hyperolius riggenbachi. Lineage (NCBI taxonomy): Eukaryota > Metazoa > Chordata > Amphibia > Anura > Hyperoliidae > Hyperolius > Hyperolius riggenbachi. The sequence continues at coordinate 492,333,591 of NC_090647.1, forward strand.
TCATATCATAAGTGGTATTCTTTTTCCATGCTCCATTGAGGCCAAAAAGCTTAAATTCGTCCAGGGTTTATAATAACGCAAAAAAATCGCACGATACTTAGATTTTAAACTGCAAGGGCATACAATCAAAATATTGATATTAGACTGCCTCCTGCAGCTCTTTGATCCAGTCAATTTACCTTAAAATATTTCTCTTCTGTGTTGTCTCACTGCTAATGCTTTCAGCTAGACCAGTTGATTAATCCAGCATCCTCAAGCTATGTAGCATTCCACTTCTCCATTGAAATAAATCTGTTCGGTACCTTCCTTCTTTTTATGATTCAGATCATAAGTGGTATTTTTCTTCCATGCTATATTTAGGCCAAAAAGCTGAAATTCTTCCAGGGTTTATAATAACGCAAAAAAAAATTCGCACGATACTTAGATTTTAAACTGCAAGGGCATACAATCAAAATATTGATATTAGACTGCCTCCTGCAGCTGTTTGATCCAGTCAATTTCTCTTAAAATATTCCTCTTCTGTGTTGTCTCACTGCTAATGCTTTCAGCTAGACCAGTTGATTAATCCAGCATCCTCAAGCTATGAGGCATTTAACTTCTCCAGTGAAATAAATCTGTTCGGTACCTTCCTTCTTTTTATGATTCATATCATAAGTGGTATTCTTCTTCCATGCTCCATTGAGGCCAAAAAGCTTAAATTCGTCCAGGGTTTATAATAACGCAAAAAAATCGCACGATACTTAGATTTTAAACTGCAAGGGCATACAATCAAAATATTGATATTAGACTGCCTCCTGCAGCTCTTTGATCCAGTCAATTTACCTTAAAATATTCCTCTTCTGTGTTGTCTCACTGCTAATGCTTTCAGCTAGACCAGTTGATTAATCCAGCATCCTCAAGCTATGTAGCATTCCACTTCTCCATTGAAATAAATCTGTTCAGTACCTTCCTTCTTTTTATGATTCAGATCATAAGTGGTATTTTTCTTCCACGCTATATTTAGGCCAAAAAGCTGAAATTCTTCCAGGGTTTATAATAACGCAAAAAAAAAATCGCACGATACTTAGATTTTAAACTGCAAGGGCATACAATCAAAATATTGATATTAGACTGCCTCCTGCAGCTGTTTGATCCAGTCAACTTCTCTTAAAATGTTCCTTTTCTGGGTTGTCTCACTCCAAGGATATCAGCTAGATTAGTCTAATAATCCAGCGTCCTCAAGCTATGTAGCATTCAACTTCTCCGGTAAACTACATCGGTCAAGTACCTTCACTATTTTTTGGAAATGCTGCATGAGTGCTCTTTTTCTTCCACACTTCATCTAGACCAAAAAGCTAAAATTCTGCAAGGTTGGATTTTACCGCAAAAAATCACACGATACTCGGATTTTAAATTGCAAGGGCATACAATCAACATATTGACATTAATTAAAAGTGAAAAAGTAAGTTTACACGATAAATAGCTAAAACAGTGTCATCACTGCTGTGAAAAAAAATGTAGCACATTCAAATTCTAAGCAAGGTGTAAACTTACTCTTTCACTTTGTATGGCCACCTCCTCCCCAATGCCATACCAGTCCTCTCCAGATAAGTAGTCATTTTTGGCACATTCACTATTCCGCTTGAAATGGTTGACCAAAATTTTGACCACATTTATTAACATTTTAACAAAAACCTCAATCTTAGTATTTGTTTAAAACCATAAAACAGTTGGGCATTATGAATCTAAAAAAATTGAAGGAGAGTCTACTCACATGACCTAGGCTATTTCTTGACCTAAATGCCTGAGCAACCTCAATAACTGAACCCTTCTACCTTCTGTATCATGATTAATGCGACATAAAGCTGGTGTGTCTCAGAAGCGAATCCAAAGCTTTCATTCTTGGAGTCCCATCAAAATCCAAAAAGAGGGAAGAAAAAAATGCATCCGTTCTTTTAATCGGTTGCCAAAGTTCAGAGACTTGCTCCTGCAGCTGTTTTATCTAGTCAACTTCTCCTTAAAATGTTCTTCTCCTGTGTTGTCTCACTGCCAGTGCTTTTAGCTAGATCAGTCTAGTAATCCAGCATCCTCAAGCTATGAGGCATTTAACGTCTCCAGTGAAATAAATCTGTTCAGTACCTTCCTTCTTTTTATGATTCATATCATAAGTGGTATTCTTTTTCCATGCTCCATTGAGGCCAAAAAGCTTAAATTCGTCCAGGGTTTATATTAACGCAAAAAAATCGCACGATACTTAGATTTTAAACTGCAAGGGCATACAATCAAAATATTGATATTAGACTGCCTCCTGCAGCTCTTTGATCCAGTCAATTTACCTTAAAATATTCCTCTTCTGTGTTGTCTCACTGCTAATGCTTTCAGCTAGACCAGTTGATTAATCCAGCATCCTCAAGCTATGTAGCATTCCACTTCTCCATTGAAATAAATCTGTTCGGTACCTTCCTTCTTTTTATGATTCAGATCATAAGTGGTATTTTTCTTCCACGCTATATTTAGGCCAAAAAGCTGAAATTCTTCCAGGGTTTATAATAACGCAAAAAAAAAATCGCACGATACTTAGATTTTAAACTGCAAGGGCATACAATCAAAATATTGATATTAGACTGCCTCCTGCAGCTGTTTGATCCAGTCAATTTCTCTTAAAATATTCCTCTTCTGTGTTGTCTCACTGCTAATGCTTTCAGCTAGACCAGTTGATTAATCCAGCATCCTCAAGCTATGAGGCATTTAACTTCTCCAGTGAAATAAATCTGTTCGGTACCTTCCTTCTTTTTATGATTCATATCATAAGTGGTATTCTTCTTCCATGCTCCATTGAGGCCAAAAACTTTAAATTCGTCCAGGGTTTATAATAACGCAAAAAAAATCGCACGATACTTAGATTTTAAACTGCAAGGGCATACAATCAAAATATTGATATTAGACTGCCTCCTGCAGCTGTTTGATCCAGTCAACTTCTCTTAAAATGTTCCTTTTCTGGGTTGTCTCACTCCAAGGATATCAGCTAGATTAGTCTAATAATCCAGCGTCCTCAAGCTATGTAGCATTCAACTTCTCCGGTAAACTACATCGGTCAAGTATCTTCACTATTTTTTGGAAATGCTGCATGAGTGCTCTTTTTCTTCCACACTTCATCTAGACCAAAAAGCTAAAATTCTGCAAGGTTGGATTTTACCGCAAAAAATCACACGATACTCGGATTTTAAATTGCAAGGGCATACAATCAACATATTGACATTAATTAAAAGTGAAAAAGTAAGTTTACACGATAAATAGCTAAAACAGTGTCATCACTGCTGTGAAAAAAAATGTAGCACATTCAAATTCTAAGCAAGGTGTAAACTTACTCTTTCACTTTGTATGGCCACCTCCTCCCCAATGCCATACCAGTCCTCTCCAGATAAGTAGTCATTTTTGGCACATTCACTATTCCGTTTGAAATGGTTGACCAAAATTTTGACCACATTTATTAACATTTTAACAAAAACCTCAATCTTAGTATTTGTTTAAAACCATAAAACAGTTGGGCATTATGAATCTAAAAAAATTGAAGGAGAGTCTACTCACATGACCTAGGCTATTTCTTGACCTAAATGCCTGAGCAACCTCAATAACTGAACCCTTCTACCTTCTGTATCATGATTAATGCGACATAAAGCTGGTGTGTCTCAGAAGCGAATCCAAAGCTTTCATTCTTGGAGTCCCATCAAAATCCAAAAAGAGGGAAGAAAAAAATGCATCCGTTCTTTTAATCGGTTGCCAAAGTTCAGAGACTTGCTCCTGCAGCTGTTTTATCTAGTCAACTTCTCCTTAAAATGTTCTTCTCCTGTGTTGTCTCACTGCCAGTGCTTTTAGCTAGATCAGTCTAGTAATCCAGCATCCTCAAGCTATGAGGCATTTAACGTCTCCAGTGAAATAAATCTGTTCAGTACCTTCCTTCTTTTTATGATTCATATCATAAGTGGTATTCTTTTTCCATGCTCCATTGAGGCCAAAAAGCTTAAATTCGTCCAGGGTTTATAATAACGCAAAAAAATCGCACGATACTTAGATTTTAAACTGCAAGGGCATACAATCAAAATATTGATATTAGACTGCCTCCTGCAGCTCTTTGATCCAGTCAATTTACCTTAAAATATTCCTCTTCTGTGTTGTCTCACTGCTAATGCTTTCAGCTAGACCAGTTGATTAATCCAGCATCCTCAAGCTATGTAGCATTCCACTTCTCCATTGAAATAAATCTGTTCGGTACCTTCCTTCTTTTTATGATTCAGATCATAAGTGGTATTTTTCTTCCACGCTATATTTAGGCCAAAAAGCTGAAATTCTTCCAGGGTTTATAATAACGCAAAAAAAAAATCGCACGATACTTAGATTTTAAACTGCAAGGGCATACAATCAAAATATTGATATTAGACTGCCTCCTGCAGCTGTTTGATCCAGTCAATTTCTCTTAAAATATTCCTCTTCTGTGTTGTCTCACTGCTAATGCTTTCAGCTAGACCAGTTGATTAATCCAGCATCCTCAAGCTATGAGGCATTTAACTTCTCCAGTGAAATAAATCTGTTCGGTACCTTCCTTCTTTTTATGATTCATATCATAAGTGGTATTCTTCTTCCATGCTCCATTGAGGCCAAAAACTTTAAATTCGTCCAGGGTTTATAATAACGCAAAAAAAATCGCACGATACTTAGATTTTAAACTGCAAGGGCATACAATCAAAATATTGATATTAGACTGCCTCCTGCAGCTGTTTGATCCAGTCAACTTCTCTTAAAATGTTCCTTTTCTGGGTTGTCTCACTCCAAGGATATCAGATAGATTAGTCTAATAATCCAGCGTCCTCAAGCTATGTAGCATTCAACTTCTCCGGTAAACTACATCGGTCAAGTATCTTCACTATTTTTTGGAAATGCTGCATGAGTGCTCTTTTTCTTCCACACTTCATCTAGACCAAAAAGCTAAAATTCTGCAAGGTTGGATTTTACCGCAAAAAATCACACGATACTCGGATTTTAAATTGCAAGGGCATACAATCAACATATTGACATTAATTAAAAGTGAAAAAGTAAGTTTACACGATAAATAGCTAAAACAGTGTCATCACTGCTGTGAAAAAAAATGTAGCACATTCAAATTCTAAGCAAGGTGTAAACTTACTCTTTCACTTTGTATGGCCACCTCCTCCCCAATGCCATACCAGTCCTCTCCAGATAAGTAGTCATTTTTGGCACATTCACTATTCCACTTGAAATGGTTGACCAAAATTTTTACCACATTTATTAACATTTTAACAAAAACCTCAATCTTAGTATTTGTTTAAAACCATAAAACAGTTGGGCATTATAAATCTAAAAAAATTGAAGGAGAGTCTACTCACATGACCTAGGCTATTTCTTGACCTAAATGCCTGAGCAACCTCAATAACTGAACCCTTCTACCTTCTGTATCATGATTAATGCGACATAAAGCTGGTGTGTCTCAGAAGCGAATCCAAAGCTTTCATTCTTGGAGTCCCATCAAAATCCAAAAAGAGGGAAGAAAAAAATGCATCCGTTCTTTTAATCGGTTGCCAAAGTTCAGAGACTTGCTCCTGCAGCTGTTTTATCTAGTCAACTTCTCCTTAAAATGTTCTTCTCCTGTGTTGTCTCACTGCCAGTGCTTTTAGCTAGATCAGTCTAGTAATCCAGCATCCTCAAGCTATGAGGCATTTAACTTCTCCAGTGAAATAAATCTGTTCGGTACCTTCCTTCTTTTTATGATTCATATCATAAGTGGTATTCTTTTTCCATGCTCCATTGAGGCCAAAAAGCTTAAATTCGTCCAGGGTTTATAATAACGCAAAAAAATCGCACGATACTTAGATTTTAAACTGCAAGGGCATACAATCAAAATATTGATATTAGACTGCCTCCTGCAGCTCTTTGATCCAGTCAATTTACCTTAAAATATTCCTCTTCTGTGTTGTCTCACTGCTAATGCTTTCAGCTAGACCAGTTGATTAATCCAGCATCCTCAAGCTATGTAGCATTCCACTTCTCCATTGAAATAAATCTGTTCGGTACCTTCCTTCTTTTTATGATTCAGATCATAAGTGGTATTTTTCTTCCACGCTATATTTAGGCCAAAAAGCTGAAATTCTTCCAGGGTTTATAATAACGCAAAAAAAAATCGCACGATACTTAGATTTTAAACTGCAAGGGCATACAATCAAAATATTGATATTAGACTGCCTCCTGCAGCTGTTTGATCCAGTCAATTTCTCTTAAAATATTCCTCTTCTGTGTTGTCTCACTGCTAATGCTTTCAGCTAGACCAGTTGATTAATCCAGCATCCTCAAGCTATGAGGCATTTAACTTCTCCAGTGAAATAAATCTGTTCGGTACCTTCCTTCTTTTTATGATTCATATCATAAGTGGTATTCTTCTTCCATGCTCCATTGAGGCCAAAAAGCTTAAATTCGTCCAGGGTTTATAATAACGCAAAAAAATCGCACGATACTTAGATTTTAAACTGCAAGGGCATACAATCAAAATATTGATATTAGACTGCCTCCTGCAGCTGTTTGATCCAGTCAACTTCTCTTAAAATGTTCCTTTTCTGGGTTGTCTCACTCCAAGGATATCAGCTAGATTAGTCTAATAATCCAGCGTCCTCAAGCTATGTAGCATTCAACTTCTCCGGTAAACTACATCGGTCAAGTACCTTCACTATTTTTTGGAAATGCTGCATGAGTGCTCTTTTTCTTCCACACTTCATCTAGACCAAAAAGCTAAAATTCTGCAAGGTTGGATTTTACCGCAAAAAATCACACGATACTCGGATTTTAAATTGCAAGGGCATACAATCAACATATTGACATTAATTAAAAGTGAAAAAGTAAGTTTACACGATAAATAGCTAAAACAGTGTCATCACTGCTGTGAAAAAAAATGTAGCACATTCAAATTCTAAGCAAGGTGTAAACTTACTCTTTCACTTTGTATGGCCACCTCCTCCCCAATGCCATACCAGTCCTCTCCAGATAAGTAGTCATTTTTGGCACATTCACTATTCCGCTTGAAATGGTTGACCAAAATTTTTACCACATTTATTAACATTTTAACAAAAACCTCAATCTTAGTATTTGTTTAAAACCATAAAACAGTTGGGCATTATGAATCTAAAAAAATTGAAGGAGAGTCTACTCACATGACCTAGGCTATTTCTTGACCTAAATGCCTGAGCAACCTCAATAACTGAACCGTTCTACCTTCTGTATCATGATTAATGCGACATAAAGCTGGTGTGTCTCAGAAGCGAATCCAAAGCTTTCATTCTTGGAGTCCCATCAAAATCCAAAAAGAGGGAAGAAAAAAATGCATCCGTTCTTTTAATCGGTTGCCAAAGTTCAGAGACTTGCTCCTGCAGCTGTTTTATCTAGTCAACTTCTCCTTAAAATGTTCTTCTCCTGTGTTGTCTCACTGCCAGTGCTTTTAGCTAGATCAGTCTAGTAATCCAGCATCCTCAAGCTATGAGGCATTTAACTTCTCCAGTGAAATAAATCTGTTCAGTACCTTCCTTCTTTTTATGATTCATATCATAAGTGGTATTCTTTTTTCATGCTCCATTGAGGCCAAAAAGCTTAAATTCGTCCAGGGTTTATAATAACGCAAAAAAATCGCACGATACTTAGATTTTAAACTGCAAGGGCATACAATCAAAATATTGATATTAGACTGCCTCCTGCAGCTCTTTGATCCAGTCAATTTACCTTAAAATATTCCTCTTCTGTGTTGTCTCACTGCTAATGCTTTCAGCTAGACCAGTTGATTAATCCAGCATCCTCAAGCTATGTAGCATTCCACTTCTCCATTGAAATAAATCTGTTCGGTACCTTCCTTCTTTTTATGATTCAGATCATAAGTGGTATTTTTCTTCCACGCTATATTTAGGCCAAAAAGCTGAAATTCTTCCAGGGTTTATAATAACGCAAAAAAAATCGCACGATACTTAGATTTTAAACTGCAAGGGCATACAATCAAAATATTGATATTAGACTGCCTCCTGCAGCTGTTTGATCCAGTCAATTTCTCTTAAAATATTCCTCTTCTGTGTTGTCTCACTGCTAATGCTTTCAGCTAGACCAGTTGATTAATCCAGCATCCTCAAGCTATGAGGCATTTAACTTCTCCAGTGAAATAAATCTGTTCGGTACCTTCCTTCTTTTTATGATTCATATCATAAGTGGTATTCTTCTTCCATGCTCCACTGAGGCCAAAAAGCTTAAATTCGTCCAGGGTTTATAATAACGCAAAAAAATCGCACGATACTTAGATTTTAAACTGCAAGGGCATACAATCAAAATATTGATATTAGACTGCCTCCTGCAGCTGTTTGATCCAGTCAACTTCTCTTAAAATGTTCCTTTTCTGGGTTGTCTCACTCCAAGGATATCAGCTAGATTAGTCTAATAATCCAGCGTCCTCAAGCTATGTAGCATTCAACTTCTCCGGTAAACTACATCGGTCAAGTACCTTCACTATTTTTTGGAAATGCTGCATGAGTGCTCTTTTTCTTCCACACTTCATCTAGACCAAAAAGCTAAAATTCTGCAAGGTTGGATTTTACCGCAAAAAATCACACGATACTCGGATTTTAAATTGCAAGGGCATACAATCAACATATTGACATTAATTAAAAGTGAAAAAGTAAGTTTACACGATAAATAGCTAAAACAGTGTCATCACTGCTGTGAAAAAAAATGTAGCACATTCAAATTCTAAGCAAGGTGTAAACTTACTCTTTCACTTTGTATGGCCACCTCCTCCCCAATGCCATACCAGTCCTCTCCAGATAAGTAGTCATTTTTGGCACATTCACTATTCCGCTTGAAATGGTTGACCAAAATTTTTACCACATGTATTAACATTTTAACAAAAACCTCAATCTTAGTATTTGTTTAAAACCATAAAACAGTTGGGCATTATGAATCTAAAAAAATTGAAGGAGAGTCTACTCACATGACCTAGGCTATTTCTTGACCTAAATGCCTGAGCAACCTCAATAACTGAACCGTTCTACCTTCTGTATCATGATTAATGCGACATAAAGCTGGTGTGTCTCAGAAGCGAATCCAAAGCTTTCATTCTTGGAGTCCCATCAAAATCCAAAAAGAGGGAAGAAAAAAATGCATCCGTTCTTTTAATCGGTTGCCAAAGTTCAGAGACTTGCTCCTGCAGCTGTTTTATCTAGTCAACTTCTCCTTAAAATGTTATTCTCCTGTGTTGTCTCACTGCCAGTGCTTTTAGCTAGATCAGTCTAGTAATCCAGCATCCTCAAGCTATGAGGCATTTAACTTCTCCAGTGAAATAAATCTGTTCAGTACCTTCCTTCTTTTTATGATTCATATCATAAGTGGTATTCTTTTTCCATGCTCCATTGAGGCCAAAAAGCTTAAATTCGTCCAGGGTTTATAATAACGCAAAAAAATCGCACGATACTTAGATTTTAAACTGCAAGGGCATACAATCAAAATATTGATATTAGACTGCCTCCTGCAGCTCTTTGATCCAGTCAATTTACCTTAAAATATTTCTCTTCTGTGTTGTCTCACTGCTAATGCTTTCAGCTAGACCAGTTGATTAATCCAGCATCCTCAAGCTATGTAGCATTCCACTTCTCCATTGAAATAAATCTGTTCGGTACCTTCCTTCTTTTTATGATTCAGATCATAAGTGGTATTTTTCTTCCATGCTATATTTAGGCCAAAAAGCTGAAATTCTTCCAGGGTTTATAATAACGCAAAAAAAAATTCGCACGATACTTAGATTTTAAACTGCAAGGGCATACAATCAAAATATTGATATTAGACTGCCTCCTGCAGCTGTTTGATCCAGTCAATTTCTCTTAAAATATTCCTCTTCTGTGTTGTCTCACTGCTAATGCTTTCAGCTAGACCAGTTGATTAATCCAGCATCCTCAAGCTATGAGGCATTTAACTTCTCCAGTGAAATAAATCTGTTCGGTACCTTCCTTCTTTTTATGATTCATATCATAAGTGGTATTCTTCTTCCATGCTCCATTGAGGCCAAAAAGCTTAAATTCGTCCAGGGTTTATAATAACGCAAAAAAATCGCACGATACTTAGATTTTAAACTGCAAGGGCATACAATCAAAATATTGATATTAGACTGCCTCCTGCAGCTCTTTGATCCAGTCAATTTACCTTAAAATATTCCTCTTCTGTGTTGTCTCACTGCTAATGCTTTCAGCTAGACCAGTTGATTAATCCAGCATCCTCAAGCTATGTAGCATTCCACTTCTCCATTGAAATAAATCTGTTCGGTACCTTCCTTCTTTTTATGATTCAGATCATAAGTGGTATTTTTCTTCCACGCTATATTTAGGCCAAAAAGCTGAAATTCTTCCAGGGTTTATAATAACGCAAAAAAAATCGCACGATACTTAGATTTTAAACTGCAAGGGCATACAATCAAAATATTGATATTAGACTGCCTCCTGCAGCTGTTTGATCCAGTCAATTTCTGTTAAAATATTCCTCTTCTGTGTTGTCTCACTGCTAATGCTTTCAGCTAGACCAGTTGATTAATCCAGCATCCTCAAGCTATGAGGCATTTAACTTCTCCAGTGAAATAAATCTGTTCGGTACCTTCCTTCTTTTTATGATTCATATCATAAGTGGTATTCTTCTTCCATGCTCCACTGAGGCCAAAAAGCTTAAATTCGTCCAGGGTTTATAATAACGCAAAAAAATCGCACGATACTTAGATTTTAAACTGCAAGGGCATACAATCAAAATATTGATATTAGACTGCCTCCTGCAGCTGTTTGATCCAGTCAACTTCTCTTAAAATGTTCCTTTTCTGGGTTGTCTCACTCCAAGGATATCAGCTAGATTAGTCTAATAATCCAGCGTCCTCAAGCTATGTAGCATTCAACTTCTCCGGTAAACTACATCGGTCAAGTACCTTCACTATTTTTTGGAAATGCTGCATGAGTGCTCTTTTTCTTCCACACTTCATCTAGACCAAAAAGCTAAAATTCTGCAAGGTTGGATTTTACCGCAAAAAATCACACGATACTCGGATTTTAAATTGCAAGGGCATACAATCAACATATTGACATTAATTAAAAGTGAAAAAGTAAGTTTACACGATAAATAGCTAAAACAGTGTCATCACTGCTGTGAAAAAAAATGTAGCACATTCAAATTCTAAGCAAGGTGTAAACTTACTCTTTCACTTTGTATGGCCACCTCCTCCCCAATGCCATACCAGTCCTCTCCAGATAAGTAGTCATTTTTGGCACATTCACTATTCCGCTTGAAATGGTTGACCAAAATTTTTACCACATTTATTAACATTTTAACAAAAACCTCAATCTTAGTATTTGTTTAAAACCATAAAACAGTTGGGCATTATGAATCTAAAAAAATTGAAGGAGAGTCTACTCACATGACCTAGGCTATTTCTTGACCTAAATGCCTGAGCAACCTCAATAACTGAACCGTTCTACCTTCTGTATCATGATTAATGCGACATAAAGCTGGTGTGTCTCAGAAGCGAATCCAAAGCTTTCATTCTTGGAGTCCCATCAAAATCCAAAAAGAGGGAAGAAAAAAATGCATCCGTTCTTTTAATCGGTTGCCAAAGTTCAGAGACTTGCTCCTGCAGCTGTTTTATCTAGTCAACTTCTCCTTAAAATGTTCTTCTCCTGTGTTGTCTCACTGCCAGTGCTTTTAGCTAGATCAGTCTAGTAATCCAGCATCCTCAAGCTATGAGGCATTTAACTTCTCCAGTGAAATAAATCTGTTCAGTACCTTCCTTCTTTTTATGATTCATATCATAAGTGGTATTCTTTTTCCATGCTCCATTGAGGCCAAAAAGCTTAAATTCGTCCAGGGTTTATAATAACGCAAAAAAATCGCACGATACTTAGATTTTAAACTGCAAGGGCATACAATCAAAATATTGATATTAGACTGCCTCCTGCAGCTCTTTGATCCAGTCAATTTACCTTAAAATATTCCTCTTCTGTGTTGTCTCACTGCTAATGCTTTCAGCTAGACCAGTTGATTAATACAGCATCCTCAAGCTATGTAGCATTCCACTTCTCCATTGAAATAAATCTGTTCGGTACCTTCCTTCTTTTTATGATTCAGATCATAAGTGGTATTTTTCTTCCATGCTATATTTAGGCCAAAAAGCTGAAATTCTTCCAGGGTTTATAATAACGCAAAAAAAAAAATCGCACGATACTTAGATTTTAAACTGCAAGGGCATACAATCAAAATATTGATATTAGACTGCCTCCTGCAGCTGTTTGATCCAGTCAATTTCTCTTAAAATATTCCTCTTCTGTGTTGTCTCACTGCTAATGCTTTCAGCTAGACCAGTTGATTAATCCAGCATCCTCAAGCTATGAGGCATTTAACTTCTCCAGTGAAATAAATCTGTTCGGTACCTTCCTTCTTTTTATGATTCATATCATAAGTGGTATTCTTCTTCCATGCTCCATTGAGGCCAAAAAGCTTAAATTCGTCCAGGGTTTATAATAACGCAAAAAAATCGCACGATACTTAGATTTTAAACTGCAAGGGCATACAATCAAAATATTGATATTAGACTGCCTCCTGCAGCTGTTTGATCCAGTCAACTTCTTTTAAAATGTTCCTTTTCTGGGTTGTCTCACTCCAAGGATATCAGCTAGATTAGTCTAATAATCCAGCGTCCTCAAGCTATGTAGCATTCAACTTCTCCGGTAAACTACATCGGTCAAGTACCTTCACTATTTTTTGGAAATGCTGCATGAGTGCTCTTTTTCTTCCACACTTCATCTAGACCAAAAAGCTAAAATTCTGCAATATTGGATTTTACCGCAAAAAATCACACGATACTCGGATTTTAAATTGCAAGGGCATACAATCAACATATTGACATTAATTAAAAGTGAAAAAGTAAGTTTACATGATAAATAGCTAAAACAGTGTCATCACTGCTGTGAAAAAAAATGTAGCACATTCAAATTCTAAGCAAGGTGTAAACTTACTCTTTCACTTTGTATGGCCACCTCCTCTCTAATGCCATACCAGTCCTCTCCAGATAAGTAGTCATTTTTGGCACATTTACTATTCCGCTTGAAATGGTTGACCAAAATTTTTACCACATTAATTAACATTTTAACAAAAACCTCAATCTTAGTATTTGTTTAAAACCATAAAACAGTTGGGCATTATGAATCTAAAAAAATTGAAGGAGAGTCTACTCACATGACCTAGGCTATTTCTTGACCTAAATGCCTGAGCAACCTCAATAACTGAACCCTTCTACCTTCTGTATCATGATTAATGCGACATAAAGCTGGTGTGTTTGTCATCTCAGAAGCGAATCCAAAGCTTTCATTCTTGGAGTCCCATCAAAATCCAAAAAGAGGGAAGAAAAAAATGCATCCGTTCTTTTAATCGGTTGCCAAAGTTCAGAGACTTGCTCCTGCAGCTGTTTTATCTAGTCAACTTCTCCTTAAAATGTTCTTCTCCTGTGTTGTCTCACTGCCAGTGCTTTTAGCTAGATCAGTATAGTAATCCAGCATCCTCAAGCTATGAGGCATTTAACTTCTCCAGTGAAATAAATCGGTTCGGTACTTTCCTTCTTTTTATGATTCATATCATAAGTGGTATTCTTTTTCCATGCTCCATTGAGGCCAAAAAGCTTAAATTCGTCCAGGGTTTATAATAACGCAAAAAAATCGCACGATACTTCGATTTTAAACTGCAAGGGCATACAATCAAAATATTGATATTAGACTGCCTCCTGCAACTCTTTGATCCAGTCAATTTACCTTAAAATATTCCTCTTCTGTGTTGTCTCACTGCTAATGCTTTCAGCTAGACCAGTTGATTAATCCAGCATCCTCAAGCTATGAGGCATTTAACTTCTCCAGTGAAATAAATCTGTTCGGTACCTTCCTTCTTTTTATGATTCATATCATAAGTGGTATTCTTCTTCCATGCTCCATTGAGGCCAAAAAGCTTAAATTCGTCCAGGGTTTATAATAACGCAAAAAAATCGCACGATACTTAGATTTTAAACTGCAAGGGCATACAATCAAAATATTGATATTAGACTGCCTCCTGCAGCTGTTTGATCCAGTCAACTTCTCTTAAAATGTTCCTTTTCTGGGTTGTCTCACTCCAAGGATATCAGCTAGATTAGTCTAATAATCCAGCGTCCTCAAACTATGTAGCATTCAACTTCTCCGGTAAACTACATCGGTCAAGTACCTTCACTATTTTTTGGAAATGCTGCATGAGTGCTCTTTTTCTTCCACACTTCATCAAGACCAAAAAGCTAAAATTCTGCAAGGTTGGAGTTTACCGCAAAAAAATCACACGATACTTGGATTTTAAATTGCAAGGGCATACAATAAACATATTGACATTAATTAAAAGTGAAAAAGTAAGTTTACATGATAAATAGCTAAAACAGTGTCATCACTGCTGTGAAAAAAAATGTAGCACATTCAAATTCTAAGCAAGGTGTAAACTTACTCTTTCACTTTGTATGGCCACCTCCTCCCCAATGCCATACCAGTCCTCTCCAGATAAGTAGTCATTTTTGGCAAATTCACTATTCCGCTTGAAATGGTTGACCAAAATTTTTACCACATTTATTAACATTTTAACAAAAACCTCAATCTTAGTATTTGTTTAAAACCATAAAACAGTTGGGCATTATGAATCTAAAAAAAATTGAAGGAGAGTCTACTCACATGACCTAGGCTATTTCTTGACCTAAATGCCTGAGCAACCTCAATAACTGAACCCTTCTACCTTCTGTATCATGATTAATGCGACATAAAGCTGGTGTGTTTGTCATCTCAGAAGCGAATCCAAAGCTTTCATTCTTGGAGTCCCATCAAAATCCAAAAAGAGGGAAGAAAAAAATGCATCCGTTCTTTTAATCGGTTGCCAAAGTTCAGAGACTTGCTCCTGCAGCTGTTTTATCTAGTCAACTTCTCCTTAAAATGTTCTTCTCCTGTGTTGTCTCACTGCCAGTGCTTTTAGCTAGATCAGTATAGTAATTTAGCATCCTCAAGCTATGAGGCATTTAACTTCTCCAGTGAAATAAATCTGTTCGGTACTTTCCTTCTTTTTATGATTCATATCATAAGTGGTATTCTTTTCCCATGCTCCATTGAGGCCAAAAAGCTTAAATTCGTCCAGGGTTTATAATAACGCAAAAAAAATCGCACGATACTTAGATTTTAAACTGCAAGGGCATACAATCAAAATATTGATATTAGACTGCCTCCTGCAGCTCTTTGATCCAGTCAATTTACCTTAAAATATTCCTCTTCTGTGTTGTCTCACTGCTAATGCTTTCAGCTAGACCAGTTGATTAATCCAGCATCCTCAAGCTATGTAGCATTCCACTTCTCCATTGAAATAAATCTGTTCGGTACCTTCCTTCTTTTTATGATTCAGATCATAAGTGGTATTTTTCTTCCACGCTATATTTAGGCCAAAAAGCTGAAATTCTTCCAGGGTTTAT
This sequence comes from Hyperolius riggenbachi, assembly GCF_040937935.1. Lineage (NCBI taxonomy): Eukaryota > Metazoa > Chordata > Amphibia > Anura > Hyperoliidae > Hyperolius > Hyperolius riggenbachi. The sequence continues at coordinate 492,349,144 of NC_090647.1, forward strand.
AATAACGCAAAAAAAATCGCACGATACTTAGATTTTAAACTGCAAGGGCATACAATCAAAATATTGATATTAGACTGCCTCCTGCAGCTGTTTGATCCAGTCAATTTCTCTTAAAATATTCCTCTTCTGTGTTGTCTCACTGCTAATGCTTTCAGCTAGACCAGTTGATTAATCCAGCATCCTCAAGCTATGAGGCATTTAACTTCTCCAGTGAAATAAATCTGTTCGGTACCTTCCTTCTTTTTATGATTCATATCATAAGTGGTATTCTTCTTCCATGCTCCATTGAGGCCAAAAAGCTTAAATTCGTCCAGGGTTTATAATAACGCAAAAAAATCGCACGATACTTAGATTTTAAACTGCAAGGGCATACAATCAAAATATTGATATTAGACTGCCTCCTGCAGCTGTTTGATCCAGTCAACTTCTCTTAAAATGTTCCTTTTCTGGGTTGTCTCACTCCAAGGATATCAGCTAGATTAGTCTAATAATCCAGCGTCCTCAAGCTATGTAGCATTCAACTTCTCCGGTAAACTACATCGGTCAAGTACCTTCACTATTTTTTGGAAATGCTGCATGAGTGCTCTTTTTCTTCCACACTTCATCTAGACCAAAAAGCTAAAATTCTGCAAGGTTGGATTTTACCGCAAAAAATCACACGAAACTCGAATTTTAAATTGCAAGGGCATACAATCAACATATTGACATTAATTAAAAGTGAAAAAGTAAGTTTACACGATAAATAGCTAAAACAGTGTCATCACTGCTGTGAAAAAAAATGTAGCACATTCAAATTCTAAGCAAGGTGTAAACTTACTCTTTCACTTTGTATGGCCACCTCCTCCCCAATGCCATACCAGTCCTCTCCAGATAAGTAGTCGTTTTTGGCACATTCACTATTCCGCTTGAAATGGTTGACCAAAATTTTGACCACATTTATTAACATTTTAACAAAAACCTCAATCTTAGTATTTGTTTAAAACCATAAAACAGTTGGGCATTATGAATCTAAAAAAATTGAAGGAGAGTCTACTCACATGACCTAGGCTATTTCTTGACCTAAATGCCTGAGCAACCTCAATAACTGAACCCTTCTACCTTCTGTATCATGATTAATGCGACATAAAGCTGGTGTGTTTGTCATCTCAGAAGCGAATCCAAAGCTTTCATTCTTGGAGTCCCATCAAAATCCAAAAAGAGGGAAGAAAAAAATGCATCCGTTCTTTTAATCGGTTGCCAAAGTTCAGAGACTTGCTCCTGCAGCTGTTTTATCTAGTCAACTTCTCCTTAAAATGTTCTTCTCCTGTGTTGTCTCACTGCCAGTGCTTTTAGCTAGATCAGTATAGTAATTTAGCATCCTCAAGCTATGAGGCATTTAACTTCTCCAGTGAAATAAATCTGTTCGGTACTTTCCTTCTTTTTATGATTCATATCATAAGTGGTATTCTTTTCCCATGCTCCATTGAGGCCAAAAAGCTTAAATTCGTCCAGGGTTTATAATAACGCAAAAAAAATCGCACGATACTTAGATTTTAAACTGCAAGGGCATACAATCAAAATATTGATATTAGACTGCCTCCTGCAGCTCTTTGATCCAGTCAATTTACCTTAAAATATTCCTCTTCTGTGTTGTCTCACTGCTAATGCTTTCAGCTAGACCAGTTGATTAATCCAGCATCCTCAAGCTATGTAGCATTCCACTTCTCCATTGAAATAAATCTGTTCGGTACCTTCCTTCTTTTTATGATTCAGATCATAAGTGGTATTTTTCTTCCACGCTATATTTAGGCCAAAAAGCTGAAATTCTTCCAGGGTTTATAATAACGCAAAAAAAATCGCACGATACTTAGATTTTAAACTGCAAGGGCATACAATCAAAATATTGATATTAGACTGCCTCCTGCAGCTGTTTGATCCAGTCAATTTCTCTTAAAATATTCCTCTTCTGTGTTGTCTCACTGCTAATGCTTTCAGCTAGACCAGTTGATTAATCCAGCATCCTCAAGCTATGAGGCATTTAACTTCTCCAGTGAAATAAATCTGTTCGGTACCTTCCTTCTTTTTATGATTCATATCATAAGTGGTATTCTTCTTCCATGCTCCATTGAGGCCCAAAAGCTTAAATTCGTCCAGGGTTTATAATAACGCAAAAAAATCGCACGATACTTAGATTTTAAACTGCAAGGGCATACAATCAAAATATTGATATTAGACTGCCTCCTGCAGCTGTTTGATCCAGTCAACTTCTCTTAAAATGTTCCTTTTCTGGGTTGTCTCACTCCAAGGATATCAGCTAGATTAGTCTAATAATCCAGCGTCCTCAAGCTATGTAGCATTCAACTTCTCCGGTAAACTACATCGGTCAAGTACCTTCACTATTTTTTGGAAATGCTGCATGAGTGCTCTTTTTCTTCCACACTTCATCTAGACCAAAAAGCTAAAATTCTGCAAGGTTGGATTTTACCGCAAAAAATCACACGAAACTCGAATTTTAAATTGCAAGGGCATACAATCAACATATTGACATTAATTAAAAGTGAAAAAGTAAGTTTACACGATAAATAGCTAAAACAGTGTCATCACTGCTGTGAAAAAAAATGTAGCACATTCAAATTCTAAGCAAGGTGTAAACTTACTCTTTCACTTTGTATGGCCACCTCCTCCCCAATGCCATACCAGTCCTCTCCAGATAAGTAGTCGTTTTTGGCACATTCACTATTCCGCTTGAAATGGTTGACCAAAATTTTGACCACATTTATTAACATTTTAACAAAAACCTCAATCTTAGTATTTGTTTAAAACCATAAAACAGTTGGGCATTATGAATCTAAAAAAATTGAAGGAGAGTCTACTCACATGACCTAGGCTATTTCTTGACCTAAATGCCTGAGCAACCTCAATAACTGAACCCTTCTACCTTCTGTATCATGATTAATGCGACATAAAGCTGGTGTGTTTGTCATCTCAGAAGCGAATCCAAAGCTTTCATTCTTGGAGTCCCATCAAAATCCAAAAAGAGGGAAGAAAAAAATGCATCCGTTCTTTTAATCGGTTGCCAAAGTTCAGAGACTTGCTCCTGCAGCTGTTTTATCTAGTCAACTTCTCCTTAAAATGTTCTTCTCCTGTGTTGTCTCACTGCCAGTGCTTTTAGCTAGATCAGTATAGTAATTTAGCATCCTCAAGCTATGAGGCATTTAACTTCTCCAGTGAAATAAATCTGTTCGGTACTTTCCTTCTTTTTATGATTCATATCATAAGTGGTATTCTTTTCCCATGCTCCATTGAGGCCAAAAAGCTTAAATTCGTCCAGGGTTTATAATAACGCAAAAAAAATCGCACGATACTTAGATTTTAAACTGCAAGGGCATACAATCAAAATATTGATATTAGACTGCCTCCTGCAGCTCTTTGATCCAGTCAATTTACCTTAAAATATTCCTCTTCTGTGTTGTCTCACTGCTAATGCTTTCAGCTAGACCAGTTGATTAATCCAGCATCCTCAAGCTATGTAGCATTCCACTTCTCCATTGAAATAAATCTGTTCGGTACCTTCCTTCTTTTTATGATTCAGATCATAAGTGGTATTTTTCTTCCACGCTATATTTAGGCCAAAAAGCTGAAATTCTTCCAGGGTTTATAATAACGCAAAAAAAATCGCACGATACTTAGATTTTAAACTGCAAGGGCATACAATCAAAATATTGATATTAGACTGCCTCCTGCAGCTGTTTGATCCAGTCAATTTCTCTTAAAATATTCCTCTTCTGTGTTGTCTCACTGCTAATGCTTTCAGCTAGACCAGTTGATTAATCCAGCATCCTCAAGCTATGAGGCATTTAACTTCTCCAGTGAAATAAATCTGTTCGGTACCTTCCTTCTTTTTATGATTCATATCATAAGTGGTATTCTTCTTCCATGCTCCATTGAGGCCCAAAAGCTTAAATTCGTCCAGGGTTTATAATAACGCAAAAAAATCGCACGATACTTAGATTTTAAACTGCAAGGGCATACAATCAAAATATTGATATTAGACTGCCTCCTGCAGCTGTTTGATCCAGTCAACTTCTCTTAAAATGTTCCTTTTCTGGGTTGTCTCACTCCAAGGATATCAGCTAGATTAGTCTAATAATCCAGCGTCCTCAAGCTATGTAGCATTCAACTTCTCCGGTAAACTACATCGGTCAAGTACCTTCACTATTTTTTGGAAATGCTGCATGAGTGCTCTTTTTCTTCCACACTTCATCTAGACCAAAAAGCTAAAATTCTGCAAGGTTGGATTTTACCGCAAAAAATCACACGAAACTCGAATTTTAAATTGCAAGGGCATACAATCAACATATTGACATTAATTAAAAGTGAAAAAGTAAGTTTACACGATAAATAGCTAAAACAGTGTCATCACTGCTGTGAAAAAAAATGTAGCACATTCAAATTCTAAGCAAGGTGTAAACTTACTCTTTCACTTTGTATGGCCACCTCCTCCCCAATGCCATACCAGTCCTCTCCAGATAAGTAGTCGTTTTTGGCACATTCACTATTCCGCTTGAAATGGTTGACCAAAATTTTGACCACATTTATTAACATTTTAACAAAAACCTCAATCTTAGTATTTGTTTAAAACCATAAAACAGTTGGGCATTATGAATCTAAAAAAATTGAAGGAGAGTCTACTCACATGACCTAGGCTATTTCTTGACCTAAATGCCTGAGCAACCTCAATAACTGAACCCTTCTACCTTCTGTATCATGATTAATGCGACATAAAGCTGGTGTGTTTGTCATCTCAGAAGCGAATCCAAAGCTTTCATTCTTGGAGTCCCATCAAAATCCAAAAAGAGGGAAGAAAAAAATGCATCCGTTCTTTTAATCGGTTGCCAAAGTTCAGAGACTTGCTCCTGCAGCTGTTTTATCTAGTCAACTTCTCCTTAAAATGTTCCTCTCCTGTGTTGTCTCACTGCCAGTGCTTTTAGCTAGATCAGTATAGTAATCCAGCATCCTCAAGCTATGAGGCATTTAACATCTCCAGTGAAATAAATCTGTTCGGTATTTCCTTCTTTTTATGATTCATATCATAAGTGGTATTCTTTTTCCATGCTCCATTGAGGCCAAAAAGCTTAAATTCGTCCAGGGTTTATAATAACGCAAAAAAAATTGCACGATACTTAGATTTTAAACTGCAAGGGCATACAATCAAAATATTGATATTAGACTGCCTCCTGCAGCTCTTTGATCCAGTCAATTTACCTTAAAATATTCCTCTTCTGTGTTGTCTCACTGCTAATGCTTTCAGCTAGACCAGTTGATTAATCCAGCATCCTCAAGCTATGAGGCATTTAACTTCTCCAGCGAAATAAATCTGTTCGGTACCTTCCTTCTTTTTATGATTCATATCATAAGTGGTATTCTTCTTCCATGCTCGATTGAGGCCAAAAAGCTTAAATTCGTCCAGGGTTTATAATAACGCAAAAAAATCGCACGATACTTAGATTTTAAACTGCAAGGGCATACAATCAAAATATTGATATTAGACTGCCTCCTGCAGCTGTTTGATCCAGTCAACTTCTCTTAAAATGTTCCTTTTCTGGGTTGTCTCACTCCAAGGATATCAGCTAGATTAGTCTAATAATCCAGCGTCCTCAAGCTATGTAGCATTCAACTTCTCCGGTAAACTACATCGGTCAAGTACCTTCACTATTTTTTGGAAATGCTGCATGAGTGCTCTTTTTCTTCCACACTTCATCAAGACCAAAAAGCTAAAATTCTGCAAGGTTGGATTTTACCGCAAAAAAATCACACGATACTCGGATTTTAAATTGCAAGGGCATACAATCAACATATTGACATTAATTAAAAGTGAAAAAGTAAGTTTACACGATAAATAGCTAAAACAGTGTCATCACTGCTGTGAAAAAAAATGTAGCACATTCAAATTCTAAGCAAGGTGTAAACTTACTCTTTCACTTTGTATGGCCACCTCCTCCCCAATGCCATACCAGTCCTCTCCAGATAAGTAGTCATTTTTGGCACATTCACTATTCCGCTTGAAATGGTTGACCAAAATTTTTACCACATTTATTAACATTTTAACAAAAACCTCAATCTTAGTATTTGTTTAAAACCATAAAACAGTTGGGCATTATGAATCTAAAAAAATTGAAGGAGAGTCTACTCACATGACCTAGGCTATTTCTTGACCTAAATGCCTGAGCAACCTCAATAACTGAACCCTTCTACCTTCTGTATCATGATTAATGCGACATAAAGCTGGTGTGTTTGTCATCTCAGAAGCGAATCCAAAGCTTTCATTCTTGGAGTCCCATCAAAATGAAAAAAGAGGGAAGAAAAAAATGCATCCGTTCTTTTAATCGGTTGCCAAAGTTCAGAGACTTGCTCCTGCAGCTGTTTTATCTAGTCAACTTCTCCTTAAAATGTTCTTCTCCCGTGTTGTCTCACTGCCAGTGCTTTTAGCTAGATCAGTATAGTAATCCAGCATCCTCAAGCTATGAGGCATTTAACTTCTCCAGTGAAATAAATCTGTTCGGTACTTTCCTTCTTTTTATGATTCATATCATAAGTGGTATTCTTTTTCCATGCTCCATTGAGGCCAAAAAGCTTAAATTCGTCCAGGGTTTATAATAACGCAAAAAAATCGCACGATACTTAGATTTTAAACTGCAAGGGCATACAATCAAAATATTGATATTAGACTGCCTCCTGCAGCTCATTGATCCAGTCAATTTACCTTAAAATATTCCTCTTCTGTGTTGTCTCACTGCTAATGCTTTCAGCTAGACCAGTTGATTAATCCAGCATCCTCAAGCTATGTAGCATTCCACTTCTCCATTGAAATAAATCTGTTCGGTACCTTCCTTCTTTTTATGATTCAGATCATAAGTGGTATTTTTCTTCCACGCTATATTTAGGCCAAAAAGCTGAAATTCTTCCAGGGTTTATAATAACGCAAAAAAAATCGCACGATACTTAGATTTTAAACTGCAAGGGCATACAATCAAAATATTGATATTAGACTGCCTCCTGCAGCTGTTTGATCCAGTCAATTTCTCTTAAAATATTCCTCTTCTGTGTTGTCTCACTGCTAATGCTTTCAGCTAGACCAGTTGATTAATCCAGCATCCTCAAGCTATGAGGCATTTAACTTCTCCAGTGAAATAAATCTGTTCGGTACCTTCCTTCTTTTTATGATTCATATCATAAGTGGTATTCTTCTTCCATGCTCCATTGAGGCCAAAAAGCTTAAATTCGTCCAGGGTTTATAATAACGCAAAAAAATCGCACGATACTTAGATTTTAAACTGCAAGGGCATACCATCAAAATATTGATATTAGACTGCCTCCTGCAGCTGTTTGATCCAGTCAACTTCTCTTAAAATGTTCCTTTTCTGGGTTGTCTCACTCCAAGGATATCAGCTAGATTAGTCTAATAATCCAGTGTCCTCAAGCTATGTAGCATTCAACTTCTCCGGTAAACTACATCGGTCAAGTACCTTCACTATTTTTTGGAAATGCTGCATGAGTGCTCTTTTTCTTCCACACTTCATCAAGACCAAAAAGCTAAAATTCTGCAAGGTTGGATTTTACCGCAAAAAAAATCACACGATACTCGGATTTTAAATTGCAAGGGCATACAATCAACATATTGACATTAATTAAAAGTGAAAAAGTAAGTTTACACGATAAATAGCTAAAACAGTGTCATCACTGCTGTGAAAAAAAATGTAGCACATTCAAATTCTAAGCAAGGTGTAAACTTACTCTTTCACTTTGTATGGCCACCTCCTCCCCAATGCCATACCAGTCCTCTCCAGATAAGTAGTCATTTTTGGCACATTCACTATTCCGCTTGAAATGGTTGACCAAAATTTTTACCACATTTATTAACATTTTAACAAAAACCTCAATCTTAGTATTTGTTTAAAACCATAAAACAGTTGGGCATTATGAATCTAAAAAAAATTGAAGGAGAGTCTACTCACATGACCTAGGCTATTTCTTGACCTAAATGCCTGAGCAACCTCAATAACTGAACCCTTCTACCTTCTGTATCATGATTAATGCGACATAAAGCTGGTGTGTTTCAGAAGCGAATCCAAAGCTTTCATTCTTGGAGTCCCATCAAAATCCAAAAAGAGGGAAGAAAAAAATGCATCCGTTCTTTTAATCGGTTGCCAAAGTTCAGAGACTTGCTCCTGCAGCTGTTTTATCTAGTCAACTTCTCCTTAAAATGTTCTTCTCCTGTGTTGTCTCACTGCCAGTGCTTTTAGCTAGATCAGTCTAGTAATCCAGCATCCTCAAGCTATGAGGCATTTAACTTCTCCAGTGAAATAAATCTGTTCGGTACCTTCCTTCTTTTTATGATTCATATCATAAGTGGTATTCTTTTTCCATGCTCTATTGAGGCCAAAAAGCTTAAATTCGTCCAGGGTTTATAATAACGCAAAAAAAATCGCACGATACTTAGATTTTAAACTGCAAGGGCATACAATCAAAATATTGATATTAGACTGCCTCCTGCAGCTCTTTGATCCAGTCAATTTACCTTAAAATATTCCTCTTCTGTGTTGTCTCACTGCTAATGCTTTCAGCTAGACCAGTTGATTAATCCAGCATCCTCAAGCTATGTAGCATTCCACTTCTCCATTGAAATAAATCTGTTCGGTACCTTCCTTCTTTTTATGATTCAGATCATAAGTGGTATTTTTCTTCCACGCTATATTTAGGCCAAAAAGCTGAAATTCTTCCAGGGTTTATAATAACGCAAAAAAAATCGCACGATACTTAGATTTTAAACTGCAAGGGCATACAATCAAAATATTGATATTAGACTGCCTCCTGCAGCTGTTTGATCCAGTCAATTTCTCTTAAAATATTCCTCTTCTGTGTTGTCTCACTGCTAATGCTTTCAGCTAGACCAGTTGATTAATCCTGCATCCTCAAGCTATGAGGCATTTAACTTCTCCAGTGAAATAAATCTGTTCGGTACCTTCCTTCTTTTTATGATTCATATCATAAGTGGTATTCTTCTTCCATGCTCCATTGAGGCCAAAAAGCTTAAATTCGTCCAGGGTTTATAATAACGCAAAAAAATCGCACGATACTTAGATTTTAAACTGCAAGGGCATACAATCAAAATATTGATATTAGACTGCCTCCTGCAGCTGTTTGATCCAGTCAACTTCTCTTAAAATGTTCCTTTTCTGGGTTGTCTCACTCCAAGGATATCAGCTAGATTAGTCTAATAATCCAGTGTCCTCAAGCTATGTAGCATTCAACTTCTCCGGTAAACTACATCGGTCAAGTACCTTCACTATTTTTTGGAAATGCTGCATGAGTGGTCGTTTTCTTCCACACTTCATCTAGACCAAAAAGCTAAAATTCTGCAAGGTTGGATTTTACCGCAAAAAAATCACACGATACTCGGATTTTAAATTGCAAGGGCATACAATCAACATATTGACATTAATTAAAAGTGAAAAAGTAAGTTTACACGATAAATAGCTAAAACAGTGTCATCACTGCTGTGAAAAAAAATGTAGCACATTCAAATTCTAAGCAAGGTGTAAACTTACTCTTTCACTTTGTATGGCCACCTCCTCCCCAATGCCATACCAGTCCTCTCCAGATAAGTAGTCATTTTTGGCACATTCACTATTCCGCTTGAAATGGTTGACCAAAATTTTTACCACATTTATTAACATTTTAACAAAAACCTCAATCTTAGTATTTGTTTAAAACCATAAAACAGTTGGGCATTATGAATCTAAAAAAATTGAAGGAGAGTCTACTCACATGACCTAGGCTATTTCTTGACCTAAATGCCTGAGCAACCTCAATAACTGAACCCTTCTACCTTCTGTATCATGATTAATGCGACATAAAGCTGGTGTGTCTCAGAAGCGAATCCAAAGCTTTCATTCTTGGAGTCCCATCAAAATCCAAAAAGAGGGAAGAAAAAAATGCATCCGTTCTTTTAATCGGTTGCCAAAGTTCAGAGACTTGCTCCTGCAGCTGTTTTATCTAGTCAACTTCTCCTTAAAATGTTCTTCTCCTGTGTTGTCTCACTGCCAGTGCTTTTAGCTAGATCAGTCTAGTAATCCAGCATCCTCAAGCTATGAGGCATTTAACTTCTCCAGTGAAATAAATCTGTTCGGTACCTTCCTTATTTTTATGATTCATATCATAAGTGGTATTCTTTTTCCATGCTCCATTGAGGCCAAAAAGCTTAAATTCGTCCAGGGTTTATAATAACGCAAAAAAAATTGCACGATACTTAGATTTTAAACTGCAAGGGCATACAATCAAAATATTGATATTAGACTGCCTCCTGCAGCTCTTTGATCCAGTCAATTTACCTTAAAATATTCCTCTTCTGTGTTGTCTCACTGCTAATGCTTTCAGCTAGACCAGTTGATTAATCCAGCATCCTCAAGCTATGTAGCATTCCACTTCTCCATTGAAATAAATCTGTTCAGTACCTTCCTTCTTTTTATGATTCAGATCATAAGTGGTATTTTTCTTCCACGCTATATTTAGGCCAAAAAGCTGAAATTCTTCCAGGGTTTATAATAACGCAAAAAAAATCGCACGATACTTAGATTTTAAACTGCAAGGGCATACAATCAAAATATTGATATTAGACTGCCTCCTGCAGCTCTTTGATCCAGTCAATTTACCTTAAAATATTCCTCTTCTGTGTTGTCTCACTGCTAATGCTTTCAGCTAGACCAGTTGATTAATCCAGCATCCTCAAGCTATGTAGCATTCCACTTCTCCATTGAAATAAATCTGTTCAGTACCTTCCTTCTTTTTATGATTCAGATCATAAGTGGTATTTTTCTTCCACGCTATATTTAGGCCAAAAAGCTGAAATTCTTCCAGGGTTTATAATAACGCAAAAAAATCGCACGATACTTAGATTTTAAACTGCAAGGGCATACAATCAAAATATTGATATTAGACTGCCTCCTGCAGCTGTTTGATCCAGTCAATTTCTCTTAAAATATTCCTCTTCTGTGTTGTCTCACTGCTAATGCTTTCAGCTAGACCAGTTGATTAATCCAGCATCCTCAAGCTATGAGGCATTTAACTTCTCCAGTGAAATAAATCTGTTCGGTACCTTCCTTCTTTTTATGATTCATATCATAAGTGGTATTCTTCTTCCATGCTCCATTGAGGCCAAAAAGCTTAAATTCGTCCAGGGTTTATAATAACGCAAAAAAATCGCACAATACTTAGATTTTAAACTGCAAGGGCATACAATCAAAATATTGATATTAGACTGCCTCCTGCAGCTGTTTGATCCAGTCAACTTCTCTTAAAATGTTCCTTTTCTGGGTTGTCTCACTCCAAGGATATCAGCTAGATTAGTCTAATAATCCAGTGTCCTCAAGCTATGTAGCATTCAACTTCTCCGGTAAACTACATCGGTCAAGTACCTTCACTATTTTTTGGAAATGCTGCATGAGTGCTCTTTTTCTTCCACACTTCATCAAGACCAAAAAGCTAAAATTCTGCAAGGTTGGATTTTACCGCAAAAAAATCACACGATACTCGGATTTTAAATTGCAAGGGCATACAATCAACATATTGACATTAATTAAAAGTGAAAAAGTAAGTTTACACGATAAATAGCTAAAACAGTGTCATCACTGCTGTGAAAAAAAATGTAGCACATTCAAATTCTAAGCAAGGTGTAAACTTACTCTTTCACTTTGTATGGCCACCTCCTCCCCAATGCCATACCAGTCCTCTCCAGATAAGTAGTCATTTTTGGCACATTCACTATTCCGCTTGAAATGGTTGACCAAAATTTTTACCACATTTATTAACATTTTAACAAAAACCTCAATCTTAGTATTTGTTTAAAACCATAAAACAGTTGGGCATTATGAATCTAAAAAAAATTGAAGGAGAGTCTACTCACATGACCTAGGCTATTTCTTGACCTAAATGCCTGAGCAACCTCAATAACTGAACCCTTCTACCTTCTGTATCATGATTAATGCGACATAAAGCTGGTGTGTTTCAGAAGCGAATCCAAAGCTTTCATTCTTGGAGTCCCATCAAAATCAAAAAAGAGGGAAGAAAAAAATGCATCCGTTCTTTTAATCGGTTGCCAAAGTTCAGAGACTTGCTCCTGCAGCTGTTTTATCTAGTCAACTTCTCCTTAAAATGTTCTTCTCCTGTGTTGTCTCACTGCCAGTGCTTTTAGCTAGATCAGTCTAGTAATCCAGCATCCTCAAGCTATGAGGCATTTAACTTCTCCAGTGAAATAAATCTGTTCGGTACCTTCCTTCTTTTTATGATTCATATCATAAGTGGTATTCTTTTTCCATGCTCTATTGAGGCCAAAAAGCTTAAATTCGTCCAGGGTTTATAATGACGCAAAAAAAATCGCACGATACTTAGATTTTAAACTGCAAGGGCATACAATCAAAATATTGATATTAGACTGCCTCCTGCAGCTCTTTGATCCAGTCAATTTACCTTAAAATATTCCTCTTCTGTGTTGTCTCACTGCTAATGCTTTCAGCTAGACCAGTTGATTAATCCAGCATCCTCAAGCTATGTAGCATTCCACTTCTCCATTGAAATAAATCTGTTCGGTACCTTCCTTCTTTTTATGATTCAGATCATAAGTGGTATTTTTCTTCCACGCTATATTTAGGCCAAAAAGCTGAAATTCTTCCAGGGTTTATAATAACGCAAAAAAAATCGCACGATACTTAGATTTTAAACTGCAAGGGCATACAATCAAAATATTGATATTAGACTGCCTCCTGCAGCTGTTTGATCCACTCAATTTCTCTTAAAATATTCCTCTTCTGTGTTGTCTCACTGCTAATGCTTTCAGCTAGACCAGTTGATTAATCCTGCATCCTCAAGCTATGAGGCATTTAACTTCTCCAGTGAAATAAATCTGTTCGGTACCTTCCTTCTTTTTATGATTCATATCATAAGTGGTATTCTTCTTCCATGCTCCATTGAGGCCAAAAAGCTTAAATTCGTCCAGGGTTTATAATAACGCAAAAAAATCGCACGATACTTAGATTTTAAACTGCAAGGGCATACAATCAAAATATTGATATTAGACTGCCTCCTGCAGCTGTTTGATCCAGTCAACTTCTCTTAAAATGTTCCTTTTCTGGGTTGTCTCACTCCAAGGATATCAGCTAGATTAGTCTAATAATCCAGTGTCCTCAAGCTATGTAGCATTCAACTTCTCCGGTAAACTACATCGGTCAAGTACCTTCACTATTTTTTGGAAATGCTGCATGAGTGGTCGTTTTCTTCCACACTTCATCTAGACCAAAAAGCTAAAATTCTGCAAGGTTGGATTTTACCGCAAAAAAAATCACACGATACTCGGATTTTAAATTGCAAGGGCATACAATCAACATATTGACATTAATTAAAAGTGAAAAAGTAAGTTTACACGATAAATAGCTAAAACAGTGTCATCACTGCTGTGAAAAAAAATGTAGCACATTCAAATTCTAAGCAAGGTGTAAACTTACTCTTTCACTTTGTATGGCCACCTCCTCCCCAATGCCATACCAGTCCTCTCCAGATAAGTAGTCATTTTTGGCACATTCACTATTCCGCTTGAAATGGTTGACCAAAATTTTTACCACATTTATTAACATTTTAACAAAAACCTCAATCTTAGTATTTGTTTAAAACCATAAAACAGTTGGGCATTATGAATCTAAAAAAATTGAAGGAGAGTCTACTCACATGACCTAGGCTATTTCTTGACCTAAATGCCTGAGCAACCTCAATAACTGAACCCTTCTACCTTCTGTATCATGATTAATGCGACATAAAGCTGGTGTGTCTCAGAAGCGAATCCAAAGCTTTCATTCTTGGAGTCCCATCAAAATCCAAAAAGAGGGAAGAAAAAAATGCATCCGTTCTTTTAATCGGTTGCCAAAGTTCAGAGACTTGCTCCTGCAGCTGTTTTATCTAGTCAACTTCTCCTTAAAATGTTCTTCTCCTGTGTTGTCTCACTGCCAGTGCTTTTAGCTAGATCAGTCTAGTAATCCAGCATCCTCAAGCTATGAGGCATTTAACTTCTCCAGTGAAATAAATCTGTTCGGTACCTTCCTTCTTTTTATGATTCATATCATAAGTGGTATTCTTTTTCCATGCTCCATTGAGGCCAAAAAGCTTAAATTCGTCCAGGGTTTATAATAACGCAAAAAAAATTGCACGATACTTAGATTTTAAACTGCAAGGGCATACAATCAAAATATTGATATTAGACTGCCTCCTGCAGCTCTTTGATCCAGTCAATTTACCTTAAAATATTCCTCTTCTGTGTTGTCTCACTGCTAATGCTTTCAGCTAGACCAGTTGATTAATCCAGCATCCTCAAGCTATGTAGCATTCCACTTCTCCATTGAAATAAATCTGTTCAGTACCTTCCTTCTTTTTATGATTCAGATCATAAGTGGTATTTTTCTTCCACGCTATATTTAGGCCAAAAAGCTGAAATTCTTCCAGGGTTTATAATAACGCAAAAAAAATCGCACGATACTTAGATTTTAAACTGCAAGGGCATACAATCAAAATATTGATATTAGACTGCCTCCTGCAGCTCTTTGATCCAGTCAATTTACCTTAAAATATTCCTCTTCTGTGTTGTCTCACTGCTAATGCTTTCAGCTAGACCAGTTGATTAATCCAGCATCCTCAAGCTATGTAGCATTCCACTTCTCCATTGAAATAAATCTGTTCAGTACCTTCCTTCTTTTTATGATTCAGATCATAAGTGGTATTTTTCTTCCACGCTATATTTAGGCCAAAAAGCTGAAATTCTTCCAGGGTTTATAATAACGCAAAAAAATCGCACGATACTTAGATTTTAAACTGCAAGGGCATACAATCAAAATATTGATATTAGACTGCCTCCTGCAGCTGTTTGATCCAGTCAATTTCTCTTAAAATATTCCTCTTCTGTGTTGTCTCACTGCTAATGCTTTCAGCTAGACCAGTTGATTAATCCAGCATCCTCAAGCTATGAGGCATTTAACTTCTCCAGTGAAATAAATCTGTTCGGTACCTTCCTTCTTTTTATGATTCATATCATAAGTGGTATTCTTCTTCCATGCTCCATTGAGGCCAAAAAGCTTAAATTCGTCCAGGGTTTATAATAACGCAAAAAAATCGCACAATACTTAGATTTTAAACTGCAAGGGCATACAATCAAAATATTGATATTAGACTGCCTCCTGCAGCTGTTTGATCCAGTCAACTTCTCTTAAAATGTTCCTTTTCTGGGTTGTCTCACTCCAAGGATATCAGCTAGATTAGTCTAATAATCCAGCGTCCTCAAGCTATGTAGCATTCAACTTCTCCGGTAAACTACATCGGTCAAGTACCTTCACTATTTTTTGGAAATGCTGCATGAGTGCTCTTTTTCTTCCACACTTCATCTAGACCAAAAAGCTAAAATTCTGCAAGGTTGGATTTTACCGCAAAAAATTACACGATACTCAGATTTTAAATTGCAAGGGCATACAATCAACATATTGACATTAATTAAAAGTGAAAAAGTAAGTTTACATGATAAATAGCTAAAACAGTGTCATCACTGCTGTGAAAAAAAATGTAGCACATTCAAATTCTAAGCAAGGTGTAAACTTACTCTTTCACTTTGTATGGCCACCTCCTCCCCAATGCCATACCAGTCCTCTCCAGATAAGTAGTCATTTTTGGCACATTCACTATTCCGCTTGAAATGGTTGACCAACATTTTTACCACATTTATTAACATTTTAAGAAAAACCTCAATCTTAGTATTTGTTTAAAACCATAAAACAGTTGGGCATTATGAATCTAAAAAAATTGAAGGAGAGTCTACTCACATGACCTAGGCTATTTCTTGACCTAAATGCCTGAGCAACCTCAATAACTGAACCCCTCTACCTTCTGTATCATGATTAATGCGACATAAAGCTGGTGTGTTTGTCATCTCAGAAGCGAATCCAAAGCTTTCATTCTTGGAGTCCCATCAAAATCCAAAAAGAGGGAAGAAAAAAATGCATCCGTTCTTTTAATCGGTTGCCAAAGTTCAGAGACTTGCTCCTGCAGCTGTTTTATCTAGTCAACTTCTCCTTAAAATGTTCTTCTCCTGTGTTGTCTCACTGCCAGTGCTTTTAGCTAGATCAGTCTAGTAATCCAGCATCCTCAAGCTATGAGGCATTTAACTTCTCCAGTGAAATAAATCTGTTCGGTACCTTCCTTCTTTTTATGATTCATATCATAAGTGGTATTCTTTTTCCATGCTCCATTGAGGCCAAAAAGCTTAAATTCGTCCAGGGTTTATAATAACGCAAAAAAAATTGCACGATACTTAGATTTTAAACTGCAAGGGCATACAATCAAAATATTGATATTAGACTGCCTCCTGCAGCTCTTTGATCCAGTCAATTTACCTTAAAATATTCCTCTTCTGTGTTGTCTCACTGCTAATGCTTTCAGCTAGACCAGTTGATTAATCCAGCATCCTCAAGCTATGTAGCATTCCACTTCTCCATTGAAATAAATCTGTTCAGTACCTTCCTTCTTTTTATGATTCAGATCATAAGTGGTATTTTTCTTCCACGCTATATTTAGGCCAAAAAGCTGAAATTCTTCCAGGGTTTATAATAACGCAAAAAAAATCGCACGATACTTAGATTTTAAACTGCAAGGGCATACAATCAAAATATTGATATTAGACTGCCTCCTGCAGCTCTTTGATCCAGTCAATTTACCTTAAAATATTCCTCTTCTGTGTTGTCTCACTGCTAATGCTTTCAGCTAGACCAGTTGATTAATCCAGCATCCTCAAGCTATGTAGCATTCCACTTCTCCATTGAAATAAATCTGTTCAGTACCTTCCTTCTTTTTATGATTCAGATCATAAGTGGTATTTTTCTTCCACGCTATATTTAGGCCAAAAAGCTGAAATTCTTCCAGGGTTTATAATAACGCAAAAAAATCGCACGATACTTAGATTTTAAACTGCAAGGGCATACAATCAAAATATTGATATTAGACTGCCTCCTGCAGCTGTTTGATCCAGTCAATTTCTCTTAAAATATTCCTCTTCTGTGTTGTCTCACTGCTAATGCTTTCAGCTAGACCAGTTGATTAATCCAGCATCCTCAAGCTATGAGGCATTTAACTTCTCCAGTGAAATAAATCTGTTCGGTACCTTCCTTCTTTTTATGATTCATATCATAAGTGGTATTCTTCTTCCATGCTCCATTGAGGCCAAAAAGCTTAAATTCGTCCAGGGTTTATAATAACGCAAAAAAATCGCACAATACTTAGATTTTAAACTGCAAGGGCATACAATCAAAATATTGATATTAGACTGCCTCCTGCAGCTGTTTGATCCAGTCAACTTCTCTTAAAATGTTCCTTTTCTGGGTTGTCTCACTCCAAGGATATCAGCTAGATTAGTCTAATAATCCAGCGTCCTCAAGCTATGTAGCATTCAACTTCTCCGGTAAACTACATCGGTCAAGTACCTTCACTATTTTTTGGAAATGCTGCATGAGTGCTCTTTTTCTTCCACACTTCATCTAGACCAAAAAGCTAAAATTCTGCAAGGTTGGATTTTACCGCAAAAAATTACACGATACTCAGATTTTAAATTGCAAGGGCATACAATCAACATATTGACATTAATTAAAAGTGAAAAAGTAAGTTTACATGATAAATAGCTAAAACAGTGTCATCACTGCTGTGAAAAAAAATGTAGCACATTCAAATTCTAAGCAAGGTGTAAACTTACTCTTTCACTTTGTATGGCCACCTCCTCCCCAATGCCATACCAGTCCTCTCCAGATAAGTAGTCATTTTTGGCACATTCACTATTCCGCTTGAAATGGTTGACCAACATTTTTACCACATTTATTAACATTTTAAGAAAAACCTCAATCTTAGTATTTGTTTAAAACCATAAAACAGTTGGGCATTATGAATCTAAAAAAATTGAAGGAGAGTCTACTCACATGACCTAGGCTATTTCTTGACCTAAATGCCTGAGCAACCTCAATAACTGAACCCCTCTACCTTCTGTATCATGATTAATGCGACATAAAGCTGGTGTGTTTGTCATCTCAGAAGCGAATCCAAAGCTTTCATTCTTGGAGTCCCATCAAAATCCAAAAAGAGGGAAGAAAAAAATGCATCCGTTCTTTTAATCGGTTGCCAAAGTTCAGAGACTTGCTCCTGCAGCTGTTTTATCTAGTCAACTTCTCCTTAAAATGTTCTTCTCCTGTGTTGTCTCACTGCCAGTGCTTTTAGCTAGATCAGTCTAGTAATCCAGCATCCTCAAGCTATGAGGCATTTAACTTCTCCAGTGAAATAAATCTGTTCGGTACCTTCCTTATTTTTATGATTCATATCATAAGTGGTATTCTTTTTCCATGCTCCATTGAGGCCAAAAAGCTTAAATTCGTCCAGGGTTTCTAATAACGCAAAAAAAATTGCACGATACTTAGATTTTAAACTGCAAGGGCATACAATCAAAATATTGATATTAGACTGCCTCCTGCAGCTCTTTGATCCAGTCAATTTACCTTAAAATATTCCTCTTCTGTGTTGTCTCACTGCTAATGCTTTCAGCTAGACCAGTTGATTAATCCAGCATCCTCAAGCTATGTAGCATTCCACTTCTCCATTGAAATAAATCTGTTCAGTACCTTCCTTCTTTTTATGATTCAGATCATAAGTGGTATTTTTCTTCCACGCTATATTTAGGCCAAAAAGCTGAAATTCTTCCAGGGTTTATAATAACGCAAAAAAAATCGCACGATACTTAGATTTTAAACTGCAAGGGCATACAATCAAAATATTGATATTAGACTGCCTCCTGCAGCTGTTTGATCCAGTCAATTTCTCTTAAAATATTCCTCTTCTGTGTTGTCTCACTGCTAATGCTTTCAGCTAGACCAGTTGATTAATCCAGCATCCTCAAGCTATGAGGCATTTAACTTCTCCAGCGAAATAAATCTGTTCGGTACCTTCCTTCTTTTTATGATTCATATCATAAGTGGTATTCTTCTTCCATGCTCCATTGAGGCCAAAAAGCTTAAATTCGTCCAGGGTTTATAATAACGCAAAAAAATCGCACAATACTTAGATTTTAAACTGCAAGGGCATTCAAATAAAATTTTGATATTAGACTGCCTCCTGCAGCTGTTTGATCCAGTCAACTTCTCTTAAAATGTTCCTTTTCTGGGTTGTCTCACTCCAAGGATATCAGCTAGATTAGTCTAATAATCCAGCGTCCTCAAGCTATGTAGCATTCAACTTCTCCGGTAAACTACATCGGTCAAGTACCTTCACTATTTTTTGGAAATGCTGCATGAGTGCTCTTTTTCTTCCACACTTCATCTAGACCAAAAAGCTAAAATTCTGCAAGGTTGGATTTTACCGCAAAAAATCACACGATACTCGGATTTTAAATTGCAAGGGCATACAATCAACATATTGACATTAATTAAAAGTGAAAAAGTAAGTTTACACGATAAATAGCTAAAACAGTGTCATCACTGCTGTGAAAAAAAATGTAGCACATTCAAATTCTAAGCAAGGTGTAAACTTAATCTTTCACTTTGTATGGCCACCTCCTCCCCAATGCCATACCAGTCCTCTCCAGATAAGTAGTCATTTTTGGCACATTCACTATTCCGCTTGAAATGGTTGACCAAAATTTTTACCACATTTATTAACATTTTAACAAAAACCTCAATCTTAGTATTTGTTTAAAACCATAAAACAGTTGGGCATTATGAATCTAAAAAAATTGAAGGAGAGTCTACTCACATGACCTAGGCTATTTCTTGACCTAAATGCCTGAGCAACCTCAATAACTGAACCCCTCTACCTTCTGTATCATGATTAATGCGACATAAAGCTGGTGTGTTTCAGAAGCGAATCCAAAGCTTTCATTCTTGGAGTCCCATCAAAATCCAAAAAGAGGGAAGAAAAAAATGCATCCGTTCTTTTAATCGGTTGCCAAAGTTCAGAGACTTGCTCCTGCAGCTGTTTTATCTAGTCAACTTCTCCTTAAAATGTTCTTCTCCTGTGTTGTCTCACTGCCAGTGCTTTTAGCTAGATCAGTCTAGTAATCCAGCATCCTCAAGCTATGAGGCATTTAACTTCTCCAGTGAAATAAATCTGTTCGGTACCTTCCTTCTTTTTATGATTCATATCATAAGTGGTATTCTTTTTCCATGCTCCATTGAGGCCAAAAAGCTTAAATTCGTCCAGGGCTTATAATAACGCAAAAAAAATCGCACGATACTTAGATTTTAAACTGCAAGGGCATACAATCAAAATATTGATATTAGACTGCCTCCTGCAGCTCTTTGATCCAGTCAATTTACCTTAAAATATTCCTCTTCTGTGTTGTCTCACTGCTAATGCTTTCAGCTAGACCAGTTGATTAATCCAGCATCCTCAAGCTATGTAGCATTCCACTTCTCCATTGAAATAAATCTGTTCGGTACCTTCCTTCTTTTTATGATTCAGATCATAAGTGGTATTTTTCTTCCACGCTATATTTAGGCCAAAAAGCTGAAATTCTTCCAGGGTTTATAATAACGCAAAAAAAATCGCACGATACTTAGATTTTAAACTGCAAGGGCATACAATCAAAATATTGATATTAGACTGCCTCCTGCAGCTGTTTGATCCAGTCAATTTCTCTTAAAATATTCCTCTTCTGTGTTGTCTCACTGCTAATGCTTTCAGCTAGACCAGTTGAATAATCCAGCATCCTCAAGCTATGAGGCATTTAACTTCTCCAGTGAAATAAATCTGTTCGGTACCTTCCTTCTTTTTATGATTCATATCATAAGTGGTATTCTTCTTCCATGCTCCATTGAGGCCAAAAAGCTTAAATTCGTCCAGGGTTTATAATAACGCAAAAAAATCGCACGATACTTAGATTTTAAACTGCAAGGGCATACAATCAAAATATTGATATTAGACTGCCTCCTGCAGCTGTTTGATCCAGTCAACTTCTCTTAAAATGTTTCTTTTCTGGGTTGTCTCACTCCAAGGATATCAGCTAGATTAGTCTAATAATCCAGTGTCCTCAAGCTATGTAGCATTCAACTTCTCCGGTAAAATACATCCGTCAAGTACCTTCACTATTTTTTGGAAATGCTGCATGAGTGCTCTTTTTCTTCCACACTTCATCTAGACCAAAAAGCTAAAATTCTGCAAGGTTGGATTTTACCGCAAAAAAATCACACGATACTCGGATTTTAAATTGCAAGGGCATACAATCAACATATTGACATTAATTAAAAGTGAAAAAGTAAGTTTACACGATAAATAGCTAAAACAGTGTCATCACTGCTGTGAAAAAAAATGTAGCACATTCAAATTCTAAGCAAGGTGTAAACTTACTCTTTCACTTTGTATGGCCACCTCCTCCCCAATGCCATACCAGTCCTCTCCAGATAAGTAGTCATTTTTGGCACATTCACTATTCCGCTTGAAATGGTTGACCAAAATTTTTACCACATTTATTAACATTTTAACAAAAACCTCAATCTTAGTATTTGTTTAAAACCCCAAAACAGTTGGGCATTATGAATCTAAAAAAATTGAAGGAGAGTCTACTCACATGACCTAGGCTATTTCTTGACCTAAATGCCTGAGCAACCTCAATAACTGAACCCTTCTACCTTCTGTATCATGATTAATGCGACATAAAGCTGGTGTGTCTCAGAAGCGAATCCAAAGCTTTCATTCTTGGAGTCCCATCAAAATCCAAAAAGAGGGAAGAAAAAAATGCATCCGTTCTTTTAATCGGTTGCCAAAGTTCAGAGACTTGCTCCTGCAGCTGTTTTATCTAGTCAACTTCTCCTTAAAATGTTCTTCTCCTGTGTTGTCTCACTGCCAGTGCTTTTAGCTAGATCAGTCTAGTAATCCAGCATCCTCAAGCTATGAGGCATTTAACTTCTCCAGTGAAATAAATCTGTTCGGTACCTTCCTTATTTTTATGATTCATATCATAAGTGGTATTCTTTTTCCATGCTCCATTGAGGCCAAAAAGCTTAAATTCGTCCAGGGTTTATAATAACGCAAAAAAATTGCACGATACTTAGATTTTAAACTGCAAGGGCATACAATCAAAATATTGATATTAGACTGCCTCCTGCAGCTCTTTGATCCAGTCAATTTACCTTAAAATATTCCTCTTCTGTGTTGTCTCACTGCTAATGCTTTCAGCTAGACCAGTTGATTAATCCAGCATCCTCAAGCTATGTAGCATTCCACTTCTCCATTGAAATAAATCTGTTCAGTACCTTCCTTCTTTTTATGATTCAGATCATAAGTGGTATTTTTCTTCCACGCTATATTTAGGCCAAAAAGCTGAAATTCTTCCAGGGTTTATAATAACGCAAAAAAAATCGCACGATACTTAGATTTTAAACTGCAAGGGCATACAATCAAAATATTGATATTAGACTGCCTCCTGCAGCTCTTTGATCCAGTCAATTTACCTTAAAATATTCCTCTTCTGTGTTGTCTCACTGCTAATGCTTTCAGCTAGACCAGTTGATTAATCCAGCATCCTCAAGCTATGTAGCATTCCACTTCTCCATTGAAATAAATCTGTTCAGTACCTTCCTTCTTTTTATGATTCAGATCATAAGTGGTATTTTTCTTCCACGCTATATTTAGGCCAAAAAGTTGAAATTCTTCCAGGGTTTATAATAACGCAAAAAAAATCGCACGATACTTAGATTTTAAACTGCAAGGGCATACAATCAAAATATTGATATTAGACTGCCTCCTTCAGCTGTTTGATCCAGTCAATTTCTCTTAAAATATTCCTCTTCTGTGTTGTCTCACTGCTAATGCTTTCAGCTAGACCAGTTGATTAATCCAGCATCCTCAAGCTATGAGGCATTTAACTTCTCCAGTGAAATAAATCTGTTCGGTACCTTCCTTCTTTTTATGATTCATATCATAAGTGGTATTCTTCTTCCATGCTCCATTGAGGCCAAAAAGCTTAAATTCGTCCAGGGTTTATAATAACGCAAAAAAATCGCACAATACTTAGATTTTAAACTGCAAGGGCATACAATCAAAATATTGATATTAGACTGCCTCCTGCAGCTGTTTGATCCAGTCAACTTCTCTTAAAATGTTCCTTTTCTGGGTTGTCTCATTTCAAGGATATCAGCTAGATTAGTCTAATAATCCAGCGTCCTCAAGCTATGTAGCATTCAACTTCTCCGGTAAACTACATCGGTCAAGTACCTTCACTATTTTTTGGAAATGCTGCATGAGTGCTCTTTTTCTTCCACACTTCATCTAGACCAAAAAGCTAAAATTCTGCAAGGTTGGATTTTACCGCAAAAAATTACACGATACTCAGATTTTAAATTGCAAGGGCATACAATCAACATATTGACATTAATTAAAAGTGAAAAAGTAAGTTTACACGATAAATAGCTAAAACAGTGTCATCACTGCTGTGAAAAAAAATGTAGCACATTCAAATTCTAAGCAAGGTGTAAACTTACTCTTTCACTTTGTATGGCCACCTCCTCCCCAATGCCATACCAGTCCTCTCCAGATAAGTAGTCATTTTTGGCACATTCACTATTCCGCTTGAAATGGTTGACCAAAATTTTTACCACATTTATTAACATTTTAACAAAAACCTCAATCTTAGTATTTGTTTAAAACCATAAAACAGTTGGGCATTATGAATCTAAAAAAATTGAAGGAGAGTCTACTCACATGACCTAGGCTATTTCTTGACCTAAATGCCTGAGCAACCTCAATAACTGAACCCCTCTACCTTCTGTATCATGATTAATGCGACATAAAGCTGGTGTGTTTGTCATCTCAGAAGCGAATCCAAAGCTTTCATTCTTGGAGTCCCATCAAAATCCAAAAAGAGGGAAGAAAAAAATGCATCCGTTCTTTTAATCGGTTGCCAAAGTTCAGAGACTTGCTCCTGCAGCTGTTTTATCTAGTCAACTTCTCCTTAAAATGTTCTTCTCCTGTGTTGTCTCACTGCCAGTGCTTTTAGCTAGATCAGTCTAGTAATCCAGCATCCTCAAGCTATGAGGCATTTAACTTCTCCAGTGAAATAAATCTGTTCGGTACCTTCCTTATTTTTATGATTCATATCATAAGTGGTATTCTTTTTCCATGCTCCATTGAGGCCAAAAAGCTTAAATTCGTCCAGGGTTTATAATAACGCAAAAAAAATTGCACGATACTTAGATTTTAAACTGCAAGGGCATACAATCAAAATATTGATATTAGACTGCCTCCTGCAGCTCTTTGATCCAGTCAATTTACCTTAAAATATTCCTCTTCTGTGTTGTCTCACTGCTAATGCTTTCAGCTAGACCAGTTGATTAATCCAGCATCCTCAAGCTATGTAGCATTCCACTTCTCCATTGAAATAAATCTGTTCAGTACCTTCCTTCTTTTTATGATTCAGATCATAAGTGGTATTTTTCTTCCACGCTATATTTAGGCCAAAAAGTTGAAATTCTTCCAGGGTTTATAATAACGCAAAAAAAATCGCACGATACTTAGATTTTAAACTGCAAGGGCATACAATCAAAATATTGATATTAGACTGCCTCCTTCAGCTGTTTGATCCAGTCAATTTCTCTTAAAATATTCCTCTTCTGTGTTGTCTCACTGCTAATGCTTTCAGCTAGACCAGTTGATTAATCCAGCATCCTCAAGCTATGAGGCATTTAACTTCTCCAGTGAAATAAATCTGTTCGGTACCTTCCTTCTTTTTATGATTCATATCATAAGTGGTATTCTTCTTCCATGCTCCATTGAGGCCAAAAAGCTTAAATTCGTCCAGGGTTTATAATAACGCAAAAAAATCGCACAATACTTAGATTTTAAACTGCAAGGGCATACAATCAAAATATTGATATTAGACTGCCTCCTGCAGCTGTTTGATCCAGTCAACTTCTCTTAAAATGTTCCTTTTCTGGGTTGTCTCATTTCAAGGATATCAGCTAGATTAGTCGAATAATCCAGCGTCCTCAAGCTATGTAGCATTCAACTTCTCCGGTAAACTACATCGGTCAAGTACCTTCACTATTTTTTGGAAATGCTGCATGAGTGCTCTTTTTCTTCCACACTTCATCTAGACCAAAAAGCTAAAATTCTGCAAGGTTGGATTTTACCGCAAAAAATTACACGATACTCAGATTTTAAATTGCAAGGGCATACAATCAACATATTGACATTAATTAAAAGTGAAAAAGTAAGTTTACACGATAAATAGCTAAAACAGTGTCATCACTGCTGTGAAAAAAAATGTAGCACATTCAAATTCTAAGCAAGGTGTAAACTTACTCTTTCACTTTGTATGGCCACCTCCTCCCCAATGCCATACCAGTCCTCTCCAGATAAGTAGTCATTTTTGGCACATTCACTATTCCGCTTGAAATGGTTGACCAAAATTTTTACCACATTTATTAACATTTTAACAAAAACCTCAATCTTAGTATTTGTTTAAAACCATAAAACAGTTGGGCATTATGAATCTAAAAAAATTGAAGGAGAGTCTACTCACATGACCTAGGCTATTTCTTGACCTAAATGCCTGAGCAACCTCAATAACTGAACCCCTCTACCTTCTGTATCATGATTAATGCGACATAAAGCTGGTGTGTTTGTCATCTCAGAAGCGAATCCAAAGCTTTCATTCTTGGAGTCCCATCAAAATCCAAAAAGAGGGAAGAAAAAAATGCATCCGTTCTTTTAATCGGTTGCCAAAGTTCAGAGACTTGCTCCTGCAGCTGTTTTATCTAGTCAACTTCTCCTTAAAATGTTCTTCTCCTGTGTTGTCTTACTGCCAGTGCTTTTAGCTAGATCAGTCTAGTAATCCAGCATCCTCAAGCTATGAGGCATTTAACTTCTCCAGTGAAATAAATCTGTTCGGTACCTTCCTTATTTTTATGATTCATATCATAAGTGGTATTCTTTTTCCATGCTCCATTGAGGCCAAAAAGCTTAAATTCGTCCAGGGTTTATAATAACGCAAAAAAAATTGCACGATACTTAGATTTTAAACTGCAAGGGCATACAATCAAAATATTGATATTAGACTGCCTCCTGCAGCTCTTTGATCCAGTCAATTTACCTTAAAATATTCCTCTTCTGTGTTGTCTCACTGCTAATGCTTTCAGCTAGACCAGTTGATTAATCCAGCATCCTCAAGCTATGTAGCATTCCACTTCTCCATTGAAATAAATCTGTTCAGTACCTTCCTTCTTTTTATGATTCAGATCATAAGTGGTATTTTTCTTCCACGCTATATTTAGGCCAAAAAGCTGAAATTCTTCCAGGGTTTATAATAACGCAAAAAAAATCGCACGATACTTAGATTTTAAACTGCAAGGGCATACAATCAAAATATTGATATTAGACTGCCTCCTGCAGCTGTTTGATCCAGTCAATTTCTCTTAAAATATTCCTCTTCTGTGTTGTCTCACTGCTAATGCTTTCAGCTAGACCAGTTGATTAATCCAGCATCCTCAAGCTATGAGGCATTTAACTTCTCCAGCGAAATAAATCTGTTCGGTACCTTCCTTCTTTTTATGATTCATATCATAAGTGGTATTCTTCTTCCATGCTCCATTGAGGCCAAAAAGCTTAAATTCGTCCAGGGTTTATAATAACGCAAAAAAATCGCACAATACTTAGATTTTAAACTGCAAGGGCATACAATCAAAATATTGATATTAGACTGCCTCCTGCAGCTGTTTGATCCAGTCAACTTCTCTTAAAATGTTCCTTTTCTGGGTTGTCTCACTCCAAGGATATCAGCTAGATTAGTCTAATAATCCAGCGTCCTCAAGCTATGTAGCATTCAACTTCTCCGGTAAACTACATCGGTCAAGTACCTTCACTATTTTTTGGAAATGCTGCATGAGTGCTCTTTTTCTTCCACACTTCATCTAGACCAAAAAGCTAAAATTCTGCAAGGTTGGATTTTACCGCAAAAAATTACACGATACTCGGATTTTAAATTGCAAGGGCATACAATCAACATATTGACATTAATTAAAAGTGAAAAAGTAAGTTTACACGATAAATAGCTAAAACAGTGTCATCACTGCTGTGAAAAAAAATGTAGCACATTCAAATTCTAAGCAAGGTGTAAACTTACTCTTTCACTTTGTATGGCCACCTCCTCCCCAATGCCATACCAGTCCGCTCCAGATAAGTAGTCATTTTTGGCACATTCACTATTCCGCTTGAAATGGTTGACCAAAATTTTTACCACATTTATTAACATTTTAACACAAACCTCAATCTTAGTATTTGTTTAAAACCATAAAACAGTTGGGCATTATGAATCTAAAAAAATTGAAGGAGAGTCTACTCACATGACCTAGGCTATTTCTTGACCTAAATGCCTGAGCAACCTCAATAACTGAACCCCTCTACCTTCTGTATCATGATTAATGCGACATAAAGCTGGTGTGTTTGTCATCTCAGAAGCGAATCCAAAGCTTTCATTCTTGGAGTCCCATCAAAATCCAAAAAGAGGGAAGAAAAAAATGCATCCGTTCTTTTAATCGGTTGCCAAAGTTCAGAGACTTGCTCCTGCAGCTGTTTTATCTAGTCAACTTCTCCTTAAAATGTTCTTCTCCTGTGTTGTCTCACTGCCAGTGCTTTTAGCTAGATCAGTCTAGTAATCCAGCATCCTCAAGCTATGAGGCATTTAACTTCTCCAGTGAAATAAATCTGTTCGGTACCTTCCTTATTTTTATGATTCATATCATAAGTGGTATTCTTTTTCCATGCTCCATTGAGGCCAAAAAGCTTAAATTCGTCCAGGGTTTATAATAACGCAAAAAAAATTGCACGATACTTAGATTTTAAACTGCAAGGGCATACAATCAAAATATTGATATTAGACTGCCTCCTGCAGCTCTTTGATCCAGTCAATTTACCTTAAAATATTCCTCTTCTGTGTTGTCTCACTGCTAATGCTTTCAGCTAGACCAGTTGATTAATCCAGCATCCTCAAGCTATGTAGCATTCCACTTCTCCATTGAAATAAATCTGTTCAGTACCTTCCTTCTTTTTATGATTCAGATCATAAGTGGTATTTTTCTTCCACGCTATATTTAGGCCAAAAAGCTGAAATTCTTCCTGGGTTTATAATAACGCAAAAAAAAATCGCACGATACTTAGATTTTAAACTGCAAGGGCATACAATCAAAATATTGATATTAGACTGCCTCCTGCAGCTCTTTGATCCAGTCAATTTACCTTAAAATATTCCTCTTCTGTGTTGTCTCACTGCTAATGCTTTCAGCTAGACCAGTTGATTAATCCAGCATCCTCAAGCTATGTAGCATTCCACTTCTCCATTGAAATAAATCTGTTCGGTACCTTCCTTCTTTTTATGATTCAGATCATAAGTGGTATTTTTCTTCCACGCTATATTTAGGCCAAAAAGCTGAAATTCTTCCAGGGTTTATAATAACGCAAAAAAAATCGCACGATACTTAGATTTTAAACTGCAAGGGCATACAATCAAAATATTGATATTAGACTGCCTCCTGCAGCTGTTTGATCCAGTCAATTTCTCTTAAAATATTCCTCTTCTGTGTTGTCTCACTGCTAATGCTTTCAGCTAGACCAGTTGATTAATCCAGCATCCTCAAGCTATGAGGCATTTAACTTCTCCAGTGAAATAAATCTGTTCGGTACCTTCCTTCTTTTTATGATTCATATCATAAGTGGTATTCTTCTTCCATGCTCCATTGAGGCCAAAAAGCTTAAATTCGTCCAGGGTTTATAATAACGCAAAAAAATCGCACAATACTTAGATTTTAAACTGCAAGGGCATACAATCAAAATATTGATATTAGACTGCCTCCTGCAGCTGTTTGATCCAGTCAACTTCTCTTAAAATGTTCCTTTTCTGGGTTGTCTCACTCCAAGGGTATCAGCTAGATTAGTCTAATAATCCAGCGTCCTCAAGCTATGTAGCATTCAACTTCTCCGGTAAACTACATCGGTCAAGTACCTTCACTATTTTTTGGAAATGCTGCATGAGTGCTCTTTTTCTTCCACACTTCATCTAGACCAAAAAGCTAAAATTCTGCAAGGTTGGATTTTACCGCAAAAAATTACACGATACTCAGATTTTAAATTGCAAGGGCATACAATCAACATATTGACATTAATTAAAAGTGAAAAAGTAAGTTTACACGATAAATAGCTAAAACAGTGTCATCACTGCTGTGAAAAAAAATGTAGCACATTCAAATTCTAAGCAAGGTGTAAACTTACTCTTTCACTTTGTATGGCCACCTCCTCCCCAATGCCATACCAGTCCTCTCCAGATAAGTAGTAATTTTTGGCACATTCACTATTCCGCTTGAAATGGTTGACCAAAATTTTTACCACATTTATTAACATTTTAACAAAAACCTCAATCTTAGTATTTGTTTAAAACCATAAAACAGTTGGGCATTATGAATCTAAAAAAAATTGAAGGAGAGTCTACTCACATGACCTAGGCTATTTCTTGACCTAAATGCCTGAGCAACCTCAATAACTGAACCCCTCTACCTTCTGTATCATGATTAATGCGACATAAAGCTGGTGTGTTTGTCATCTCAGAAGCGAATCCAAAGCTTTCATTCTTGGAGTCCCATCAAAATCCAAAAAGAGGGAAGAAAAAAATGCATCCGTTCTTTTAATCGGTTGCCAAAGTTCAGAGACTTGCTCCTGCAGCTGTTTTATCTAGTCAACTTCTCCTTAAAATGTTCTTCTCCTGTGTTGTCTCACTGCCAGTGCTTTTAGCTAGATCAGTCTAGTAATCCAGCATCCTCAAGCTATGAGGCATTTAACTTCTCCAGTGAAATAAATCTGTTCGGTACCTTCCTTATTTTTATGATTCATATCATAAGTGGTATTCTTTTTCCATGCTCCATTGAGGCCAAAAAGCTTAAATTCGTCCAGGGTTTATAATAACGCAAAAAAAATTGCACGATACTTCGATTTTAAACTGCAAGGGCATACAATCAAAATATTGATATTAGACTGCCTCCTGCAGCTCTTTGATCCAGTCAATTTACCTTAAAATATTCCTCTTCTGTGTTGTCTCACTGCTAATGCTTTCAGCTAGACCAGTTGATTAATCCAGCATCCTCAAGCTATGTAGCATTCCACTTCTCCATTGAAATAAATCTGTTCAGTACCTTCCTTCTTTTTATGATTCAGATCATAAGTGGTATTTTTCTTCCACGCTATATTTAGGCCAAAAAGCTGAAATTCTTCCAGGGTTTATAATAACGCAAAAAAAATCGCACGATACTTAGATTTTAAACTGCAAGGGCATACAATCAAAATATTGATATTAGACTGCCTCCTGCAGCTGTTTGATCCAGTCAATTTCTCTTAAAATATTCCTCTTCTGTGTTGTCTCACTGCTAATGCTTTCAGCTAGACCAGTTGATTAATCCAGCATCCTCAAGCTATGAGGCATTTAACTTCTCCAGCGAAATAAATCTGTTCGGTACCTTCCTTCTTTTTATGATTCATATCATAAGTGGTATTCTTCTTCCATGCTCCATTGAGGCAAAAAAGCTTAAATTCGTCCAGGGTTTATAATAACGCAAAAAAATCGCACAATACTTAGATTTTAAACTGCAAGGGCATACAATCAAAATATTGATATTAGACTGCCTCCTGCAGCTGTTTGATCCAGTCAACTTCTCTTAAAATGTTCCTTTTCTGGGTTGTCTCACTCCAAGGATATCAGCTAGATTAGTCTAATAATCCAGCGTCCTCAAGCTATGTAGCATTCAACTTCTCCGGTAAACTACATCGGTCAAGTACATTCACTATTTTTTGGAAATGCTGCATGAGTGCTCTTTTTCTTCCACACTTCATCTAGACCAAAAAGCTAAAATTCTGCAAGGTTGGATTTTACCGCAAAAAAATCACACGATACTCGGATTTTAAATTGCAAGGGCATACAATCAACATATTGACATTAATTAAAAGTGAAAAAGTAAGTTTACACGATAAATAGCTAAAACAGTGTCATCACTGCTGTGAAAAAAAATGTAGCACATTTAAATTCTAAGCAAGGTGTAAACTTACTCTTTCACTTTGTATGGCCACCTCCTCCCCAATGCCATACCAGTCCTCTCCAGATAAGTAGTCATTTTTGGCACATTCACTATTCCGCTTGAAATGGTTGACCAAAATTTTTACCACATTTATTAACATTTTAACAAAAACCTCAATCTTAGTATTTGTTTAAAACCATAAAACAGTTGGGCATTATGAATCTAAAAAAATTGAAGGAGAGTCTACTCACATGACCTAGGCTATTTCTTGACCTAAATGCCTGAGCAACCTCAATAACTGAACCCTTCTACCTTCTGTATCATGATTAATGCGACATAAAGCTGGTGTGTCTCAGAAGCGAATCCAAAGCTTTCATTCTTGGAGTCCCATCAAAATCCAAAAAGAGGGAAGAAAAAAATGCATCCGTTCTTTTAATCGGTTGCCAAAGTTCAGAGACTTGCTCCTGCAGCTGTTTTATCTAGTCAACTTCTCCTTAAAATGTTCTTCTCCTGTGTTGTCTCACTGCCAGTGCTTTTAGCTAGATCAGTCTAGTAATCCAGCATCCTCAAGCTATGAGGCATTTAACTTCTCCAGTGAAATAAATCTGTTCGGTACCTTCCTTATTTTTATGATTCATATCATAAGTGGTATTCTTTTTCCATGCTCCATTGAGGCCAAAAAGCTTAAATTCGTCCAGGGTTTATAATAACGCAAAAAAAATTGCACGGTACTTAGATTTTAAACTGCAAGGGCATACAATCAAAATATTGATATTAGACTGCCTCCTGCAGCTCTTTGATCCAGTCAATTTACCTTAAAATATTCCTCTTCTGTGTTGTCTCACTGCTAATGCTTTCAGCTAGACCAGTTGATTAATCCAGCATCCTCAAGCTATGAGGCATTTAACTTCTCCAGTGAAATAAATCTGTTCGGTACCTTCCTTCTTTTTATGATTCATATCATAAGTGGTATTCTTCTTCCATGCTCCATTGAGGCCAAAAAGCTTAAATTCGTCCAGGGTTTATAATCACGCAAAAAAATCGCACAATACTTAGATTTTAAACTGCAAGGGCATACAATCAAAATATTGATATTAGACTGCCTCCTGCAGCTCTTTGATCCAGTCAATTTACCTTAAAATATTCCTCTTCTGTGTTGTCTCACTGCTAATGCTTTCAGCTAGACCAGTTGATTAATCCAGCATCCTCAAGCTATGAGGCATTGAACTTCTCCAGTGAAATAAATCTGTTCGGTACCTTCCTTCTTTTTATGATTCATATCATAAGTGGTATTCTTCTTCCATGCTCCATTGAGGCCAAAAAGCTTAAATTCGTCCAGGGTTTATAATAACGCAAAAAAATCGCACAATACTTAGATTTTAAACTGCAAGGGCATACAATCAAAATATTGATATTAGACTGCCTCCTGCAGCTGTTTGATCCAGTCAACTTCTCTTAAAATGTTCCTTTTCTGGGTTGTCTCACTCCAAGGATATCAGCTAGATTAGTCTAATAATCCAGCGTCCTCAAGCTATGTAGCATTCAACTTCTCCGGTAAACTACATCGGTCAAGTACCTTCACTATTTTTGGGAAATGCTGCATGAGTGCTCTTTTTCTTCCACACTTCATCTAGACCAAAAAGCTAAAATTCTGCAAGGTTGGATTTTACCGCAAAAAATTACACGATACTCGGATTTTAAATTGCAAGGGCATACAATCAACATATTGACATTAATTAAAAGTGAAAAAGTAAGTTTACACGATAAATAGCTAAAACAGTGTCATCACTGCTGTGAAAAAAAATGTAGCACATTCAAATTCTAAGCAAGGTGTAAACTTACTCTTTCACTTTGTATGGCCACCTCCTCCCCAATGCCATACCAGTCCTCTCCAGATAAGTAGTCATTTTTGGCACATTCACTATTCCGCTTGAAATGGTTGACCAAAATTTTTACCACATTTATTAACATTTTAACAAAAACCTCAATCTTAGTATTTGTTTAAAACCATAAAACAGTTGGGCATTATGAATCTAAAAAAATTGAAGGAGAGTCTACTCACATGACCTAGGCTATTTCTTGACCTAAATGCCTGAGCAACCTCAATAACTGAACCCCTCTACCTTCTGTATCATGATTAATGCGACATAAAGCTGGTGTGTTTGTCATCTCAGAAGCGAATCCAAAGCTTTCATTCTTGGAGTCCCATCAAAATCCAAAAAGAGGGAAGAAAAAAATGCATCCGTTCTTTTAATCGGTTGCCAAAGTTCAGAGACTTGCTCCTGCAGCTGTTTTATCTAGTCAACTTCTCCTTAAAATGTTCTTCTCCTGTGTTGTCTCACTGCCAGTGCTTTTAGCTAGATCAGTCTAGTAATCCAGCATCCTCAAGCTATGAGGCATTTAACTTCTCCAGTGAAATAAATCTGTTCGGTACCTTCCTTATTTTTATGATTCATATCATAAGTGGTATTCTTTTTCCATGCTCCATTGAGGCCAAAAAGCTTAAATTCGTCCAGGGTTTATAATAACGCAAAAAACATTGCACGATACTTAGATTTTAAACTGCAAGGGCATACAATCAAAATATTGATATTAGACTGCCTCCTGCAGCTCTTTGATCCAGTCAATTTACCTTAAAATATTCCTCTTCTGTGTTGTCTCACTGCTAATGCGTTCAGCTAGACCAGTTGATTAATCCAGCATCCTCAAGCTATGTAGCATTCCACTTCTCCATTGAAATAAATCTGTTCAGTACCTTCCTTCTTTTTATGATTCAGATCATAAGTGGTATTTTTCTTCCACGCTATATTTAGGCCAAAAAGCTGAAATTCTTCCTGGGTTTATAATAACGCAAAAAAAAATCGCACGATACTTAGATTTTAAACTGCAAGGGCATACAATCAAAATATTGATATTAGACTGCCTCCTGCAGCTCTTTGATCCAGTCAATTTACCTTAAAATATTCCTCTTCTGTGTTGTCTCACTGCTAATGCTTTCAGCTAGACCAGTTGATTAATCCAGCATCCTCAAGCTATGTAGCATTCCACTTCTCCATTGAAATAAATCTGTTCGGTACCTTCCTTCTTTTTATGATTCAGATCATAAGTGGTATTTTTCTTCCACGCTATATTTAGGCCAAAAAGCTGAAATTCTTCCAGGGTTTATAATAACGCAAAAAAAATCGCACGATACTTAGATTTTAAACTGCAAGGGCATACAATCAAAATATTGATATTAGACTGCCTCCTGCAGCTGTTTGATCCAGTCAATTTCTCTTAAAATATTCCTCTTCTGTGTTGTCTCACTGCTAATGCTTTCAGCTAGACCAGTTGATTAATCCAGCATCCTCAAGCTATGAGGCATTTAACTTCTCCAGTGAAATAAATCTGTTCGGTACCTTCCTTCTTTTTATGATTCATATCATAAGTGGTATTCTTCTTCCATGCTCCATTGAGGCCAAAAAGCTTAAATTCGTCCAGGGTTTATAATAACGCAAAAAAATCGCACAATACTTAGATTTTAAACTGCAAGGGCATACAATCAAAATATTGATATTAGACTGCCTCCTGCAGCTGTTTGATCCAGTCAACTTCTCTTAAAATGTTCCTTTTCTGGGTTGTCTCACTCCAAGGGTATCAGCTAGATTAGTCTAATAATCCAGCGTCCTCAAGCTATGTAGCATTCAACTTCTCCGGTAAACTACATCGGTCAAGTACCTTCACTATTTTTTGGAAATGCTGCATGAGTGCTCTTTTTCTTCCACACTTCATCTAGACCAAAAAGCTAAAATTCTGCAAGGTTGGATTTTACCGCAAAAAATTACACGATACTCAGATTTTAAATTGCAAGGGCATACAATCAACATATTGACATTAATTAAAAGTGAAAAAGTAAGTTTACACGATAAATAGCTAAAACAGTGTCATCACTGCTGTGAAAAAAAATGTAGCACATTCAAATTCTAAGCAAGGTGTAAACTTACTCTTTCACTTTGTATGGCCACCTCCTCCCCAATGCCATACCAGTCCTCTCCAGATAAGTAGTAATTTTTGGCACATTCACTATTCCGCTTGAAATGGTTGACCAAAATTTTTACCACATTTATTAACATTTTAACAAAAACCTCAATCTTAGTATTTGTTTAAAACCATAAAACAGTTGGGCATTATGAATCTAAAAAAATTGAAGGAGAGTCTACTCACATGACCTAGGCTATTTCTTGACCTAAATGCCTGAGCAACCTCAATAACTGAACCCCTCTACCTTCTGTATCATGATTAATGCGACATAAAGCTGGTGTGTTTGTCATCTCAGAAGCGAATCCAAAGCTTTCATTCTTGGAGTCCCATCAAAATCCAAAAAGAGGGAAGAAAAAAATGCATCCGTTCTTTTAATCGGTTGCCAAAGTTCAGAGACTTGCTCCTGCAGCTGTTTTATCTAGTCAACTTCTCCTTAAAATGTTCTTCTCCTGTGTTGTCTCACTGCCAGTGCTTTTAGCTAGATCAGTCTAGTAATCCAGCATCCTCAAGCTATGAGGCATTTAACTTCTCCAGTGAAATAAATCTGTTCGGTACCTTCCTTATTTTTATGATTCATATCATAAGTGGTATTCTTTTTCCATGCTCCATTGAGGCCAAAAAGCTTAAATTCGTCCAGGGTTTATAATAACGCAAAAAAAATTGCACGATACTTCGATTTTAAACTGCAAGGGCATACAATCAAAATATTGATATTAGACTGCCTCCTGCAGCTCTTTGATCCAGTCAATTTACCTTAAAATATTCCTCTTCTGTGTTGTCTCACTGCTAATGCTTTCAGCTAGACCAGTTGATTAATCCAGCATCCTCAAGCTATGTAGCATTCCACTTCTCCATTGAAATAAATCTGTTCAGTACCTTCCTTCTTTTTATGATTCAGATCATAAGTGGTATTTTTCTTCCACGCTATATTTAGGCCAAAAAGCTGAAATTCTTCCAGGGTTTATAATAACGCAAAAAAAATCGCACGATACTTAGATTTTAAACTGCAAGGGCATACAATCAAAATATTGATATTAGACTGCCTCCTGCAGCTGTTTGATCCAGTCAATTTCTCTTAAAATATTCCTCTTCTGTGTTGTCTCACTGCTAATGCTTTCAGCTAGACCAGTTGATTAATCCAGCATCCTCAAGCTATGAGGCATTTAACTTCTCCAGCGAAATAAATCTGTTCGGTACCTTCCTTCTTTTTATGATTCATATCATAAGTGGTATTCTTCTTCCATGCTCCATTGAGGCAAAAAAGCTTAAATTCGTCCAGGGTTTATAATAACGCAAAAAAATCGCACAATACTTAGATTTTAAACTGCAAGGGCATACAATCAAAATATTGATATTAGACTGCCTCCTGCAGCTGTTTGATCCAGTCAACTTCTCTTAAAATGTTCCTTTTCTGGGTTGTCTCACTCCAAGGATATCAGCTAGATTAGTCTAATAATCCAGCGTCCTCAAGCTATGTAGCATTCAACTTCTCCGGTAAACTACATCGGTCAAGTACATTCACTATTTTTTGGAAATGCTGCATGAGTGCTCTTTTTCTTCCACACTTCATCTAGACCAAAAAGCTAAAATTCTGCAAGGTTGGATTTTACCGCAAAAAAATCACACGATACTCGGATTTTAAATTGCAAGGGCATACAATCAACATATTGACATTAATTAAAAGTGAAAAAGTAAGTTTACACGATAAATAGCTAAAACAGTGTCATCACTGCTGTGAAAAAAAATGTAGCACATTCAAATTCTAAGCAAGGTGTAAACTTACTCTTTCACTTTGTATGGCCACCTCCTCCCCAATGCCATACCAGTCCTCTCCAGATAAGTAGTCATTTTTGGCACATTCACTATTCCGCTTGAAATGGTTGACCAAAATTTTTACCACATTTATTAACATTTTAACAAAAACCTCAATCTTAGTATTTGTTTAAAACCATAAAACAGTTGGGCATTATGAATCTAAAAAAATTGAAGGAGAGTCTACTCACATGACCTAGGCTATTTCTTGACCTAAATGCCTGAGCAACCTCAATAACTGAACCCTTCTACCTTCTGTATCATGATTAATGCGACATAAAGCTGGTGTGTCTCAGAAGCGAATCCAAAGCTTTCATTCTTGGAGTCCCATCAAAATCCAAAAAGAGGGAAGAAAAAAATGCATCCGTTCTTTTAATCGGTTGCCAAAGTTCAGAGACTTGCTCCTGCAGCTGTTTTATCTAGTCAACTTCTCCTTAAAATGTTCTTCTCCTGTGTTGTCTCACTGCCAGTGCTTTTAGCTAGATCAGTCTAGTAATCCAGCATCCTCAAGCTATGAGGCATTTAACTTCTCCAGTGAAATACATCTGTTCGGTACCTTCCTTATTTTTATGATTCATATCATAAGTGGTATTCTTTTTCCATGCTCCATTGAGGCCAAAAAGCTTAAATTCGTCCAGGGTTTATAATAACGCAAAAAAAATTGCACGGTACTTAGATTTTAAACTGCAAGGGCATACAATCAAAATATTGATATTAGACTGCCTCCTGCAGCTCTTTGATCCAGTCAATTTACCTTAAAATATTCCTCTTCTGTGTTGTCTCACTGCTAATGCTTTCAGCTAGACCAGTTGATTAATCCAGCATCCTCAAGCTATGAGGCATTTAACTTCTCCAGTGAAATAAATCTGTTCGGTACCTTCCTTCTTTTTATGATTCATATCATAAGTGGTATTCTTCTTCCATGCTCCATTGAGGCCAAAAAGCTTAAATTCGTCCAGGGTTTATAATCACGCAAAAAAATCGCACAATACTTAGATTTTAAACTGCAAGGGCATACAATCAAAATATTGATATTAGACTGCCTCCTGCAGCTCTTTGATCCAGTCAATTTACCTTAAAATATTCCTCTTCTGTGTTGTCTCACTGCTAATGCTTTCAGCTAGACCAGTTGATTAATCCAGCATCCTCAAGCTATGAGGCATTGAACTTCTCCAGTGAAATAAATCTGTTCGGTACCTTCCTTCTTTTTATGATTCATATCATAAGTGGTATTCTTCTTCCATGCTCCATTGAGGCCAAAAAGCTTAAATTCGTCCAGGGTTTATAATAACGCAAAAAAATCGCACAATACTTAGATTTTAAACTGCAAGGGCATACAATCAAAATATTGATATTAGACTGCCTCCTGCAGCTGTTTGATCCAGTCAACTTCTCTTAAAATGTTCCTTTTCTGGGTTGTCTCACTCCAAGGATATCAGCTAGATTAGTCTAATAATCCAGCGTCCTCAAGCTATGTAGCATTCAACTTCTCCGGTAAACTACATCGGTCAAGTACCTTCACTATTTTTGGGAAATGCTGCATGAGTGCTCTTTTTCTTCCACACTTCATCTAGACCAAAAAGCTAAAATTCTGCAAGGTTGGATTTTACTGCAAAAAATTACACGATACTCGGATTTTAAATTGCAAGGGCATACAATCAACATATTGACATTAATTAAAAGTGAAAAAGTAAGTTTACACGATAAATAGCTAAAACAGTGTCATCACTGCTGTGAAAAAAAATGTAGCACATTCAAATTCTAAGCAAGGTGTAAACTTACTCTTTCACTTTGTATGGCCACCTCCTCCCCAATGCCATACCAGTCCTCTCCAGATAAGTAGTCATTTTTGGCACATTCACTATTCCGCTTGAAATGGTTGACCAAAATTTTTACCACATTTATTAACATTTTAACAAAAACCTCAATCTTAGTATTTGTTTAAAACCATAAAACAGTTGGGCATTATGAATCTAAAAAAATTGAAGGAGAGTCTACTCACATGACCTAGGCTATTTCTTGACCTAAATGCCTGAGCAACCTCAATAACTGAACCCCTCTACCTTCTGTATCATGATTAATGCGACATAAAGCTGGTGTGTTTGTCATCTCAGAAGCGAATCCAAAGCTTTCATTCTTGGAGTCCCATCAAAATCCAAAAAGAGGGAAGAAAAAAATGCATCCGTTCTTTTAATCGGTTGCCAAAGTTCAGAGACTTGCTCCTGCAGCTGTTTTATCTAGTCAACTTCTCCTTAAAATGTTCTTCTCCTGTGTTGTCTCACTGCCAGTGCTTTTAGCTAGATCAGTCTAGTAATCCAGCATCCTCAAGCTATGAGGCATTTAACTTCTCCAGTGAAATAAATCTGTTCGGTACCTTCCTTATTTTTATGATTCATATCATAAGTGGTATTCTTTTTCCATGCTCCATTGAGGCCAAAAAGCTTAAATTCGTCCAGGGTTTATAATAACGCAAAAAAAATTGCACGATACTTTGATTTTAAACTGCAAGGGCATACAATCAAAATATTGATATTAGACTGCCTCCTGCAGCTCTTTGATCCAGTCAATTTACCTTAAAATATTCCTCTTCTGTGTTGTCTCACTGCTAATGCTTTCAGCTAGACCAGTTGATTAATCCAGCATCCTCAAGCTATGTAGCATTCCACTTCTCCATTGAAATAAATCTGTTCAGTACCTTCCTTCTTTTTATGATTCAGATCATAAGTGGTATTTTTCTTCCACGCTATATTTAGGCCAAAAAGCTGAAATTCTTCCAGGGTTTATAATAACGCAAAAAAAATCGCACGATACTTAGATTTTAAACTGCAAGGGCATACAATCAAAATATTGATATTAGACTGCCTCCTGCAGCTGTTTGATCCAGTCAATTTCTCTTAAAATATTCCTCTTCTGTGTTGTCTCACTGCTAATGCTTTCAGCTAGACCAGTTGATTAATCCAGCATCCTCAAGCTATGAGGCATTTAACTTCTCCAGCGAAATAAATCTGTTCGGTACCTTCCTTCTTTTTATGATTCATATCATAAGTGGTATTCTTCTTCCATGCTCCATTGAGGCAAAAAAGCTTAAATTCGTCCAGGGTTTATAATAACGCAAAAAAATTGCACAATACTTAGATTTTAAACTGCAAGGGCATACAATCAAAATATTGATATTAGACTGCCTCCTGCAGCTGTTTGATCCAGTCAACTTCTCTTAAAATGTTCCTTTTCTGGGTTGTCTCACTCCAAGGATATCAGCTAGATTAGTCTAATAATCCAGCGTCCTCAAGCTATGTAGCATTCAACTTCTCCGGTAAACTACATCGGTCAAGTACATTCACTATTTTTTGGAAATGCTGCATGAGTGCTCTTTTTCTTCCACACTTCATCTAGACCAAAAAGCTAAAATTCTGCAAGGTTGGATTTTACCGCAAAAAAATCACACGATACTCGGATTTTAAATTGCAAGGGCATACAATCAACATATTGACATTAATTAAAAGTGAAAAAGTAAGTTTACACGATAAATAGCTAAAACAGTGTCATCACTGCTGTGAAAAAAAATGTAGCACATTCAAATTCTAAGCAAGGTGTAAACTTACTCTTTCACTTTGTATGGCCACCTCCTCCCCAATGCCATACCAGTCCTCTCCAGATAAGTAGTCATTTTTGGCACATTCACTATTCCGCTTGAAATGGTTGACCAAAATTTTTACCACATTTATTAACATTTTAACAAAAACCTCAATCTTAGTATTTGTTTAAAACCATAAAACAGTTGGGCATTATGAATCTAAAAAAATTGAAGGAGAGTCTACTCACATGACCTAGGCTATTTCTTGACCTAAATGCCTGAGCAACCTCAATAACTGAACCCTTCTACCTTCTGTATCATGATTAATGCGACATAAAGCTGGTGTGTCTCAGAAGCGAATCCAAAGCTTTCATTCTTGGAGTCCCATCAAAATCCAAAAAGAGGGAAGAAAAAAATGCATCCGTTCTTTTAATCGGTTGCCAAAGTTCAGAGACTTGCTCCTGCAGCTGTTTTATCTAGTCAACTTCTCCTTAAAATGTTCTTCTCCTGTGTTGTCTCACTGCCAGTGCTTTTAGCTAGATCAGTCTAGTAATCCAGCATCCTCAAGCTATGAGGCATTTAACTTCTCCAGTGAAATAAATCTGTTCGGTACCTTCCTTATTTTTATGATTCATATCATAAGTGGTATTCTTTTTCCATGCTCCATTGAGGCCAAAAAGCTTAAATTCGTCCAGGGTTTATAATAACGCAAAAAAAATTGCACGGTACTTAGATTTTAAACTGCAAGGGCATACAATCAAAATATTGATATTAGACTGCCTCCTGCAGCTCTTTGATCCAGTCAATTTACCTTAAAATATTCCTCTTCTGTGTTGTCTCACTGCTAATGCTTTCAGCTAGACCAGTTGATTAATCCAGCATCCTCAAGCTATGAGGCATTTAACTTCTCCAGTGAAATAAATCTGTTCGGTACCTTCCTTCTTTTTATGATTCATATCATAAGTGGTATTCTTCTTCCATGCTCCATTGAGGCCAAAAAGCTTAAATTCGTCCAGGGTTTATAATCACGCAAAAAAATCGCACAATACTTAGATTTTAAACTGCAAGGGCATACAATCAAAATATTGATATTAGACTGCCTCCTGCAGCTCTTTGATCCAGTCAATTTACCTTAAAATATTCCTCTTCTGTGTTGTCTCACTGCTAATGCTTTCAGCTAGACCAGTTGATTAATCCAGCATCCTCAAGCTATGAGGCATTGAACTTCTCCAGTGAAATAAATCTGTTCGGTACCTTCCTTCTTTTTATGATTCATATCATAAGTGGTATTCTTCTTCCATGCTCCATTGAGGCCAAAAAGCTTAAATTCGTCCAGGGTTTATAATAACGCAAAAAAATCGCACAATACTTAGATTTTAAACTGCAAGGGCATACAATCAAAATATTGATATTAGACTGCCTCCTGCAGCTGTTTGATCCAGTCAACTTCTCTTAAAATGTTCCTTTTCTGGGTTGTCTCACTCCAAGGATATCAGCTAGATTAGTCTAATAATCCAGCGTCCTCAAGCTATGTAGCATTCAACTTCTCCGGTAAACTACATCGGTCAAGTACCTTCACTATTTTTGGGAAATGCTGCATGAGTGCTCTTTTTCTTCCACACTTCATCTAGACCAAAAAGCTAAAATTCTGCAAGGTTGGATTTTACCGCAAAAAATTACACGATACTCGGATTTTAAATTGCAAGGGCATACAATCAACATATTGACATTAATTAAAAGTGAAAAAGTAAGTTTACACGATAAATAGCTAAAACAGTGTCATCACTGCTGTGAAAAAAAATGTAGCACATTCAAATTCTAAGCAAGGTGTAAACTTACTCTTTCACTTTGTATGGCCACCTCCTCCCCAATGCCATACCAGTCCTCTCCAGATAAGTAGTCATTTTTGGCACATTCACTATTCCGCTTGAAATGGTTGACCAAAATTTTTACCACATTTATTAACATTTTAACAAAAACCTCAATCTTAGTATTTGTTTAAAACCATAAAACAGTTGGGCATTATGAATCTAAAAAAATTGAAGGAGAGTCTACTCACATGACCTAGGCTATTTCTTGACCTAAATGCCTGAGCAACCTCAATAACTGAACCCCTCTACCTTCTGTATCATGATTAATGCGACATAAAGCTGGTGTGTTTGTCATCTCAGAAGCGAATCCAAAGCTTTCATTCTTGGAGTCCCATCAAAATCCAAAAAGAGGGAAGAAAAAAATGCATCCGTTCTTTTAATCGGTTGCCAAAGTTCAGAGACTTGCTCCTGCAGCTGTTTTATCTAGTCAACTTCTCCTTAAAATGTTCTTCTCCTGTGTTGTCTCACTGCCAGTGCTTTTAGCTAGATCAGTCTAGTAATCCAGCATCCTCAAGCTATGAGGCATTTAACTTCTCCAGTGAAATAAATCTGTTCGGTACCTTCCTTATTTTTATGATTCAT
Organism: Hyperolius riggenbachi; assembly: GCF_040937935.1. NCBI lineage: Eukaryota > Metazoa > Chordata > Amphibia > Anura > Hyperoliidae > Hyperolius > Hyperolius riggenbachi. The sequence goes on from NC_090647.1 coordinate 492,392,142, forward strand.
ATCATAAGTGGTATTCTTTTTCCATGCTCCATTGAGGCCAAAAAGCTTAAATTCGTCCAGGGTTTATAATAACGCAAAAAAAATTGCACGATACTTAGATTTTAAACTGCAAGGGCATACAATCAAAATATTGATATTAGACTGCCTCCTGCAGCTCTTTGATCCAGTCAATTTACCTTAAAATATTCCTCTTCTGTGTTGTCTCACTGCTAATGCTTTCAGCTAGACCAGTTGATTAATCCAGCATCCTCAAGCTATGTAGCATTCCACTTCTCCATTGAAATAAATCTGTTCAGTACCTTCCTTCTTTTTATGATTCAGATCATAAGTGGTATTTTTCTTCCACGCTATATTTAGGCCAAAAAGCTGAAATTCTTCCAGGGTTTATAATAACGCAAAAAAAATCGCACGATACTTAGATTTTAAACTGCAAGGGCATACAATCAAAATATTGATATTAGACTGCCTCCTGCAGCTCTTTGATCCAGTCAATTTACCTTAAAATATTCCTCTTCTGTGTTGTCTCACTGCTAATGCTTTCAGCTAGACCAGTTGATTAATCCAGCATCCTCAAGCTATGTAGCATTCCACTTCTCCATTGAAATAAATCTGTTCAGTACCTTCCTTCTTTTTATGATTCAGATCATAAGTGGTATTTTTCTTCCACGCTATATTTAGGCCAAAAAGCTGAAATTCTTCCAGGGTTTATAATAACGCAAAAAAATCGCACGATACTTAGATTTTAAACTGCAAGGGCATACAATCAAAATATTGATATTAGACTGCCTCCTGCAGCTGTTTGATCCAGTCAATTTCTCTTAAAATATTCCTCTTCTGTGTTGTCTCACTGCTAATGCTTTCAGCTAGACCAGTTGATTAATCCAGCATCCTCAAGCTATGAGGCATTTAACTTCTCCAGTGAAATAAATCTGTTCGGTACCTTCCTTCTTTTTATGATTCATATCATAAGTGGTATTCTTCTTCCATGCTCCATTGAGGCCAAAAAGCTTAAATTCGTCCAGGGTTTATAATAACGCAAAAAAATCGCACAATACTTAGATTTTAAACTGCAAGGGCATACAATCAAAATATTGATATTAGACTGCCTCCTGCAGCTGTTTGATCCAGTCAACTTCTCTTAAAATGTTCCTTTTCTGGGTTGTCTCACTCCAAGGATATCAGCTAGATTAGTCTAATAATCCAGCGTCCTCAAGCTATGTAGCATTCAACTTCTCCGGTAAACTACATCGGTCAAGTACCTTCACTATTTTTTGGAAATGCTGCATGAGTGCTCTTTTTCTTCCACACTTCATCTAGACCAAAAAGCTAAAATTCTGCAAGGTTGGATTTTACCGCAAAAAATTACACGATACTCAGATTTTAAATTGCAAGGGCATACAATCAACATATTGACATTAATTAAAAGTGAAAAAGTAAGTTTACATGATAAATAGCTAAAACAGTGTCATCACTGCTGTGAAAAAAAATGTAGCACATTCAAATTCTAAGCAAGGTGTAAACTTACTCTTTCACTTTGTATGGCCACCTCCTCCCCAATGCCATACCAGTCCTCTCCAGATAAGTAGTCATTTTTGGCACATTCACTATTCCGCTTGAAATGGTTGACCAAAATTTTTACCACATTTATTAACATTTTAACAAAAACCTCAATCTTAGTATTTGTTTAAAACCATAAAACAGTTGGGCATTATGAATCTAAAAAAATTGAAGGAGAGTCTACTCACATGACCTAGGCTATTTCTTGACCTAAATGCCTGAGCAACCTCAATAACTGAACCCCTCTACCTTCTGTATCATGATTAATGCGACATAAAGCTGGTGTGTTTGTCATCTCAGAAGCGAATCCAAAGCTTTCATTCTTGGAGTCCCATCAAAATCCAAAAAGAGGGAAGAAAAAAATGCATCCGTTCTTTTAATCGGTTGCCAAAGTTCAGAGACTTGCTCCTGCAGCTGTTTTATCTAGTCAACTTCTCCTTAAAATGTTCTTCTCCTGTGTTGTCTCACTGCCAGTGCTTTTAGCTAGATCAGTCTAGTAATCCAGCATCCTCAAGCTATGAGGCATTTAACTTCTCCAGTGAAATAAATCTGTTCGGTACCTTCCTTATTTTTATGATTCATATCATAAGTGGTATTCTTTTTCCATGCTCCATTGAGGCCAAAAAGCTTAAATTCGTCCAGGGTTTCTAATAACGCAAAAAAAATTGCACGATACTTAGATTTTAAACTGCAAGGGCATACAATCAAAATATTGATATTAGACTGCCTCCTGCAGCTCTTTGATCCAGTCAATTTACCTTAAAATATTCCTCTTCTGTGTTGTCTCACTGCTAATGCTTTCAGCTAGACCAGTTGATTAATCCAGCATCCTCAAGCTATGTAGCATTCCACTTCTCCATTGAAATAAATCTGTTCAGTACCTTCCTTCTTTTTATGATTCAGATCATAAGTGGTATTTTTCTTCCACGCTATATTTAGGCCAAAAAGCTGAAATTCTTCCAGGGTTTATAATAACGCAAAAAAAAATCGCACGATACTTAGATTTTAAACTGCAAGGGCATACAATCAAAATATTGATATTAGACTGCCTCCTGCAGCTGTTTGATCCAGTCAATTTCTCTTAAAATATTCCTCTTCTGTGTTGTCTCACTGCTAATGCTTTCAGCTAGACCAGTTGATTAATCCAGCATCCTCAAGCTATGAGGCATTTAACTTCTCCAGCGAAATAAATCTGTTCGGTACCTTCCTTCTTTTTATGATTCATATCATAAGTGGTATTCTTCTTCCATGCTCCATTGAGGCCAAAAAGATTAAATTCGTCCAGGGTTTATAATAACGCAAAAAAATCGCACAATACTTAGATTTTAAACTGCAAGGGCATACAATCAAAATATTGATATTAGACTGCCTCCTGCAGCTGTTTGATCCAGTCAACTTCTCTTAAAATGTTCCTTTTCTGGGTTGTCTCACTCCAAGGATATCAGCTAGATTAGTCTAATAATCCAGCGTCCTCAAGCTATGTAGCATTCAACTTCTCCGGTAAACTACATCGGTCAAGTACCTTCACTATTTTTTGGAAATGCTGCATGAGTGCTCTTTTTCTTCCACACTTCATCTAGACCAAAAAGCTAAAATTCTGCAAGGTTGGATTTTACCGCAAAAAAATCACACGATACTCGGATTTTAAATTGCAAGGGCATACAATCAACATATTGACATTAATTAAAAGTGAAAAAGTAAGTTTACACGATAAATAGCTAAAACAGTGTCATCACTGCTGTGAAAAAAAATGTAGCACATTCAAATTCTAAGCAAGGTGTAAACTTACTCTTTCACTTTGTATGGCCACCTCCTCCCCAATGCCATACCAGTCCTCTCCAGATAAGTAGTCATTTTTGGCACATTCACTATTCCGCTTGAAATGGTTGACCAAAATTTTTACCACATTTATTAACATTTTAACAAAAACCTCAATCTTAGTATTTGTTTAAAACCATAAAACAGTTGGGCATTATGAATCTAAAAAAAATTGAAGGAGAGTCTACTCACATGACCTAGGCTATTTCTTGACCTAAATGCCTGAGCAACCTCAATAACTGAACCCTTCTACCTTCTGTATCATGATTAATGCGACATAAAGCTGGTGTGTTTCAGAAGCGAATCCAAAGCTTTCATTCTTGGAGTCCCATCAAAATCCAAAAAGAGGGAAGAAAAAAATGCATCCGTTCTTTTAATCGGTTGCCAAAGTTCAGAGACTTGCTCCTGCAGCTGTTTTATCTAGTCAACTTCTCCTTAAAATGTTCTTCTCCTGTGTTGTCTCACTGCCAGTGCTTTTAGCTAGATCAGTCTAGTAATCCAGCATCCTCAAGCTATGAGGCATTTAACTTCTCCAGTGAAATAAATCTGTTCGGTACCTTCCTTCTTTTTATGATTCATATCATAAGTGGTATTCTTTTTCCATGCTCCATTGAGGCCAAAAAGCTTAAATTCGTCCAGGGTTTATAATAACGCAAAAAAAATCGCACGATACTTAGATTTTAAACTGCAAGGGCATACAATCAAAATATTGATATTAGACTGCCTCCTGCAGCTCTTTGATATAGTCAATTTACCTTAAAATATTCCTCTTCTGTGTTGTCTCACTGCTAATGCTTTCAGCTAGACCAGTTGATTAATCCAGCATCCTCAAGCTATGTAGCATTCCACTTCTCCATTGAAATAAATCTGTTCAGTACCTTCCTTCTTTTTATGATTCAGATCATAAGTGGTATTTTTCTTCCACGCTATATTTAGGCCAAAAAGCTGAAATTCTTCCAGGGTTTATAATAACGCAAAAAAAATCGCACGATACTTAGATTTTAAACTGCAAGGGCATACAATCAAAATATTGATATTAGACTGCCTCCTGCAGCTGTTTGATCCAGTCAATTTCTCTTAAAATATTCCTCTTCTGTGTTGTCTCACTGCTAATGCTTTCAGCTAGACCAGTTGATTAATCCAGCATCCTCAAGCTATGAGGCATTTAACTTCTCCAGCGAAATAAATCTGTTCGGTACCTTCCTTCTTTTTATGATTCATATCATAAGTGGTATTCTTCTTCCATGCTCCATTGAGGCCAAAAAGCTTAAATTCGTCCAGGGTTTATAATAACGCAAAAAAATCGCACAATACTTAGATTTTAAACTGCAAGGGCATACAATCAAAATATTGATATTAGACTGCCTCCTGCAGCTGTTTGATCCAGTCAACTTCTCTTAAAATGTTCCTTTTCTGGGTTGTCTCACTCCAAGGATATCAGCTAGATTAGTCTAATAATCCAGCGTCCTCAAGCTATGTAGCATTCAACTTCTCCGGTAAACTACATCGGTCAAGTACCTTCACTATTTTTTGGAAATGCTGCATGAGTGCTCTTTTTCTTCCACACTTCATCTAGACCAAAAAGCTAAAATTCTGCAAGGTTGGATTTTACCGCAAAAAATTACACGATACTCGGATTTTAAATTGCAAGGGCATACAATCAACATATTGACATTAATTAAAAGTGAAAAAGTAAGTTTACACGATAAATAGCTAAAACAGTGTCATCACTGCTGTGAAAAAAAATGTAGCACATTCAAATTCTAAGCAAGGTGTAAACTTACTCTTTCACTTTGTATGGCCACCTCCTCCCCAATGCCATACCAGTCCGCTCCAGATAAGTAGTCATTTTTGGCACATTCACTATTCCGCTTGAAATGGTTGACCAAAATTTTTACCACATTTATTAACATTTTAACAAAAACCTCAATCTTAGTATTTGTTTAAAACCATAAAACAGTTGGGCATTATGAATCTAAAAAAATTGAAGGAGAGTCTACTCACATGACCTAGGCTATTTCTTGACCTAAATGCCTGAGCAACCTCAATAACTGAACCCCTCTACCTTCTGTATCATGATTAATGCGACATAAAGCTGGTGTGTTTGTCATCTCAGAAGCGAATCCAAAGCTTTCATTCTTGGAGTCCCATCAAAATCCAAAAAGAGGGAAGAAAAAAATGCATCCGTTCTTTTAATCGGTTGCCAAAGTTCAGAGACTTGCTCCTGCAGCTGTTTTATCTAGTCAACTTCTCCTTAAAATGTTCTTCTCCTGTGTTGTCTCACTGCCAGTGCTTTTAGCTAGATCAGTCTAGTAATCCAGCATCCTCAAGCTATGAGGCATTTAACTTCTCCAGTGAAATAAATCTGTTCGGTACCTTCCTTATTTTTATGATTCATATCATAAGTGGTATTCTTTTTCCATGCTCCATTGAGGCCAAAAAGCTTAAATTCGTCCAGGGTTTATAATAACGCAAAAAAAATTGCACGGTACTTAGATTTTAAACTGCAAGGGCATACAATCAAAATATTGATATTAGACTGCCTCCTGCAGCTCTTTGATCCAGTCAATTTACCTTAAAATATTCCTCTTCTGTGTTGTCTCACTGCTAATGCTTTCAGCTAGACCAGTTGATTAATCCAGCATCCTCAAGCTATGTAGCATTCCACTTCTCCATTGAAATAAATCTGTTCAGTACCTTCCTTCTTTTTATGATTCAGATCATAAGTGGTATTTTTCTTCCACGCTATATTTAGGCCAAAAAGCTGAAATTCTTCCAGGGTTTATAATAACGCAAAAAAAATCGCACGATACTTAGATTTTAAACTGCAAGGGCATACAATCAAAATATTGATATTAGACTGCCTCCTGCAGCTCTTTGATCCAGTCAATTTACCTTAAAATATTCCTCTTCTGTGTTGTCTCACTGCTAATGCTTTCAGCTAGACCAGTTGATTAATCCAGCATCCTCAAGCTATGTAGCATTCCACTTCTCCATTGAAATAAATCTGTTCAGTACCTTCCTTCTTTTTATGATTCAGATCATAAGTGGTATTTTTCTTCCACGCTATATTTAGGCCAAAAAGCTGAAATTCTTCCAGGGTTTATAATAACGCAAAAAAATCGCACGATACTTAGATTTTAAACTGCAAGGGCATACAATCAAAATATTGATATTAGACTGCCTCCTGCAGCTGTTTGATCCAGTCAATTTCTCTTAAAATATTCCTCTTCTGTGTTGTCTCACTGCTAATGCTTTCAGCTAGACCAGTTGATTAATCCAGCATCCTCAAGCTATGAGGCATTTAACTTCTCCAGTGAAATAAATCTGTTCGGTACCTTCCTTCTTTTTATGATTCATATCATAAGTGGTATTCTTCTTCCATGCTCCATTGAGGCCAAAAAGCTTAAATTCGTCCAGGGTTTATAATAACGCAAAAAAATTGCACAATACTTAGATTTTAAACTGCAAGGGCATACAATCAAAATATTGATATTAGACTGCCTCCTGCAGCTGTTTGATCCAGTCAACTTCTCTTAAAATGTTCCTTTTCTGGGTTGTCTCACTCCAAGGATATCAGCTAGATTAGTCTAATAATCCAGCGTCCTCAAGCTATGTAGCATTCAACTTCTCCGGTAAACTACATCGGTCAAGTACCTTCACTATTTTTTGGAAATGCTGCATGAGTGCTCTTTTTCTTCCACACTTCATCTAGACCAAAAAGCTAAAATTCTGCAAGGTTGGATTTTACCGCAAAAAATTACACGATACTCAGATTTTAAATTGCAAGGGCATACAATCAACATATTGACATTAATTAAAAGTGAAAAAGTAAGTTTACATGATAAATAGCTAAAACAGTGTCATCACTGCTGTGAAAAAAAATGTAGCACATTCAAATTCTAAGCAAGGTGTAAACTTACTCTTTCACTTTGTATGGCCACCTCCTCCCCAATGCCATACCAGTCCTCTCCAGATAAGTAGTCATTTTTGGCACATTCACTATTCCGCTTGAAATGGTTGACCAAAATTTTTACCACATTTATTAACATTTTAACAAAAACCTCAATCTTAGTATTTGTTTAAAACCATAAAACAGTTGGGCATTATGAATCTAAAAAAATTGAAGGAGAGTCTACTCACATGACCTAGGCTATTTCTTGACCTAAATGCCTGAGCAACCTCAATAACTGAACCCCTCTACCTTCTGTATCATGATTAATGCGACATAAAGCTGGTGTGTTTGTCATCTCAGAAGCGAATCCAAAGCTTTCATTCTTGGAGTCCCATCAAAATCCAAAAAGAGGGAAGAAAAAAATGCATCCGTTCTTTTAATCGGTTGCCAAAGTTCAGAGACTTGCTCCTGCAGCTGTTTTATCTAGTCAACTTCTCCTTAAAATGTTCTTCTCCTGTGTTGTCTCACTGCCAGTGCTTTTAGCTAGATCAGTCTAGTAATCCAGCATCCTCAAGCTATGAGGCATTTAACTTCTCCAGTGAAATAAATCTGTTCGGTACCTTCCTTATTTTTATGATTCATATCATAAGTGGTATTCTTTTTCCATGCTCCATTGAGGCCAAAAAGCTTAAATTCGTCCAGGGTTTCTAATAACGCAAAAAAAATTGCACGATACTTAGATTTTAAACTGCAAGGGCATACAATCAAAATATTGATATTAGACTGCCTCCTGCAGCTCTTTGATCCAGTCAATTTACCTTAAAATATTCCTCTTCTGTGTTGTCTCACTGCTAATGCTTTCAGCTAGACCAGTTGATTAATCCAGCATCCTCAAGCTATGTAGCATTCCACTTCTCCATTGAAATAAATCTGTTCAGTACCTTCCTTCTTTTTATGATTCAGATCATAAGTGGTATTTTTCTTCCACGCTATATTTAGGCCAAAAAGCTGAAATTCTTCCAGGGTTTATAATAACGCAAAAAAAAATCGCACGATACTTAGATTTTAAACTGCAAGGGCATACAATCAAAATATTGATATTAGACTGCCTCCTGCAGCTGTTTGATCCAGTCAATTTCTCTTAAAATATTCCTCTTCTGTGTTGTCTCACTGCTAATGCTTTCAGCTAGACCAGTTGATTAATCCAGCATCCTCAAGCTATGAGGCATTTAACTTCTCCAGCGAAATAAATCTGTTCGGTACCTTCCTTCTTTTTATGATTCATATCATAAGTGGTATTCTTCTTCCATGCTCCATTGAGGCCAAAAAGATTAAATTCGTCCAGGGTTTATAATAACGCAAAAAAATCGCACAATACTTAGATTTTAAACTGCAAGGGCATACAATCAAAATATTGATATTAGACTGCCTCCTGCAGCTGTTTGATCCAGTCAACTTCTCTTAAAATGTTCCTTTTCTGGGTTGTCTCACTCCAAGGATATCAGCTAGATTAGTCTAATAATCCAGCGTCCTCAAGCTATGTAGCATTCAACTTCTCCGGTAAACTACATCGGTCAAGTACCTTCACTATTTTTTGGAAATGCTGCATGAGTGCTCTTTTTCTTCCACACTTCATCTAGACCAAAAAGCTAAAATTCTGCAAGGTTGGATTTTACCGCAAAAAATCACACGATACTCGGATTTTAAATTGCAAGGGCATACAATCAACATATTGACATTAATTAAAAGTGAAAAAGTAAGTTTACACGATAAATAGCTAAAACAGTGTCATCACTGCTGTGAAAAAAAATGTAGCACATTCAAATTCTAAGCAAGGTGTAAACTTACTCTTTCACTTTGTATGGCCACCTCCTCCCCAATGCCATACCAGTCCTCTCCAGATAAGTAGTCATTTTTGGCACATTCACTATTCCGCTTGAAATGGTTGACCAAAATTTTTACCACATTTATTAACATTTTAACAAAAACCTCAATCTTAGTATTTGTTTAAAACCATAAAACAGTTGGGCATTATGAATCTAAAAAAAATTGAAGGAGAGTCTACTCACATGACCTAGGCTATTTCTTGACCTAAATGCCTGAGCAACCTCAATAACTGAACCCTTCTACCTTCTGTATCATGATTAATGCGACATAAAGCTGGTGTGTTTCAGAAGCGAATCCAAAGCTTTCATTCTTGGAGTCCCATCAAAATCCAAAAAGAGGGAAGAAAAAAATGCATCCGTTCTTTTAATCGGTTGCCAAAGTTCAGAGACTTGCTCCTGCAGCTGTTTTATCTAGTCAACTTCTCCTTAAAATGTTCTTCTCCTGTGTTGTCTCACTGCCAGTGCTTTTAGCTAGATCAGTCTAGTAATCCAGCATCCTCAAGCTATGAGGCATTTAACTTCTCCAGTGAAATAAATCTGTTCGGTACCTTCCTTCTTTTTATGATTCATATCATAAGTGGTATTCTTTTTCCATGCTCCATTGAGGCCAAAAAGCTTAAATTCGTCCAGGGTTTATAATAACGCAAAAAAAATCGCACGATACTTAGATTTTAAACTGCAAGGGCATACAATCAAAATATTGATATTAGACTGCCTCCTGCAGCTCTTTGATCCAGTCAATTTACCTTAAAATATTCCTCTTCTGTGTTGTCTCACTGCTAATGCTTTCAGCTAGACCAGTTGATTAATCCAGCATCCTCAAGCTATGTAGCATTCCACTTCTCCATTGAAATAAATCTGTTCAGTACCTTCCTTCTTTTTATGATTCAGATCATAAGTGGTATTTTTCTTCCACGCTATATTTAGGCCAAAAAGCTGAAATTCTTCCAGGGTTTATAATAACGCAAAAAAAATCGCACGATACTTAGATTTTAAACTGCAAGGGCATACAATCAAAATATTGATATTAGACTGCCTCCTGCAGCTGTTTGATCCAGTCAATTTCTCTTAAAATATTCCTCTTCTGTGTTGTCTCACTGCTAATGCTTTCAGCTAGACCAGTTGATTAATCCAGCATCCTCAAGCTATGAGGCATTTAACTTCTCCAGCGAAATAAATCTGTTCGGTACCTTCCTTCTTTTTATGATTCATATCATAAGTGGTATTCTTCTTCCATGCTCCATTGAGGCCAAAAAGCTTAAATTCGTCCAGGGTTTATAATAACGCAAAAAAATCGCACAATACTTAGATTTTAAACTGCAAGGGCATACAATCAAAATATTGATATTAGACTGCCTCCTGCAGCTGTTTGATCCAGTCAACTTCTCTTAAAATGTTCCTTTTCTGGGTTGTCTCACTCCAAGGATATCAGCTAGATTAGTCTAATAATCCAGCGTCCTCAAGCTATGTAGCATTCAACTTCTCCGGTAAACTACATCGGTCAAGTACCTTCACTATTTTTTGGAAATGCTGCATGAGTGCTCTTTTTCTTCCACACTTCATCTAGACCAAAAAGCTAAAATTCTGCAAGGTTGGATTTTACCGCAAAAAATTACACGATACTCGGATTTTAAATTGCAAGGGCATACAATCAACATATTGACATTAATTAAAAGTGAAAAAGTAAGTTTACACGATAAATAGCTAAAACAGTGTCATCACTGCTGTGAAAAAAAATGTAGCACATTCAAATTCTAAGCAAGGTGTAAACTTACTCTTTCACTTTGTATGGCCACCTCCTCCCCAATGCCATACCAGTCCGCTCCAGATAAGTAGTCATTTTTGGCACATTCACTATTCCGCTTGAAATGGTTGACCAAAATTTTTACCACATTTATTAACATTTTAACAAAAACCTCAATCTTAGTATTTGTTTAAAACCATAAAACAGTTGGGCATTATGAATCTAAAAAAATTGAAGGAGAGTCTACTCACATGACCTAGGCTATTTCTTGACCTAAATGCCTGAGCAACCTCAATAACTGAACCCCTCTACCTTCTGTATCATGATTAATGCGACATAAAGCTGGTGTGTTTGTCATCTCAGAAGCGAATCCAAAGCTTTCATTCTTGGAGTCCCATCAAAATCCAAAAAGAGGGAAGAAAAAAATGCATCCGTTCTTTTAATCGGTTGCCAAAGTTCAGAGACTTGCTCCTGCAGCTGTTTTATCTAGTCAACTTCTCCTTAAAATGTTCTTCTCCTGTGTTGTCTCACTGCCAGTGCTTTTAGCTAGATCAGTCTAGTAATCCATCATCCTCAAGCTATGAGGCATTTAACTTCTCCAGTGAAATAAATCTGTTCGGTACCTTCCTTATTTTTATGATTCATATCATAAGTGGTATTCTTTTTCCATGCTCCATTGAGGCCAAAAAGCTTAAATTCGTCCAGGGTTTATAATAACGCAAAAAAAATTGCACGGTACTTAGATTTTAAACTGCAAGGGCATACAATCAAAATATTGATATTAGACTGCCTCCTGCAGCTCTTTGATCCAGTCAATTTACCTTAAAATATTCCTCTTCTGTGTTGTCTCACTGCTAATGCTTTCAGCTAGACCAGTTGATTAATCCAGCATCCTCAAGCTATGAGGCATTTAACTTCTCCAGTGAAATAAATCTGTTCGGTACCTTCCTTCTTTTTATGATTCATATCATAAGTGGTATTCTTCTTCCATGCTCCATTGAGGCCAAAAAGCTTAAATTCGTCCAGGGTTTATAATCACGCAAAAAAATCGCACAATACTTAGATTTTAAACTGCAAGGGCATACAATCAAAATATTGATATTAGACTGCCTCCTGCAGCTCTTTGATCCAGTCAATTTACCTTAAAATATTCCTCTTCTGTGTTGTCTCACTGCTAATGCTTTCAGCTAGACCAGTTGATTAATCCAGCATCCTCAAGCTATGAGGCATTGAACTTCTCCAGTGAAATAAATCTGTTCGGTACCTTCCTTCTTTTTATGATTCATATCATAAGTGGTATTCTTCTTCCATGCTCCATTGAGGCCAAAAAGCTTAAATTCGTCCAGGGTTTATAATAACGCAAAAAAATCGCACAATACTTAGATTTTAAACTGCAAAGGCATACAATCAAAATATTGATATTAGACTGCCTCCTGCAGCTGTTTGATCCAGTCAACTTCTCTTAAAATGTTCCTTTTCTGGGTTGTCTCACTCCAAGGATATCAGCTAGATTAGTCTAATAATCCAGCGTCCTCAAGCTATGTAGCATTCAACTTCTCCGGTAAACTACATCGGTCAAGTACCTTCACTATTTTTGGGAAATGCTGCATGAGTGCTCTTTTTCTTCCACACTTCATCTAGACCAAAAAGCTAAAATTCTGCAAGGTTGGATTTTACCGCAAAAAATTACACGATACTCGGATTTTAAATTGCAAGGGCATACAATCAACATATTGACATTAATTAAAAGTGAAAAAGTAAGTTTACACGATAAATAGCTAAAACAGTGTCATCACTGCTGTGAAAAAAAATGTAGCACATTCAAATTCTAAGCAAGGTGTAAACTTACTCTTTCACTTTGTATGGCCACCTCCTCCCCAATGCCATACCAGTCCTCTCCAGATAAGTAGTCATTTTTGGCACATTCACTATTCCGCTTGAAATGGTTGACCAAAATTTTTACCACATTTATTAACATTTTAACAAAAACCTCAATCTTAGTATTTGTTTAAAACCATAAAACAGTTGGGCATTATGAATCTAAAAAAATTGAAGGAGAGTCTACTCACATGACCTAGGCTATTTCTTGACCTAAATGCCTGAGCAACCTCAATAACTGAACCCCTTACCTTCTGTATCATGATTAATGCGACATAAAGCTGGTGTGTTTGTCATCTCAGAAGCGAATCCAAAGCTTTCATTCTTGGAGTCCCATCAAAATCCAAAAAGAGGGAAGAAAAAAATGCATCCGTTCTTTTAATCGGTTGCCAAAGTTCAGAGACTTGCTCCTGCAGCTGTTTTATCTAGTCAACTTCTCCTTAAAATGTTCTTCTCCTGTGTTGTCTCACTGCCAGTGCTTTTAGCTAGATCAGTCTAGTAATCCAGCATCCTCAAGCTATGAGGCATTTAACTTCTCCAGTGAAATAAATCTGTTCGGTACCTTCCTTATTTTTATGATTCATATCATAAGTGGTATTCTTTTTCCATGCTCCATTGAGGCCAAAAAGCTTAAATTCGTCCAGGGTTTATAATAACGCAAAAAAAATTGCACGATACTTAGATTTTAAACTGCAAGGGCATACAATCAAAATATTGATATTAGACTGCCTCCTGCAGCTCTTTGATCCAGTCAATTTACCTTAAAATATTCCTCTTCTGTGTTGTCTCACTGCTAATGCTTTCAGCTAGACCAGTTGATTAATCCAGCATCCTCAAGCTATGTAGCATTCCACTTCTCCATTGAAATAAATCTGTTCAGTACCTTCCTTCTTTTTATGATTCAGATCATAAGTGGTATTTTTCTTCCACGCTATATTTAGGCCAAAAAGCTGAAATTCTTCCAGGGTTTATAATAACGCAAAAAAAATCGCACGATACTTAGATTTTAAACTGCAAGGGCATACAATCAAAATATTGATATTAGACTGCCTCCTGCAGCTCTTTGATCCAGTCAATTTACCTTAAAATATTCCTCTTCTGTGTTGTCTCACTGCTAATGCTTTCAGCTAGACCAGTTGATTAATCCAGCATCCTCAAGCTATGTAGCATTCCACTTCTCCATTGAAATAAATCTGTTCAGTACCTTCCTTCTTTTTATGATTCAGATCATAAGTGGTATTTTTCTTCCACGCTATATTTAGGCCAAAAAGCTGAAATTCTTCCAGGGTTTATAATAACGCAAAAAAAATCGCACGATACTTAGATTTTAAACTGCAAGGGCATACAATCAAAATATTGATATTAGACTGCCTCCTGCAGCTGTTTGATCCAGTCAATTTCTCTTAAAATATTCCTCTTCTGTGTTGTCTCACTGCTAATGCTTTCAGCTAGACCAGTTGATTAATCCAGCATCCTCAAGCTATGAGGCATTTAACTTCTCCAGCGAAATAAATCTGTTCGGTACCTTCCTTCTTTTTATGATTCATATCATAAGTGGTATTCTTCTTCCATGCTCCATTGAGGCCAAAAAGCTTAAATTCGTCCAGGGTTTATAATAACGCAAAAAAATCGCACAATACTTAGATTTTAAACTGCAAGGGCATACAATCAAAATATTGATAGTAGACTGCCTCCTGCAGCTGTTTGATCCAGTCAACTTCTCTTAAAATGTTCCTTTTCTGGGTTGTCTCACTCCAAGGATATCAGCTAGATTAGTCTAATAATCCAGCGTCCTCAAGCTATGTAGCATTCAACTTCTCCGGTAAACTACATCGGTCAAGTACCTTCACTATTTTTTGGAAATGCTGCATGAGTGCTCTTTTTCTTCCACACTTCATCTAGACCAAAAAGCTAAAATTCTGCAAGGTTGGATTTTACCGCAAAAAATCACACGATACTCGGATTTTAAATTGCAAGGGCATACAATCAACATATTGACATTAATTAAAAGTGAAAAAGTAAGTTTACACGATAAATAGCTAAAACAGTGTCATCACTGCTGTGAAAAAAAATGTAGCACATTCAAATTCTAAGCAAGGTGTAAACTTACTCTTTCACTTTGTATGGCCACCTCCTCCCCAATGCCATACCAGTCCTCTCCAGATAAGTAGTCATTTTTGGCACATTCACTATTCCGCTTGAAATGGTTGACCAAAATTTTTACCACATTTATTAACATTTTAACAAAAACCTCAATCTTAGTATTTGTTTAAAACCATAAAACAGTTGGGCATTATGAATCTAAAAAAATTGAAGGAGAGTCTACTCACATGACCTAGGCTATTTCTTGACCTAAATGCCTGAGCAACCTCAATAACTGAACCCCTCTACCTTCTGTATCATGATTAATGCGACATAAAGCTGGTGTGTTTGTCATCTCAGAAGCGAATCCAAAGCTTTCATTCTTGGAGTCCCATCAAAATCCAAAAAGAGGGAAGAAAAAAATGCATCCGTTCTTTTAATCGGTTGCCAAAGTTCAGAGACTTGCTCCTGCAGCTGTTTTATCTAGTCAACTTCTCCTTAAAATGTTCTTCTCCTGTGTTGTCTCACTGCCAGTGCTTTTAGCTAGATCAGTCTAGTAATCCAGCATCCTCAAGCTATGAGGCATTTAACTTCTCCAGTGAAATAAATCTGTTCGGTACCTTCCTTATTTTTATGATTCATATCATAAGTGGTATTCTTTTTCCATGCTCCATTGAGGCCAAAAAGCTTAAATTCGTCCAGGGTTTATAATAACGCAAAAAAAATTGCACGATACTTAGATTTTAAACTGCAAGGGCATACAATCAAAATATTGATATTAGACTGCCTCCTGCAGCTCTTTGATCCAGTCAATTTACCTTAAAATATTCCTCTTCTGTGTTGTCTCACTGCTAATGCTTTCAGCTAGACCAGTTGATTAATCCAGCATCCTCAAGCTATGTAGCATTCCACTTCTACATTGAAATAAATCTGTTCGGTACCTTCCTTCTTTGTATGATTCAGATCATAAGTGGTATTTTTCTTCCACGCTATATTTAGGCCAAAAAGCTGAAATTCTTCCAGGGTTTATAATAACGCAAAAAAAATCGCACGATACTTAGATTTTAAACTGCAAGGGCATACAATCAAAATATTGATATTAGACTGCCTCCTGCAGCTGTTTGATCCAGTCAATTTCTCTTAAAATATTCCTCTTCTGTGTCGTCTCACTGCTAATGCTTTCAGCTAGACCAGTTGATTAATCCAGCATCCTCAAGCTATGAGGCATTTAACTTCTCCAGTGAAATAAATCTGTTCGGTACCTTCCTTCTTTTTATGATTCATATCATAAGTGGTATTCTTCTTCCATGCTCCATTGAGGCCAAAAAGCTTAAATTCGTCCAGGGTTTATAATAACGCAAAAAAATCGCACGATACTTAGATTTTAAACTGCAAGGGCATACAATCAAAATATTGATATTAGACTGCCTCCTGCAGCTGTTTGATCCAGTCAACTACTCTTAAAATGTTCCTTTTCTGGGTTGTCTCACTCCAAGGATATCAGCTAGATTAGTCTAATAATCCAGTGTCCTCAAGCTATGTAGCATTCAACTTCTCCGGTAAACTACATCGGTCAAGTACCTTCACTATTTTTTGGAAATGCTGCATGAGTGCTCTTTTTCTTCCACACTTCATCAAGACCAAAAAGCTAAAAGTCTGCAAGGTTGGATTTTACCGCAAAAAAATCACACGATACTCGGATTTTAAATTGCAAGGGCATACAATCAACATATTGACATTAATTAAAAGTGAAAAAGTAAGTTTACACGATAAATAGCTAAAACAGTGTCATCACTGCTGTGAAAAAAAATGTAGCACATTCAAATTCTAAGCAAGGTGTAAACTTACTCTTTCACTTTGTATGGCCACCTCCTCCCCAATGCCATACCAGTCCTCTCCAGATAAGTTGTAATTTTTGGCACATTCACTATTCCGCTTGAAATGGTTGACCAAAATTTTTACCACATTTATTAACATTTTAACAAAAACCTCAATCTTAGTATTTGTTTAAAACCATAAAACAGTTGGGCATTATGAATCTAAAAAAATTGAAGGAGAGTCTACTCACATGACCTAGGCTATTTCTTGACCTAAATGCCTGAGCAACCTCAATAACTGAACCCCTCTACCTTCTGTATCATGATTAATGCGACATAAAGCTGGTGTGTTTGTCATCTCAGAAGCGAATCCAAAGCTTTCATTCTTGGAGTCCCATCAAAATCCAAAAAGAGGGAAGAAAAAAATGCATCCGTTATTTTAATCAGTTGCCAAAGTTCAGAGACTTGCTCCTGCAGCTGTTTTATCTAGTCAACTTCTCCTTAAAATGTTCTTCTCCTGTGTTGTCTCACTGCCAGTGCTTTTAGCTAGATCAGTCTAGTAATCCAGCATCCTCAAGCTATGAGGCATTTAACTTCTCCAGTGAAATAAATCTGTTCGGTACCTTCCTTATTTTTATGATTCATATCATAAGTGGTATTCTTTTTCCATGCTCCATTGAGGCCAAAAAGCTTAAATTCGTCCAGGGTTTATAATAACGCAAAAAAAATTGCACGATACTTAGATTTTAAACTGCAAGGGCATACAATCAAAATATTGATATTAGACTGCCTCCTGCAGCTCTTTGATCCAGTCAATTTACCTTAAAATATTCCTCTTCTGTGTTGTCTCACTGCTAATGCTTTCAGCTAGACCAGTTGATTAATCCAGCATCCTCAAGCTATGTAGCATTCCACTTCTCCATTGAAATAAATCTGTTCAGTACCTTCCTTCTTTTTATGATTCAGATCATAAGTGGTATTTTTCTTCCACGCTATATTTAGGCCAAAAAGCTGAAATTCTTCCAGGGTTTATAATAACGCAAAAAAAATCGCACGATACTTAGATTTTAAACTGCAAGGGCATACAATCAAAATATTGATATTAGACTGCCTCCTGCAGCTGTTTGATCCAGTCAATTTCTCTTAAAATATTCCTCTTCTGTGTTGTCTCGCTGCTAATGCTTTCAGCTAGACCAGTTGATTAATCCAGCATCCTCAAGCTATGAGGCATTTAACTTCTCCAGCGAAATAAATCTGTTCGGTACCTTCCTTCTTTTTATGATTCATATCATAAGTGGTATTCTTCTTCCATGCTCCATTGAGGCAAAAAAGCTTAAATTCGTCCAGGGTTTATAATAACGCAAAAAAATCGCACAATACTTAGATTTTAAACTGCAAGGGCATACAATCAAAATATTGATATTAGACTGCCTCCTGCAGCTGTTTGATCCAGTCAACTTCTCTTAAAATGTTCCTTTTCTGGGTTGTCTCACTCCAAGGATATCAGCTAGATTAGTCTAATAATCCAGCGTCCTCAAGCTATGTAGCATTCAACTTCTCCGGTAAACTACATCGGTCAAGTACCTTCACTATTTTTTGGAAATGCTGCATGAGTGCTCTTTTTCTTCCACACTTCATCTAGACCAAAAAGCTAAAATTCTGCAAGGTTGGATTTTACCGCAAAAAATTACACGATACTCAGATTTTAAATTGCAAGGGCATACAATCAACATATTGACATTAATTAAAAGTGAAAAAGTAAGTTTACACGATAAATAGCTAAAACAGTGTCATCACTGCTGTGAAAAAAAATGTAGCACATTCAAATTCTAAGCAAGGTGTAAACTTACTCTTTCACTTTGTATGGCCACCTCCTCCCCAATGCCATACCAGTCCTCTCCAGATAAGTAGTCATTTTTGGCACATTCACTATTCCGCTTGAAATGGTTGACCAAAATTTTTACCACATTTATTAACATTTTAACAAAAACCTCAATCTTAGTATTTGTTTAAAACCATAAAACAGTTGGGCATTATGAATCTAAAAAAATTGAAGGAGAGTCTACTCACATGACCTAGGCTATTTCTTGACCTAAATGCCTGAGCAACCTCAATAACTGAACCCTTCTACCTTCTGTATCATGATTAATGCGACATAAAGCTGGTGTGTCTCAGAAGCGAATCCAAAGCTTTCATTCTTGGAGTCCCATCAAAATCCAAAAAGAGGGAAGAAAAAAATGCATCCGTTCTTTTAATCGGTTGCCAAAGTTCAGAGACTTGCTCCTGCAGCTGTTTTATCTAGTCAACTTCTCCTTAAAATGTTCTTCTCCTGTGTTGTCTCACTGCCAGTGCTTTTAGCTAGATCAGTCTAGTAATCCAGCATCCTCAAGCTATGAGGCATTTAACTTCTCCAGTGAAATAAATCTGTTCGGTACCTTCCTTATTTTTATGATTCATATCATAAGTGGTATTCTTTTTCCATGCTCCATTGAGGCCAAAAAGCTTAAATTCGTCCAGGGTTTATAATAACGCAAAAAAAATTGCACGGTACTTAGATTTTAAACTGCAAGGGCATACAATCAAAATATTGATATTAGACTGCCTCCTGCAGCTCTTTGATCCAGTCAATTTACCTTAAAATATTCCTCTTCTGTGTTGTCTCACTGCTAATGCTTTCAGCTAGACCAGTTGATTAATCCAGCATCCTCAAGCTATGAGGCATTTAACTTCTCCAGTGAAATAAATCTGTTCGGTACCTTCCTTCTTTTTATGATTCATATCATAAGTGGTATTCTTCTTCCATGCTCCATTGAGGCCAAAAAGCTTAAATTCGTCCAGGGTTTATAATCACGCAAAAAAATCGCACAATACTTAGATTTTAAACTGCAAGGGCATACAATCAAAATATTGATATTAGACTGCCTCCTGCAGCTCTTTGATCCAGTCAATTTACCTTAAAATATTCCTCTTCTGTGTTGTCTCACTGCTAATGCTTTCAGCTAGACCAGTTGATTAATCCAGCATCCTCAAGCTATGAGGCATTGAACTTCTCCAGTGAAATAAATCTGTTCGGTACCTTCCTTCTTTTTATGATTCATATCATAAGTGGTATTCTTCTTCCATGCTCCATTGAGGCCAAAAAGCTTAAATTCGTCCAGGGTTTATAATAACGCAAAAAAATCGCACAATACTTAGATTTTAAACTGCAAGGGCATACAATCAAAATATTGATATTAGACTGCCTCCTGCAGCTGTTTGATCCAGTCAACTTCTCTTAAAATGTTCCTTTTCTGGGTTGTCTCACTCCAAGGATATCAGCTAGATTAGTCTAATAATCCAGCGTCCTCAAGCTATGTAGCATTCAACTTCTCCGGTAAACTACATCGGTCAAGTACCTTCACTATTTTTGGGAAATGCTGCATGAGTGCTCTTTTTCTTCCACACTTCATCTAGACCAAAAAGCTAAAATTCTGCAAGGTTGGATTTTACCGCAAAAAATTACACGATACTCGGATTTTAAATTGCAAGGGCATACAATCAACATATTGACATTAATTAAAAGTGAAAAAGTAAGTTTACACGATAAATAGCTAAAACAGTGTCATCACTGCTGTGAAAAAAAATGTAGCACATTCAAATTCTAAGCAAGGTGTAAACTTACTCTTTCACTTTGTATGGCCACCTCCTCCCCAATGCCATACCAGTCCTCTACAGATAAGTAGTCATTTTTGGCACATTCACTATTCCGCTTGAAATGGTTGACCAAAATTTTTACCACATTTATTAACATTTTAACAAAAACCTCAATCTTAGTATTTGTTTAAAACCATAAAACAGTTGGGCATTATGAATCTAAAAAAATTGAAGGAGAGTCTACTCACATGACCTAGGCTATTTCTTGACCTAAATGCCTGAGCAACCTCAATAACTGAACCCCTCTACCTTCTGTATCATGATTAATGCGACATAAAGCTGGTGTGTTTGTCATCTCAGAAGCGAATCCAAAGCTTTCATTCTTGGAGTCCCATCAAAATCCAAAAAGAGGGAAGAAAAAAATGCATCCGTTCTTTTAATCGGTTGCCAAAGTTCAGAGACTTGCTCCTGCAGCTGTTTTATCTAGTCAACTTCTCCTTAAAATGTTCTTCTCCTGTGTTGTCTCACTGCCAGTGCTTTTAGCTAGATCAGTCTAGTAATCCAGCATCCTCAAGCTATGAGGCATTTAACTTCTCCAGTGAAATAAATCTGTTCGGTACCTTCCTTATTTTTATGATTCATATCATAAGTGGTATTCTTTTTCCATGCTCCATTGAGGCCAAAAAGCTTAAATTCGTCCAGGGTTTATAATAACGCAAAAAAAATTGCACGATACTTAGATTTTAAACTGCAAGGGCATACAATCAAAATATTGATATTAGACTGCCTCCTGCAGCTCTTTGATCCAGTCAATTTACCTTAAAATATTCCTCTTCTGTGTTGTCTCACTGCTAATGCTTTCAGCTAGACCAGTTGATTAATCCAGCATCCTCAAGCTATGTAGCATTCCACTTCTCCATTGAAATAAATCTGTTCAGTACCTTCCTTCTTTTTATGATTCAGATCATAAGTGGTATTTTTCTTCCACGCTATATTTAGGCCAAAAAGCTGAAATTCTTCCAGGGTTTATAATAACGCAAAAAAAATCGCACGATACTTAGATTTTAAACTGCAAGGGCATACAATCAAAATATTGATATTAGACTGCCTCCTGCAGCTCTTTGATCCAGTCAATTTACCTTAAAATATTCCTCTTCTGTGTTGTCTCACTGCTAATGCTTTCAGCTAGACCAGTTGATTAATCCAGCATCCTCAAGCTATGTAGCATTCCACTTCTCCATTGAAATAAATCTGTTCAGTACCTTCCTTCTTTTTATGATTCAGATCATAAGTGGTATTTTTCTTCCACGCTATATTTAGGCCAAAAAGCTGAAATTCTTCCAGGGTTTATAATAACGCAAAAAAATCGCACGATACTTAGATTTTAAACTGCAAGGGCATACAATCAAAATATTGATATTAGACTGCCTCCTGCAGCTGTTTGATCCAGTCAATTTCTCTTAAAATATTCCTCTTCTGTGTTGTCTCACTGCTAATGCTTTCAGCTAGACCAGTTGATTAATCCAGCATCCTCAAGCTATGAGGCATGTAACTTCTCCAGTGAAATAAATCTGTTCGGTACCTTCCTTCTTTTTATGATTCATATCATAAGTGGTATTCTTCTTCCATGCTCCATTGAGGCCAAAAAGCTTAAATTCATCCAGGGTTTATAATAACGCAAAAAAATCGCACAATACTTAGATTTTAAACTGCAAGGGCATACAATCAAAATATTGATATTAGACTGCCTCCTGCAGCTGTTTGATCCAGTCAACTTCTCTTAAAATGTTCCTTTTCTGGGTTGTCTCACTCCAAGGATATCAGCTAGATTAGTCTAATAATCCAGCGTCCTCAAGCTATGTAGCATTCAACTTCTCCAGTAAACTACATCGGTCAAGTACCTTCACTATTTTTTGGAAATGCTGCATGAGTGCTCTTTTTCTTCCACACTTCATCTAGACCAAAAAGCTAAAATTCTGCAAGGTTGGATTTTACCGCAAAAAATTACACGATACTCAGATTTTAAATTGCAAGGGCATACAATCAACATATTGACATTAATTAAAAGTGAAAAAGTAAGTTTACATGATAAATAGCTAAAACAGTGTCATCACTGCTGTGAAAAAAAATGTAGCACATTCAAATTCTAAGCAAGGTGTAAACTTACTCTTTCACTTTGTATGGCCACCTCCTCCCCAATGCCATACCAGTCCTCTCCAGATAAGTAGTCATTTTTGGCACATTCACTATTCCGCTTGAAATGGTTGACCAAAATTTTTACCACATTTATTAACATTTTAACAAAAACCTCAATCTTAGTATTTGTTTAAAACCATAAAACAGTTGGGCATTATGAATCTAAAAAAATTGAAGGAGAGTCTACTCACATGACCTAGGCTATTTCTTGACCTAAATGCCTGAGCAACCTCAATAACTGAACCCCTCTACCTTCTGTATCATGATTAATGCGACATAAAGCTGGTGTGTTTGTCATCTCAGAAGCGAATCCAAAGCTTTCATTCTTGGAGTCCCATCAAAATCCAAAAAGAGGGAAGAAAAAAATGCATCCGTTCTTTTAATCGGTTGCCAAAGTTCAGAGACTTGCTCCTGCAGCTGTTTTATCTAGTCAACTTCTCCTTAAAATGTTCTTCTCCTGTGTTGTCTCACTGCCAGTGCTTTTAGCTAGATCAGTCTAGTAATCCAGCATCCTCAAGCTATGAGGCATTTAACTTCTCCAGTGAAATAAATCTGTTCGGTACCTTCCTTATTTTTATGATTCATATCATAAGTGGTATTCTTTTTCCATGCTCCATTGAGGCCAAAAAGCTTAAATTCGTCCAGGGTTTATAATAACGCAAAAAAAATTGCACGGTACTTAGATTTTAAACTGCAAGGGCATACAATCAAAATATTGATATTAGACTGCCTCCTGCAGCTCTTTGATCCAGTCAATTTACCTTAAAATATTCCTCTTCTGTGTTGTCTCACTGCTAATGCTTTCAGCTAGACCAGTTGATTAATCCAGCATCCTCAAGCTATGAGGCATTTAACTTCTCCAGTGAAATAAATCTGTTCGGTACCTTCCTTCTTTTTATGATTCATATCATAAGTGGTATTCTTCTTCCATGCTCCATTGAGGCCAAAAAGCTTAAATTCGTCCAGGGTTTATAATCACGCAAAAAAATCGCACAATACTTAGATTTTAAACTGCAAGGGCATACAATCAAAATATTGATATTAGACTGCCTCCTGCAGCTCTTTGATCCAGTCAATTTACCTTAAAATATTCCTCTTCTGTGTTGTCTCACTGCTAATGCTTTCAGCTAGACCAGTTGATTAATCCAGCATCCTCAAGCTATGAGGCATTGAACTTCTCCAGTGAAATAAATCTGTTCGGTACCTTCCTTCTTTTTATGATTCATATCATAAGTGGTATTCTTCTTCCATGCTCCATTGAGGCCAAAAAGCTTAAATTCGTCCAGGGTTTATAATAACGCAAAAAAATCGCACAATACTTAGATTTTAAACTGCAAGGGCATACAATCAAAATATTGATATTAGACTGCCTCCTGCAGCTGTTTGATCCAGTCAACTTCTCTTAAAATGTTCCTTTTCTGGGTTGTCTCACTCCAAGGATATCAGCTAGATTAGTCTAATAATCCAGCGTCCTCAAGCTATGTAGCATTCAACTTCTCCGGTAAACTACATCGGTCAAGTACCTTCACTATTTTTGGGAAATGCTGCATGAGTGCTCTTTTTCTTCCACACTTCATCTAGACCAAAAAGCTAAAATTCTGCAAGGTTGGATTTTACCGCAAAAAATTACACGATACTCGGATTTTAAATTGCAAGGGCATACAATCAACATATTGACATTAATTAAAAGTGAAAAAGTAAGTTTACACGATAAATAGCTAAAACAGTGTCATCACTGCTGTGAAAAAAAATGTAGCACATTCAAATTCTAAGCAAGGTGTAAACTTACTCTTTCACTTTGTATGGCCACCTCCTCCCCAATGCCATACCAGTCCTCTCCAGATAAGTAGTCATTTTTGGCACATTCACTATTCCGCTTGAAATGGTTGACCAAAATTTTTACCACATTTATTAACATTTTAACAAAAACCTCAATCTTAGTATTTGTTTAAAACCATAAAACAGTTGGGCATTATGAATCTAAAAAAATTGAAGGAGAGTCTACTCACATGACCTAGGCTATTTCTTGACCTAAATGCCTGAGCAACCTCAATAACTGAACCCCTCTACCTTCTGTATCATGATTAATGCGACATAAAGCTGGTGTGTTTGTCATCTCAGAAGCGAATCCAAAGCTTTCATTCTTGGAGTCCCATCAAAATCCAAAAAGAGGGAAGAAAAAAATGCATCCGTTCTTTTAATCGGTTGCCAAAGTTCAGAGACTTGCTCCTGCAGCTGTTTTATCTAGTCAACTTCTCCTTAAAATGTTCTTCTCCTGTGTTGTCTCACTGCCAGTGCTTTTAGCTAGATCAGTCTAGTAATCCAGCATCCTCAAGCTATGAGGCATTTAACTTCTCCAGTGAAATAAATCTGTTCGGTACCTTCCTTATTTTTATGATTCATATCATAAGTGGTATTCTTTTTCCATGCTCCATTGAGGCCAAAAAGCTTAAATTCGTCCAGGGTTTATAATAACGCAAAAAAAATTGCACGATACTTAGATTTTAAACTGCAAGGGCATACAATCAAAATATTGATATTAGACTGCCTCCTGCAGCTCTTTGATCCAGTCAATTTACCTTAAAATATTCCTCTTCTGTGTTGTCTCACTGCTAATGCTTTCAGCTAGACCAGTTGATTAATCCAGCATCCTCAAGCTATGTAGCATTCCACTTCTCCATTGAAATAAATCTGTTCAGTACCTTCCTTCTTTTTATGATTCAGATCATAAGTGGTATTTTTCTTCCACGCTATATTTAGGCCAAAAAGCTGAAATTCTTCCAGGGTTTATAATAACGCAAAAAAAATCGCACGATACTTAGATTTTAAACTGCAAGGGCATACAATCAAAATATTGATATTAGACTGCCTCCTGCAGCTCTTTGATCCAGTCAATTTCTCTTAAAATATTCCTCTTCTGTGTCGTCTCACTGCTAATGCTTTCAGCTAGACCAGTTGATTAATCCAGCATCCTCAAGCTATGAGGCATTTAACTTCTCCAGTGAAATAAATCTGTTCGGTACCTTCCTTCTTTTTATGATTCATATCATAAGTGGTATTCTTCTTCCATGCTCCATTGAGGCCAAAAAGCTTAAATTCGTCCAGGGTTTATAATAACGCAAAAAAATCGCACGATACTTAGATTTTAAACTGCAAGGGCATACAATCAAAATATTGATATTAGACTGCCTCCTGCAGCTGTTTGATCCAGTCAACTACTCTTAAAATGTTCCTTTTCTGGGTTGTCTCACTCCAAGGATATCAGCTAGATTAGTCTAATAATCCAGTGTCCTCAAGCTATGTAGCATTCAACTTCTCCGGTAAACTACATCGGTCAAGTACCTTCACTATTTTTTGGAAATGCTGCATGAGTGCTCTTTTTCTTCCACACTTCATCAAGACCAAAAAGCTAAAAGTCTGCAAGGTTGGATTTTACCGCAAAAAAATCACACGATACTCGGATTTTAAATTGCAAGGGCATACAATCAACATATTGACATTAATTAAAAGTGAAAAAGTAAGTTTACACGATAAATAGCTAAAACAGTGTCATCACTGCTGTGAAAAAAAATGTAGCACATTCAAATTCTAAGCAAGGTGTAAACTTACTCTTTCACTTTGTATGGCCACCTCCTCCCCAATGCCATACCAGTCCTCTCCAGATAAGTAGTCATTTTTGGCACATTCACTATTCCGCTTGAAATGGTTGACCAAAATTTTTACCACATTTATTAACATTTTAACAAAAACCTCAATCTTAGTATTTGTTTAAAACCATAAAACAGTTGGGCATTATGAATCTAAAAAAATTGAAGGAGAGTCTACTCACATGACCTAGGCTATTTCTTGACCTAAATGCCTGAGCAACCTCAATAACTGAACCCTTCTACCTTCTGTATCATGATTAATGCGACATAAAGCTGGTGTGTTTCAGAAGCGAATCCAAAGCTTTCATTCTTGGAGTCCCATCAAAATCCAAAAAGAGGGAAGAAAAAAATGCATCCGTTCTTTTAATCGGTTGCCAAAGTTCAGAGACTTGCTCCTGCAGCTGTTTTATCTAGTCAACTTCTCCTTAAAATGTTCTTCTCCTGTGTTGTCTTACTGCCAGTGCTTTTAGCTAGATCAGTCTAGTAATCCAGCATCCTCAAGCTATGAGGCATTTAACTTCTCCAGTGAAATAAATCTGTTCGGTACCTTCCTTCTTTTTATGATTCATATCATAAGTGGTATTCTTTTTCCATGCTCCATTGAGGCCAAAAAGCTTAAATTCGTCCAGGGTTTATAATAACGCAAAAAAAATCGCACGATACTTAGATTTTAAACTGCAAGGGCATACAATCAAAATATTGATATTAGACTGCCTCCTGCAGCTCTTTGATCCAGTCAATTTACCTTAAAATATTCCTCTTCTGTGTTGTCTCACTGCTAATGCTTTCAGCTAGACCAGTTGATTAATCCAGCATCCTCAAGCTATGTAGCATTCCACTTCTCCATTGAAATAAATCTGTTCGGTACCTTCCTTCTTTTTATGATTCAGATCATAAGTGGTATTTTTCTTCCACGCTATATTTAGGCCAAAAAGCTGAAATTCTTCCAGGGTTTATAATAACGCAAAAAAAATCGCACGATACTTAGATTTTAAACTGCAAGGGCATACAATCAAAATATTGATATTAGACTGCCTCCTGCAGCTGTTTGATCCAGTCAATTTCTCTTAAAATATTCCTCTTCTGTGTTGTCTCACTGCTAATGCTTTCAGCTAGACCAGTTAATTAATCCAGCATCCTCAAGCTATGAGGCATTTAACTTCTCCAGTGAAATAAATCTGTTCGGTACCTTCCTTCTTTTTATGATTCATATCATAAGTGGTATTCTTCTTCCATGCTCCATTGAGGCCAAAAAGCTTAAATTCGTCCAGGGTTTATAATAACGCAAAAAAATCGCACGATACTTAGATTTTAAACTGCAAGGGCATACAATCAAAATATTGATATTAGACTGCCTCCTGCAGCTGTTTGATCCAGTCAACTTCTCTTAAAATGTTCCTTTTCTGGGTTGTCTCACTCCAAGGATATCAGCTAGATTAGTCTAATAATCCAGTGTCCTCAAGCTATGTAGCATTCAACTTCTCCGGTAAACTACATCGGTCAAGTACCTTCACTATTTTTTGGAAATGCTGCATGAGTGGTCGTTTTCTTCCACACTTCATCTAGACCAAAAAGCTAAAATTCTGCAAGGTTGGATTTTACCGCAAAAAAATCACACGATACTCGGATTTTAAATTGCAAGGGCATACAATCAACATATTGACATTAATTAAAAGTGAAAAAGTAAGTTTACACGATAAATAGCTAAAACAGTGTCATCACTGCTGTGAAAAAAAATGTAGCACATTCAAATTCTAAGCAAGGTGTAAACTTACTCTTTCACTTTGTATGGCCACCTCCTCCCCAATGCCATACCAGTACTCTCCAGATAAGTAGTCATTTTTGGCACATTCACTATTCCGCTTGAAATGGTTAACCAAAATTTTTACCACATTTATTAACATTTTAACAAAAACCTCAATCTTAGTATTTGTTTAAAACCATAAAACAGTTGGGCATTATGAATCTAAAAAAATTGAAGGAGAGTCTACTCACATGACCTAGGCTATTTCTTGACCTAAATGCCTGAGCAACCTCAATAACTGAACCCTTCTACCTTCTGTATCATGATTAATGCGACATAAAGCTGGTGTGTCTCAGAAGCGAATCCAAAGCTTTCATTCTTGGAGTCCCATCAAAATCCAAAAAGAGGGAAGAAAAAAATGCATCCGTTCTTTTAATCGGTTGCCAAAGTTCAGAGACTTGCTCCTGCAGCTGTTTTATCTAGTCAACTTCTCCTTAAAATGTTCTTCTCCTGTGTTGTCTCACTGCCAGTGCTTTTAGCTAGATCAGTCTAGTAATCCAGCATCCTCAAGCTATGAGGCATTTAACTTCTCCAGTGAAATAAATCTGTTCGGTACCTTCCTTATTTTTATGATTCATATCATAAGTGGTATTCTTTTTCCATGCTCCATTGAGGCCAAAAAGCTGAAATTCGTCCAGGGTTTATAATAACGCAAAAAAAATTGCACGATACTTAGATTTTAAACTGCAAGGGCATACAATCAAAATATTGATATTAGACTGCCTCCTGCAGCTCTTTGATCCAGTCAATTTACCTTAAAATATTCCTCTTCTGTGTTGTCTCACTGCTAATGCTTTCAGCTAGACCAGTTGATTAATCCAGCATCCTCAAGCTATGTAGCATTCCACTTCTCCATTGAAATAAATCTGTTCAGTACCTTCCTTCTTTTTATGATTCAGATCATAAGTGGTATTTTTCTTCCACGCTATATTTAGGCCAAAAAGCTGAAATTCTTCCAGGGTTTATAATAACGCAAAAAAAAATCGCACGATACTTAGATTTTAAACTGCAAGGGCATACAATCAAAATATTGATATTAGACTGCCTCCTGCAGCTCTTTGATCCAGTCAATTTACCTTAAAATATTCCTCTTCTGTGTTGTCTCACTGCTAATGCTTTCAGCTAGACCAGTTGATTAATCCAGCATCCTCAAGCTATGTAGCATTCCACTTCTCCATTGAAATAAATCTGTTCAGTACCTTCCTTCTTTTTATGATTCAGATCATAAGTGGTATTTTTCTTCCACGCTATATTTAGGCCAAAAAGCTGAAATTCTTCCAGGGTTTATAATAACGCAAAAAAAATCGCACGATACTTAGATTTTAAACTGCAAGGGCATACAATCAAAATATTGATATTAGACTGCCTCCTGCAGCTGTTTGATCCAGTCAATTTCTCTTAAAATATTCCTCTTCTGTGTTGTCTCACTGCTAATGCTTTCAGCTAGACCAGTTGATTATTCCAGCATCCTCAAGCTATGAGGCATTTAACTTCTCCAGTGAAATAAATCTGTTCGGTACCTTCCTTCTTTTTATGATTCATATCATAAGTGGTATTCTTCTTCCATGCTCCATTGAGGCAAAAAAGCTTAAATTCGTCCAGGGTTTATAATAACGCAAAAAAATCGCACGATACTTAGATTTTAAACTGCAAGGGCATACAATCAAAATATTGATATTAGACTGCCTCCTGCAGCTGTTTGATCCAGTCAACTTCTCTTAAAATGTTCCTTTTCTGGGTTGTCTCACTCCAAGGATATCAGCTAGATTAGTCTAATAATCCAGCGTCCTCAAGCTATGTAGCATTCAACTTCTCCGGTAAACTACATCGGTCAAGTACCTTCACTATTTTTTGGAAATGCTGCATGAGTGCTCTTTTTCTTCCACACTTCATCTAGACCAAAAAGCTAAAATTCTGCAAGGTTGGATTTTACCGCAAAAAATCACACGATACTCGGATTTTAAATTGCAAGGGCATACAATCAACATATTGACATTAATTAAAAGTGAAAAAGTAAGTTTACACGATAAATAGCTAAAACAGTGTCATCACTGCTGTGAAAAAAAATGTAGCACATTCAAATTCTAAGCAAGGTGTAAACTTACTCTTTCACTTTGTATGGCCACCTCCTCCCCAATGTCCTCTCCAGATAAGTAGTCATTTTTGGCACATTCACTATTCCGCTTGAAATGGTTGACCAAAATTTTTACCACATTTATTAACATTTTAACAAAAACCTCAATCTTAGTATTTGTTTAAAACCATAAAACAGTTGGGCATTATGAATCTAAAAAAATTGAAGGAGAGTCTACTCACATGACCTAGGCTATTTCTTGACCTAAATGCCTGAGCAACCTCAATAACTGAACCCTTCTACCTTCTGTATCATGATTAATGCGACATAAAGCTGGTGTGTCTCAGAAGCGAATCCAAAGCTTTCATTATTGGAGTCCCATCAAAATCCAAAAAGACGGAAGAAAAAAATGCATCTGTTCTTTTAATCGGTTGCCAAAGTTCAGAGACTTGCTCCTGCAGCTGTTTTATCTAGTCAACTTCTCCTTAAAATGTTCTTCTCCTGTGTTGTCTCACTGCCAGTGATTTTAGCTAGATCAGTCTAGTAATCCAGCATCCTCAAGCTATGAGGCATTTAACTTCTCCAGTGAAATAAATCTGTTCGGTACCTTCCTTATTTTTATGATTCATATCATAAGTGGTATTCTTTTTCCATGCTCCATTGAGGCCAAAAAGCTTAAATTCGTCCAGGGTTTATAATAACGCAAAAAAAATTGCACGGTACTTAGATTTTAAACTGCAAGGGCATACAATCAAAATATTGATATTAGACTGCCTCCTGCAGCTCTTTGATCCAGTCAATTTACCTTAAAATATTCCTCTTCTGTGTTGTCTCACTGCTAATGCTTTCAGCTAGACCAGTTGATTAATCCAGCATCCTCAAGCTATGTAGCATTCCACTTCTACATTGAAATAAATCTGTTCGGTACCTTCCTTCTTTGTATGATTCAGATCATAAGTGGTATTTTTCTTCCACGCTATATTTAGGCCAAAAAGCTGAAATTCTTCCAGGGTTTATAATAACGCAAAAAAAATCGCACGATACTTAGATTTTAAACTGCAAGGGCATACAATCAAAATATTGATATTAGACTGCCTCCTGCAGCTGTTTGATCCAGTCAATTTCTCTTAAAATATTCCTCTTCTGTGTCGTCTCACTGCTAATGCTTTCAGCTAGACCAGTTGATTAATCCAGCATCCTCAAGCTATGAGGCATTTAACTTCTCCAGTGAAATAAATCTGTTCGGTACCTTCCTTCTTTTTATGATTCATATCATAAGTGGTATTCTTCTTCCATGCTCCATTGAGGCCAAAAAGCTTAAATTCGTCCAGGGTTTATAATAACGCAAAAAAATCGCACGATACTTAGATTTTAAACTGCAAGGGCATACAATCAAAATATTGATATTAGACTGCCTCCTGCAGCTGTTTGATCCAGTCAACTACTCTTAAAATGTTCCTTTTCTGGGTTGTCTCACTCCAAGGATATCAGCTAGATTAGTCTAATAATCCAGTGTCCTCAAGCTATGTAGCATTCAACTTCTCCGGTAAACTACATCGGTCAAGTACCTTCACTATTTTTTGGAAATGCTGCATGAGTGCTCTTTTTCTTCCACACTTCATCAAGACCAAAAAGCTAAAAGTCTGCAAGGTTGGATTTTACCGCAAAAAAATCACACGATACTCGGATTTTAAATTGCAAGGGCATACAATCAACATATTGACATTAATTAAAAGTGAAAAAGTAAGTTTACACGATAAATAGCTAAAACAGTGTCATCACTGCTGTGAAAAAAAATGTAGCACATTCAAATTCTAAGCAAGGTGTAAACTTACTCTTTCACTTTGTATGGCCACCTCCTCCCCAATGCCATACCAGTCCTCTCCAGATAAGTAGTCATTTTTGGCACATTCACTATTCCGCTTGAAATGGTTGACCAAAATTTTTACCACATTTATTAACATTTTAACAAAAACCTCAATCTTAGTATTTGTTTAAAACCATAAAACAGTTGGGCATTATGAATCTAAAAAAAATTGAAGGAGAGTCTACTCACATGACCTAGGCTATTTCTTGACCTAAATGCCTGAGCAACCTCAATAACTGAACCCTTCTACCTTCTGTATCATGATTAATGCGACATAAAGCTGGTGTGTTTCAGAAGCGAATCCAAAGCTTTCATTCTTGGAGTCCCATCAAAATCCAAAAAGAGGGAAGAAAAAAATGCATCCGTTCTTTTAATCGGTTGCCAAAGTTCAGAGACTTGCTCCTGCAGCTGTTTTATCTAGTCAACTTCTCCTTAAAATGTTCTTCTCCTGTGTTGTCTTACTGCCAGTGCTTTTAGCTAGATCAGTCTAGTAATCCAGCATCCTCAAGCTATGAGGCATTTAACTTCTCCAGTGAAATAAATCTGTTCGGTACCTTCCTTCTTTTTATGATTCATATCATAAGTGGTATTCTTTTTCCATGCTCCATTGAGGCCAAAAAGCTTAAATTCGTCCAGGGTTTATAATAACGCAAAAAAAATCGCACGATACTTAGATTTTAAACTGCAAGGGCATACAATCAAAATATTGATATTAGACTGCCTCCTGCAGCTCTTTGATCCAGTCAATTTACCTTAAAATATTCCTCTTCTGTGTTGTCTCACTGCTAATGCTTTCAGCTAGACCAGTTGATTAATCCAGCATCCTCAAGCTATGTAGCATTCCACTTCTCCATTGAAATAAATCTGTTCGGTACCTTCCTTCTTTTTATGATTCAGATCATAAGTGGTATTTTTCTTCCACGCTATATTTAGGCCAAAAAGCTGAAATTCTTCCAGGGTTTATAATAACGCAAAAAAAATCGCACGATACTTAGATTTTAAACTGCAAGGGCATACAATCAAAATATTGATATTAGACTGCCTCCTGCAGCTGTTTGATCCAGTCAATTTCTCTTAAAATATTCCTCTTCTGTGTTGTCTCACTGCTAATGCTTTCAGCTAGACCAGTTGATTAATCCAGCATCCTCAAGCTATGAGGCATTTAACTTCTCCAGTGAAATAAATCTGTTCGGTACCTTCCTTCTTTTTATGATTCATATCATAAGTGGTATTCTTCTTCCATGCTCCATTGAGGCCAAAAAGCTTAAATTCGTCCAGGGTTTATAATAACGCAAAAAAATCGCACGATACTTAGATTTTAAACTGCAAGGGCATACAATCAAAATATTGATATTAGACTGCCTCCTGCAGCTGTTTGATCCAGTCAACTTCTCTTAAAATGTTCCTTTTCTGGGTTGTCTCACTCCAAGGATATCAGCTAGATTAGTCTAATAATCCAGTGTCCTCAAGCTATGTAGCATTCAACTTCTCCGGTAAACTACATCGGTCAAGTACCTTCACTATTTTTTGGAAATGCTGCATGAGTGGTCGTTTTCTTCCACACTTCATCTAGACCAAAAAGCTAAAATTCTGCAAGGTTGGATTTTACCGCAAAAAAATCACACGATACTCGGATTTTAAATTGCAAGGGCATACAATCAACATATTGACATTAATTAAAAGTGAAAAAGTAAGTTTACACGATAAATAGCTAAAACAGTGTCATCACTGCTGTGAAAAAAAATGTAGCACATTCAAATTCTAAGCAAGGTGTAAACTTACTCTTTCACTTTGTATGGCCACCTCCTCCCCAATGCCATACCAGTCCTCTCCAGATAAGTAGTCATTTTTGGCACATTCACTATTCCGCTTGAAATGGTTAACCAAAATTTTTACCACATTTATTAACATTTTAACAAAAACCTCAATCTTAGTATTTGTTTAAAACCATAAAACAGTTGGGCATTATGAATCTAAAAAAATTGAAGGAGAGTCTACTCACATGACCTAGGCTATTTCTTGACCTAAATGCCTGAGCAACCTCAATAACTGAACCCTTCTACCTTCTGTATCATGATTAATGCGACATAAAGCTGGTGTGTCTCAGAAGCGAATCCAAAGCTTTCATTCTTGGAGTCCCATCAAAATCCAAAAAGAGGGAAGAAAAAAATGCATCCGTTCTTTTAATCGGTTGCCAAAGTTCAGAGACTTGCTCCTGCAGCTGTTTTATCTAGTCAACTTCTCCTTAAAATGTTCTTCTCCTGTGTTGTCTCACTGCCAGTGCTTTTAGCTAGATCAGTCTAGTAATCCAGCATCCTCAAGCTATGAGGCATTTAACTTCTCCAGTGAAATAAATCTGTTCGGTACCTTCCTTATTTTTATGATTCATATCATAAGTGGTATTCTTTTTCCATGCTCCATTGAGGCCAAAAAGCTGAAATTCGTCCAGGGTTTATAATAACGCAAAAAAAATTGCACGATACTTAGATTTTAAACTGCAAGGGCATACAATCAAAATATTGATATTAGACTGCCTCCTGCAGCTCTTTGATCCAGTCAATTTACCTTAAAATATTCCTCTTCTGTGTTGTCTCACTGCTAATGCTTTCAGCTAGACCAGTTGATTAATCCAGCATCCTCAAGCTATGTAGCATTCCACTTCTCCATTGAAATAAATCTGTTCAGTACCTTCCTTCTTTTTATGATTCAGATCATAAGTGGTATTTTTCTTCCACGCTATATTTAGGCCAAAAAGCTGAAATTCTTCCAGGGTTTATAATGACGCAAAAAAAAATCGCACGATACTTAGATTTTAAACTGCAAGGGCATACAATCAAAATATTGATATTAGACTGCCTCCTGCAGCTCTTTGATCCAGTCAATTTACCTTAAAATATTCCTCTTCTGTGTTGTCTCACTGCTAATGCTTTCAGCTAGACCAGTTGATTAATCCAGCATCCTCAAGCTATGTAGCATTCCACTTCTCCATTGAAATAAATCTGTTCAGTACCTTCCTTCTTTTTATGATTCAGATCATAAGTGGTATTTTCTTCCACGCTATATTTAGGCCAAAAAGCTGAAATTCTTCCAGGGTTTATAATAACGCAAAAAAAATCGCACGATACTTAGATTTTAAACTGCAAGGGCATACAATCAAAATATTGATATTAGACTGCCTCCTGCAGCTGTTTGATCCAGTCAATTTCTCTTAAAATATTCCTCTTCTGTGTTGTCTCACTGCTAATGCTTTCAGCTAGACCAGTTGATTAATCCAGCATCCTCAAGCTATGAGGCATTTAACTTCTCCAGTGAAATAAATCTGTTCGGTACCTTCCTTCTTTTTATGATTCATATCATAAGTGGTATTCTTCTTCCATGCTCCATTGAGGCAAAAAAGCTTAAATTCGTCCAGGGTTTATAATAACGCAAAAAAATCGCACGATACTTAGATTTTAAACTGCAAGGGCATACAATCAAAATATTGATATTAGACTGCCTCCTGCAGCTGTTTGATCCAGTCAACTTCTCTTAAAATGTTCCTTTTCTGGGTTGTCTCACTCCAAGGATATCAGCTAGATTAGTCTAATAATCCAGCGTCCTCAAGCTATGTAGCATTCAACTTCTCCGGTAAACTACATCGGTCAAGTACCTTCACTATTTTTTGGAAATGCTGCATGAGTGCTCTTTTTCTTCCACACTTCATCTAGACCAAAAAGCTAAAATTCTGCAAGGTTGGATTTTACCGCAAAAAATCACACGATACTCGGATTTTAAATTGCAAGGGCATACAATCAACATATTGACATTAATTAAAAGTGAAAAAGTAAGTTTACACGATAAATAGCTAAAACAGTGTCATCACTGCTGTGAAAAAAAATGTAGCACATTCAAATTCTAAGCAAGGTGTAAACTTACTCTTTCACTTTGTATGGCCACCTCCTCCCCAATGCCATACCAGTCCTCTCCAGATAAGTAGTCATTTTTGGCACATTCACTATTCCGCTTGAAATGGTTGACCAAAATTTTTACCACATTTATTAACATTTTAACAAAAACCTCAATCTTAGTATTTGTTTAAAACCATAAAACAGTTGGGCATTATGAATCTAAAAAAATTGAAGGAGAGTCTACTCACATGACCTAGGCTATTTCTTGACCTAAATGCCTGAGCAACCTCAATAACTGAACCCTTCTACCTTCTGTATCATGATTAATGCGACATAAAGCTGGTGTGTCTCAGAAGCGAATCCAAAGCTTTCATTATTGGAGTCCCATCAAAATCCAAAAAGACGGAAGAAAAAAATGCATCCGTTCTTTTAATCGGTTGCCAAAGTTCAGAGACTTGCTCCTGCAGCTGTTTTATCTAGTCAACTTCTCCTTAAAATGTTCTTCTCCTGTGTTGTCTCACTGCCAGTGATTTTAGCTAGATCAGTCTAGTAATCCAGCATCCTCAAGCTATGAGGCATTTAACTTCTCCAGTGAAATAAATCTGTTCGGTACCTTCCTTATTTTTATGATTCATATCATAAGTGGTATTCTTTTTCCATGCTCCATTGAGGCCAAAAAGCTAAAATTCGTCCAGGGTTTATAATAACGCAAAAAAAATTGCACGGTACTTAGATTTTAAACTGCAAGGGCATACAATCAAAATATTGATATTAGACTGCCTCCTGCAGCTCTTTGATCCAGTCAATTTACCTTAAAATATTCCTCTTCTGTGTTGTCTCACTGCTAATGCTTTCAGCTAGACCAGTTGATTAATCCAGCATCCTCAAGCTATGAGGCATTTAACTTCTCCAGTGAAATAAATCTGTTCGGTACCTTCCTTCTTTTTATGATTCATATCATAAGTGGTATTCTTCTTCCATGCTCCATTGAGGCCAAAAAGCTTAAATTCGTCCAGGGTTTATAATCACGCAAAAAAATCGCACGATACTTAGATTTTAAACTGCAAGGGCATACAATCAAAATATTGATATTAGACTGCCTCCTGCAGCTGTTTGATCCAGTCAACTACTCTTAAAATGTTCCTTTTCTGGGTTGTCTCACTCCAAGGATATCAGCTAGATTAGTCTAATAATCCAGTGTCCTCAAGCTATGTAGCATTCAACTTCTCCGGTAAACTACATCGGTCAAGTACCTTCACTATTTTTTGGAAATGCTGCATGAGTGCTCTTTTTCTTCCACACTTCATCAAGACCAAAAAGCTAAAAGTCTGCAAGGTTGGATTTTACCGCAAAAAAATCACACGATACTCGGATTTTAAATTGCAAGGGCATACAATCAACATATTGACATTAATTAAAAGTGAAAAAGTAAGTTTACACGATAAATAGCTAAAACAGTGTCATCACTGCTGTGAAAAAAAATGTAGCACATTCAAATTCTAAGCAAGGTGTAAACTTACTCTTTCACTTTGTATGGCCACCTCCTCCCCAATGCCATACCAGTCCTCTCCAGATAAGTAGTCATTTTTGGCACATTCACTATTCCGCTTGAAATGGTTGACCAAAATTTTTACCACATTTATTAACATTTTAACAAAAACCTCAATCTTAGTATTTGTTTAAAACCATAAAACAGTTGGGCATTATGAATCTAAAAAAAATTGAAGGAGAGTCTACTCACATGACCTAGGCTATTTCTTGACCTAAATGCCTGAGCAACCTCAATAACTGAACCCTTCTACCTTCTGTATCATGATTAATGCGACATAAAGCTGGTGTGTTTCAGAAGCGAATCCAAAGCTTTCATTCTTGGAGTCCCATCAAAATCCAAAAAGAGGGAAGAAAAAAATGCATCCGTTCTTTTAATCGGTTGCCAAAGTTCAGAGACTTGCTCCTGCAGCTGTTTTATCTAGTCAACTTCTCCTTAAAATGTTCTTCTCCTGTGTTGTCTCACTGCCAGTGCTTTTAGCTAGATCAGTCTAGTAATCCAGCATCCTCAAGCTATGAGGCATTTAACTTCTCCAGTGAAATAAATCTGTTCGGTACCTTCCTTCTTTTTATGATTCATATCATAAGTGGTATTCTTTTTCCATGCTCCATTGAGGCCAAAAAGCTTAAATTCGTCCAGGGTTTATAATAACGCAAAAAAAATCGCACGATACTTAGATTTTAAACTGCAAGGGCATACAATCAAAATATTGATATTAGACTGCCTCCTGCAGCTCTTTGATCCAGTCAATTTACCTTAAAATATTCCTCTTCTGTGTTGTCTCACTGCTAATGCTTTCAGCTAGACCAGTTGATTAATCCAGCATCCTCAAGCTATGTAGCATTCCACTTCTCCATTGAAATAAATCTGTTCAGTACCTTCCTTCTTTTTATGATTCAGATCATAAGTGGTATTTTTCTTCCACGCTATATTTAGGCCAAAAAGCTGAAATTCTTCCAGGGTTTATAATAACGCAAAAAAAATCGCACGATACTTAGATTTTAAACTGCAAGGGCATACAATCAAAATATTGATATTAGACTGCCTCCTGCAGCTGTTTGATCCAGTCAATTTCTCTTAAAATATTCCTCTTCTGTGTTGTCTCACTGCTAATGCTTTCAGCTAGACCAGTTGATTAATCCAGCATCCTCAAGCTATGAGGCATTTAACTTCTCCAGTGAAATAAATCTGTTCGGTACCTTCCTTCTTTTTATGATTCATATCATAAGTGGTATTCTTCTTCCATGCTCCATTGAGGCCAAAAAGCTTAAATTCGTCCAGGGTTTATAATAACGCAAAAAAATCGCACAATACTTAGATTTTAAACTGCAAGGGCATACAATCAAAATATTGATATTAGACTGCCTCCTGCAGCTGTTTGATCCAGTCAACTTCTCTTAAAATGTTCCTTTTCTGGGTTGTCTCACTCCAAGGATATCAGCTAGATTAGTCTAATAATCCAGCATCCTCAAGCTATGTAGCATTCAACTTCTCCGGTAAACTACATCGGTCAAGTACCTTCACTATTTTTTGGAAATGCTGCATGAGTGCTCTTTTTCTTCCACACTTCATCTAGACCAAAAAGCTAAAATTCTGCAAGGTTGGATTTTACCGCAAAAAATTACACGATACTCGGATTTTAAATTGCAAGGGCATACAATCAACATATTGACATTAATTAAAAGTGAAAAAGTAAGTTTACACGATAAATAGCTAAACAGTGTCATCACTGCTGTGAAAAAAAATGTAGCACATTCAAATTCTAAGCAAGGTGTAAACTTACTCTTTCACTTTGTATGGCCACCTCCTCCCCAATGCCATACCAGTCCTCTCCAGATAAGTAGTCATTTTTGGCACATTCACTATTCCGCTTGAAATGGTTGACCAAAATTTTTACCACATTTATTAACATTTTAACAAAAACCTCAATCTTAGTATTTGTTTAAAACCATAAAACAGTTGGGCATTATGAATCTAAAAAAATTGAAGGAGAGTCTACTCACATGACCTAGGCTATTTCTTGACCTAAATGCCTGAGCAACCTCAATAACTGAACCCCTCTACCTTCTGTATCATGATTAATGCGACATAAAGCTGGTGTGTTTGTCATCTCAGAAGCGAATCCAAAGCTTTCATTCTTGGAGTCCCATCAAAATCCAAAAAGAGGGAAGAAAAAATGCATCCGTTCTTTTAATCGGTTGCCAAAGTTCAGAGACTTGCTCCTGCAGCTGTTTTATCTAGTCAACTTCTCCTTAAAATGTTCTTCTCCTGTGTTGTCTCACTGCCAGTGCTTTTAGCTAGATCAGTCTAGTAATCCAGCATCCTCAAGCTATGAGGCATTTAACTTCTCCAGTGAAATAAATCTGTTCGGTACCTTCCTTATTTTTATGATTCATATCATAAGTGGTATTCTTTTTCCATGCTCCATTGAGGCCAAAAAGCTGAAATTCGTCCAGGGTTTATAATAACGCAAAAAAAATTGCACGATACTTAGATTTTAAACTGCAAGGGCATACAATCAAAATATTGATATTAGACTGCCTCCTGCAGCTCTTTGATCCAGTCAATTTACCTTAAAATATTCCTCTTCTGTGTTGTCTCACTGCTAATGCTTTCAGCTAGACCAGTTGATTAATCCAGCATCCTCAAGCTATGTAGCATTCCACTTCTCCATTTAAATAAATCTGTTCAGTACCTTCCTTCTTTTTATGATTCAGATCATAAGTGGTATTTTTCTTCCACGCTATATTTAGGCCAAAAAGCTGAAATTCTTCCAGGGTTTATAATAACGCAAAAAAAATCGCACGATACTTAGATTTTAAACTGCAAGGGCATACAATCAAAATATTGATATTAGACTGCCTCCTGCAGCTCTTTGATCCAGTCAATTTACCTTAAAATATTCCTCTTCTGTGTTGTCTCACTGCTAATGCTTTCAGCTAGACCAGTTGATTAATCCAGCATCCTCAAGCTATGTAGCATTCCACTTCTCCATTGAAATAAATCTGTTCGGTACCTTCCTTATTTTTATGATTCAGATCATAAGTGGTATTTTTCTTCCACGCTATATTTAGGCCAAAAAGCTGAAATTCTTCCAGGGTTTATAATAACGCAAAAAAAATCGCACGATACTTAGATTTTAAACTGCAAGGGCATACAATCAAAATATTGATATTAGACTGCCTCCTGCAGCTGTTTGATCCAGTCCATTTCTCTTAAAATATTCCTCTTCTGTGTTGTCTCACTGCTAATGCTTTCAGCTAGACCAGTTGATTAATCCAGCATCCTCAAGCTATGAGGCATTTAACTTCTCCAGTGAAATAAATCTGTTCGGTACCTTCCTTCTTTTTATGATTCATATCATAAGTGGTATTCTTCTTCCATGCTCCATTGAGGCCAAAAAGCTTAAATTCGTCCAGGGTTTATAATAACGCAAAAAAATCGCACAATACTTAGATTTTAAACTGCAAGGGCATACAATCAAAATATTGATATTAGACTGCCTCCTGCAGCTGTTTGATCCAGTCAACTTCTCTTAAAATGTTCCTTTTCTGGGTTGTCTCACTCCAAGGATATCAGCTAGATTAGTCTAATAATCCAGCGTCCTCAAGCTATGTAGCATTCAACTTCTCCGGTAAACTACATCGGTCAAGTACCTTCACTATTTTTTGGAAATGCTGCATGAGTGCTCTTTTTCTTCCACACTTCATCTAGACCAAAAAGCTAAAATTCTGCAAGGTTGGATTTTACCGCAAAAAATTACACGATACTCAGATTTTAAATTGCAAGGGCATACAATCAACATATTGACATTAATTAAAAGTGAAAAAGTAAGTTTACACGATAAATAGCTAAAACAGTGTCATCACTGCTGTGAAAAAAAATGTAGCACATTCAAATTCTAAGCAAGGTGTAAACTTACTCTTTCACTTTGTATGGCCACCTCCTCCCCAATGCCATACCAGTCCTCTCCAGATAAGTAGTCATTTTTGGCACATTCACTATTCCGCTTGAAATGGTTGACCAAAATTTTTACCACATTTATTAACATTTTAACAAAAACCTCAATCTTAGTATTTGTTTAAAACCATAAAACAGTTGGGCATTATGAATCTAAAAAAATTGAAGGAGAGTCTACTCACATGACCTAGGCTATTTCTTGACCTAAATGCCTGAGCAACCTCAATAACTGAACCCCTCTACCTTCTGTATCATGATTAATGCGACATAAAGCTGGTGTGTTTGTCATCTCAGAAGCGAATACAAAGCTTTCATTCTTGGAGTCCCATCAAAATCCAAAAAGAGGGAAGAAAAAAATGCATCCGTTCTTTTAATCGGTTGCCAAAGTTCAGAGACTTGCTCCTGCAGCTGTTTTATCTAGTCAACTTCTCCTTAAAATGTTCTTCTCCTGTGTTGTCTCACTGCCAGTGCTTTTAGCTAGATCAGTCTAGTAATCCAGCATCCTCAAGCTATGAGGCATTTAACTTCTCCAGTGAAATAAATATGTTCGGTACCTTCCTTATTTTTATGATTCATATCATAAGTGGTATTCTTTTTCCATGCTCCATTGAGGCCAAAAAGCTTAAATTCGTCCAGGGTTTATAATAACGCAAAAAAAATTGCACGATACTTAGATTTTAAACTGCAAGGGCATACAATCAAAATATTGATATTAGACTGCCTCCAGCAGCTCTTTGATCCAGTCAATTTACCTTAAAATATTCCTCTTCTGTGTTGTCTCACTGCTAATGCTTTCAGCTAGACCAGTTGATTAATCCAGCATCCTCAAGCTATGTAGCATTCCACTTCTCCATTGAAATAAATCTGTTCAGTACCTTCCTTCTTTTTATGATTCAGATCATAAGTGGTATTTTTCTTCCACGCTATATTTAGGCCAAAAAGCTGAAATTCTTCCAGGGTTTATAATAACGCAAAAAAAATCGCACGATACTTAGATTTTAAACTGCAAGGGCATACAATCAAAATATTGATATTAGACTGCATCCTGCAGCTGTTTGATCCAGTCAATTTCTCTTAAAATATTCCTCTTCTGTGTTGTCTCACTGCTAATGCTTTCAGCTAGACCAGTTGATTAATCCAGCATCCTCAAGCTATGAGGCATTTAACTTCTCCAGCGAAATAAATCTGTTCGGTACCTTCCTTCTTTTTATGATTCATATCATAAGTGGTATTCTTCTTCCATGCTCCATTGAGGCCAAAAAGCTTAAATTCGTCCAGGGTTTATAATAACGCAAAAAAATCGCACAATACTTAGATTTTAAACTGCAAGGGCATACAATCAAAATATTGATATTAGACTGCCTCCTGCAGCTGTTTGATCCAGTCAACTTCTCTTAAAATGTTCCTTTTCTGGGTTGTCTCACTCCAAGGATATCAGCTAGATTAGTCTAATAATCCAGCGTCCTCAAGCTATGTAGCATTCAACTTCTCCGGTAAACTACATCGGTCAAGTACCTTCACTATTTTTTGGAAATGCTGCATGAGTGCTCTTTTTCTTCCACACTTCATCTAGACCAAAAAGCTAAAATTCTGCAAGGTTGGATTTTACCGCAAAAAATCACACGATACTCGGATTTTAAATTGCAAGGGCATACAATCAACAT
Source organism: Hyperolius riggenbachi (assembly GCF_040937935.1). NCBI lineage: Eukaryota > Metazoa > Chordata > Amphibia > Anura > Hyperoliidae > Hyperolius > Hyperolius riggenbachi. The sequence goes on from NC_090647.1 coordinate 492,435,100, forward strand.
ATTGACATTAATTAAAAGTGAAAAAGTAAGTTTACACGATAAATAGCTAAAACAGTGTCATCACTGCTGTGAAAAAAAAATGTAGCACATTCAAATCCTAAGCAAGGTGTAAACTTACTCTTTCACTTTGTATGGCCACCTCCTCCCCAATGCCATACCAGTCCTCTCCAGATAAGTAGTCATTTTTGGCACATTCACTATTCCGCTTGAAATGGTTGACCAAAATTTTTACCACATTTATTAACATTTTAACAAAAACCTCAATCTTAGTATTTGTTTAAAACCATAAAACAGTTGGGCATTATGAATCTAAAAAAATTGAAGGAGAGTCTACTCACATGACCTAGGCTATTTCTTGACCTAAATGCCTGAGCAACCTCAATAACTGAACCCCTCTACCTTCTGTATCATGATTAATGCGACATAAAGCTGGTGTGTTTGTCATCTCAGAAGCGAATCCAAAGCTTTCATTCTTGGAGTCCCATCAAAATCCAAAAAGAGGGAAGAAAAAAATGCATCCGTTCTTTTAATCGGTTGCCAAAGTTCAGAGACTTGCTCCTGCAGCTGTTTTATCTAGTCAACTTCTCCTTAAAATGTTCTTCTCCTGTGTTGTCTCACTGCCAGTGCTTTTAGCTAGATCAGTCTAGTAATCCAGCATCCTCAAGCTATGAGGCATTTAACTTCTCCAGTGAAATAAATCTGTTCGGTACCTTCCTTATTTTTATGATTCATATCATAAGTGGTATTCTTTTTCCATGCTCCATTGAGGCCAAAAAGCTGAAATTCGTCCAGGGTTTATAATAACGCAAAAAAAATTGCACGATACTTAGATTTTAAACTGCAAGGGCATACAATCAAAATATTGATATTAGACTGCCTCCTGCAGCTCTTTGATCCAGTCAATTTACCTTAAAATATTCCTCTTCTGTGTTGTCTCACTGCTAATGCTTTCAGCTAGACCAGTTGATTAATCCAGCATCCTCAAGCTATGTAGCATTCCACTTCTCCATTGAAATAAATCTGTTCAGTACCTTCCTTCTTCTTATGATTCAGATCATAAGTGGTATTTTTCTTCCACGCTATATTTAGGCCAAAAAGCTGAAATTCTTCCAGGGTTTATAATAACGCAAAAAAAATCGCACGATACTTAGATTTTAAACTGCAAGGGCATACAATCAAAATATTGATATTAGACTGCCTCCTGCAGCTGTTTGATCCAGTCAATTTCTCTTAAAATATTCCTCTTCTGTGTTGTCTCACTGCTAATGCTTTCAGCTAGACCAGTTGATTAATCCAGCATCCTCAAGCTATGAGGCATTTAACTTCTCCAGTGAAATAAATCTGTTCGGTACCTTCCTTCTTTTTATGATTCATATCATAAGTGGTATTCTTCTTCCATGCTCCATTGAGGCCAAAAAGCTTAAATTCGTCCAGGGTTTATAATAACGCAAAAAAATCGCACAATACTTAGATTTTAAACTGCAAGGGCATACAATCAAAATATTGATATTAGACTGCCTCCTGCAGCTGTTTGATCCAGTCAACTTCTCTTAAAATGTTCCTTTTCTGGGTTGTCTCACTCCAAGGATATCAGCTAGATTAGTCTAATAATCCAGCATCCTCAAGCTATGTAGCATTCAACTTCTCCGGTAAACTACATCGGTCAAGTACCTTCACTATTTTTTGGAAATGCTGCATGAGTGCTCTTTTTCTTCCACACTTCATCTAGACCAAAAAGCTAAAATTCTGCAAGGTTGGATTTTACCGCAAAAAATTACACGATACTCGGATTTTAAATTGCAAGGGCATACAATCAACATATTGACATTAATTAAAAGTGAAAAAGTAAGTTTACACGATAAATAGCTAAACAGTGTCATCACTGCTGTGAAAAAAAATGTAGCACATTCAAATTCTAAGCAAGGTGTAAACTTACTCTTTCACTTTGTATGGCCACCTCCTCCCCAATGCCATACCAGTCCTCTCCAGATAAGTAGTCATTTTTGGCACATTCACTATTCCGCTTGAAATGGTTGACCAAAATTTTTACCACATTTATTAACATTTTAACAAAAACCTCAATCTTAGTATTTGTTTAAAACCATAAAACAGTTGGGCATTATGAATCTAAAAAAATTGAAGGAGAGTCTACTCACATGACCTAGGCTATTTCTTGACCTAAATGCCTGAGCAACCTCAATAACTGAACCCCTCTACCTTCTGTATCATGATTAATGCGACATAAAGCTGGTGTGTTTGTCATCTCAGAAGCGAATCCAAAGCTTTCATTCTTGGAGTCCCATCAAAATCCAAAAAGAGGGAAGAAAAAATGCATCCGTTCTTTTAATCGGTTGCCAAAGTTCAGAGACTTGCTCCTGCAGCTGTTTTATCTAGTCAACTTCTCCTTAAAATGTTCTTCTCCTGTGTTGTCTCACTGCCAGTGCTTTTAGCTAGATCAGTCTAGTAATCCAGCATCCTCAAGCTATGAGGCATTTAACTTCTCCAGTGAAATAAATCTGTTCGGTACCTTCCTTATTTTTATGATTCATATCATAAGTGGTATTCTTTTTCCATGCTCCATTGAGGCCAAAAAGCTGAAATTCGTCCAGGGTTTATAATAACGCAAAAAAAATTGCACGATACTTAGATTTTAAACTGCAAGGGCATACAATCAAAATATTGATATTAGACTGCCTCCTGCAGCTCTTTGATCCAGTCAATTTACCTTAAAATATTCCTCTTCTGTGTTGTCTCACTGCTAATGCTTTCAGCTAGACCAGTTGATTAATCCAGCATCCTCAAGCTATGTAGCATTCCACTTCTCCATTTAAATAAATCTGTTCAGTACCTTCCTTCTTTTTATGATTCAGATCATAAGTGGTATTTTTCTTCCACGCTATATTTAGGCCAAAAAGCTGAAATTCTTCCAGGGTTTATAATAACGCAAAAAAAATCGCACGATACTTAGATTTTAAACTGCAAGGGCATACAATCAAAATATTGATATTAGACTGCCTCCTGCAGCTCTTTGATCCAGTCAATTTACCTTAAAATATTCCTCTTCTGTGTTGTCTCACTGCTAATGCTTTCAGCTAGACCAGTTGATTAATCCAGCATCCTCAAGCTATGTAGCATTCCACTTCTCCATTGAAATAAATCTGTTCGGTACCTTCCTTATTTTTATGATTCAGATCATAAGTGGTATTTTTCTTCCACGCTATATTTAGGCCAAAAAGCTGAAATTCTTCCAGGGTTTATAATAACGCAAAAAAAATCGCACGATACTTAGATTTTAAACTGCAAGGGCATACAATCAAAATATTGATATTAGACTGCCTCCTGCAGCTGTTTGATCCAGTCCATTTCTCTTAAAATATTCCTCTTCTGTGTTGTCTCACTGCTAATGCTTTCAGCTAGACCAGTTGATTAATCCAGCATCCTCAAGCTATGAGGCATTTAACTTCTCCAGTGAAATAAATCTGTTCGGTACCTTCCTTCTTTTTATGATTCATATCATAAGTGGTATTCTTCTTCCATGCTCCATTGAGGCCAAAAAGCTTAAATTCGTCCAGGGTTTATAATAACGCAAAAAAATCGCACAATACTTAGATTTTAAACTGCAAGGGCATACAATCAAAATATTGATATTAGACTGCCTCCTGCAGCTGTTTGATCCAGTCAACTTCTCTTAAAATGTTCCTTTTCTGGGTTGTCTCACTCCAAGGATATCAGCTAGATTAGTCTAATAATCCAGCGTCCTCAAGCTATGTAGCATTCAACTTCTCCGGTAAACTACATCGGTCAAGTACCTTCACTATTTTTTGGAAATGCTGCATGAGTGCTCTTTTTCTTCCACACTTCATCTAGACCAAAAAGCTAAAATTCTGCAAGGTTGGATTTTACCGCAAAAAATTACACGATACTCAGATTTTAAATTGCAAGGGCATACAATCAACATATTGACATTAATTAAAAGTGAAAAAGTAAGTTTACACGATAAATAGCTAAAACAGTGTCATCACTGCTGTGAAAAAAAATGTAGCACATTCAAATTCTAAGCAAGGTGTAAACTTACTCTTTCACTTTGTATGGCCACCTCCTCCCCAATGCCATACCAGTCCTCTCCAGATAAGTAGTCATTTTTGGCACATTCACTATTCCGCTTGAAATGGTTGACCAAAATTTTTACCACATTTATTAACATTTTAACAAAAACCTCAATCTTAGTATTTGTTTAAAACCATAAAACAGTTGGGCATTATGAATCTAAAAAAATTGAAGGAGAGTCTACTCACATGACCTAGGCTATTTCTTGACCTAAATGCCTGAGCAACCTCAATAACTGAACCCCTCTACCTTCTGTATCATGATTAATGCGACATAAAGCTGGTGTGTTTGTCATCTCAGAAGCGAATACAAAGCTTTCATTCTTGGAGTCCCATCAAAATCCAAAAAGAGGGAAGAAAAAAATGCATCCGTTCTTTTAATCGGTTGCCAAAGTTCAGAGACTTGCTCCTGCAGCTGTTTTATCTAGTCAACTTCTCCTTAAAATGTTCTTCTCCTGTGTTGTCTCACTGCCAGTGCTTTTAGCTAGATCAGTCTAGTAATCCAGCATCCTCAAGCTATGAGGCATTTAACTTCTCCAGTGAAATAAATATGTTCGGTACCTTCCTTATTTTTATGATTCATATCATAAGTGGTATTCTTTTTCCATGCTCCATTGAGGCCAAAAAGCTTAAATTCGTCCAGGGTTTATAATAACGCAAAAAAAATTGCACGATACTTAGATTTTAAACTGCAAGGGCATACAATCAAAATATTGATATTAGACTGCCTCCAGCAGCTCTTTGATCCAGTCAATTTACCTTAAAATATTCCTCTTCTGTGTTGTCTCACTGCTAATGCTTTCAGCTAGACCAGTTGATTAATCCAGCATCCTCAAGCTATGTAGCATTCCACTTCTCCATTGAAATAAATCTGTTCAGTACCTTCCTTCTTTTTATGATTCAGATCATAAGTGGTATTTTTCTTCCACGCTATATTTAGGCCAAAAAGCTGAAATTCTTCCAGGGTTTATAATAACGCAAAAAAAATCGCACGATACTTAGATTTTAAACTGCAAGGGCATACAATCAAAATATTGATATTAGACTGCATCCTGCAGCTGTTTGATCCAGTCAATTTCTCTTAAAATATTCCTCTTCTGTGTTGTCTCACTGCTAATGCTTTCAGCTAGACCAGTTGATTAATCCAGCATCCTCAAGCTATGAGGCATTTAACTTCTCCAGCGAAATAAATCTGTTCGGTACCTTCCTTCTTTTTATGATTCATATCATAAGTGGTATTCTTCTTCCATGCTCCATTGAGGCCAAAAAGCTTAAATTCGTCCAGGGTTTATAATAACGCAAAAAAATCGCACAATACTTAGATTTTAAACTGCAAGGGCATACAATCAAAATATTGATATTAGACTGCCTCCTGCAGCTGTTTGATCCAGTCAACTTCTCTTAAAATGTTCCTTTTCTGGGTTGTCTCACTCCAAGGATATCAGCTAGATTAGTCTAATAATCCAGCGTCCTCAAGCTATGTAGCATTCAACTTCTCCGGTAAACTACATCGGTCAAGTACCTTCACTATTTTTTGGAAATGCTGCATGAGTGCTCTTTTTCTTCCACACTTCATCTAGACCAAAAAGCTAAAATTCTGCAAGGTTGGATTTTACCGCAAAAAATCACACGATACTCGGATTTTAAATTGCAAGGGCATACAATCAACATATTGACATTAATTAAAAGTGAAAAAGTAAGTTTACACGATAAATAGCTAAAACAGTGTCATCACTGCTGTGAAAAAAAAATGTAGCACATTCAAATCCTAAGCAAGGTGTAAACTTACTCTTTCACTTTGTATGGCCACCTCCTCCCCAATGCCATACCAGTCCTCTCCAGATAAGTAGTCATTTTTGGCACATTCACTATTCCGCTTGAAATGGTTGACCAAAATTTTTACCACATTTATTAACATTTTAACAAAAACCTCAATCTTAGTATTTGTTTAAAACCATAAAACAGTTGGGCATTATGAATCTAAAAAAATTGAAGGAGAGTCTACTCACATGACCTAGGCTATTTCTTGACCTAAATGCCTGAGCAACCTCAATAACTGAACCCCTCTACCTTCTGTATCATGATTAATGCGACATAAAGCTGGTGTGTTTGTCATCTCAGAAGCGAATCCAAAGCTTTCATTCTTGGAGTCCCATCAAAATCCAAAAAGAGGGAAGAAAAAAATGCATCCGTTCTTTTAATCGGTTGCCAAAGTTCAGAGACTTGCTCCTGCAGCTGTTTTATCTAGTCAACTTCTCCTTAAAATGTTCTTCTCCTGTGTTGTCTCACTGCCAGTGCTTTTAGCTAGATCAGTCTAGTAATCCAGCATCCTCAAGCTATGAGGCATTTAACTTCTCCAGTGAAATAAATCTGTTCGGTACCTTCCTTATTTTTATGATTCATATCATAAGTGGTATTCTTTTTCCATGCTCCATTGAGGCCAAAAAGCTGAAATTCGTCCAGGGTTTATAATAACGCAAAAAAAATTGCACGATACTTAGATTTTAAACTGCAAGGGCATACAATCAAAATATTGATATTAGACTGCCTCCTGCAGCTCTTTGATCCAGTCAATTTACCTTAAAATATTCCTCTTCTGTGTTGTCTCACTGCTAATGCTTTCAGCTAGACCAGTTGATTAATCCAGCATCCTCAAGCTATGTAGCATTCCACTTCTCCATTGAAATAAATCTGTTCAGTACCTTCCTTCTTCTTATGATTCAGATCATAAGTGGTATTTTTCTTCCACGCTATATTTAGGCCAAAAAGCTGAAATTCTTCCAGGGTTTATAATAACGCAAAAAAAATCGCACGATACTTAGATTTTAAACTGCAAGGGCATACAATCAAAATATTGATATTAGACTGCCTCCTGCAGCTGTTTGATCCAGTCAATTTCTCTTAAAATATTCCTCTTCTGTGTTGTCTCACTGCTAATGCTTTCAGCTAGACCAGTTGATTAATCCAGCATCCTCAAGCTATGAGGCATTTAACTTCTCCAGTGAAATAAATTTGTTCGGTACCTTCCTTCTTTTTATGATTCATATCATAAGTGGTATTCTTCTTCCATGCTCCATTGAGGCCAAAAAGCTTAAATTCGTCCAGGGTTTATAATAACGCAAAAAAATTGCACGATACTTAGATTTTAAACTGCAAGGGCATACAATCAAAATATTGATATTAGACTGCCTCCTGCAGCTGTTTGATCCAGTCAACTTCTCTTAAAATGTTCCTTTTCTGGGTTGTCTCACTCCAAGGATATCAGCTAGATTAGTCTAATAATCCAGCGTCCTCAAGCTATGTAGCATTCAACTTCTCCGGTAAACTACATCGGTCAAGTACCTTCACTATTTTTTGGAAATGCTGCATGAGTGCTCTTTTTCTTCCACACTTCATCTAGCCCAAAAAGCTAATACTCTGCAAGGTTGGATTTTACCGCAAAAAATTACACGATACTCGGATTTTAAATTGCAAGGGCATACAATCAACATATTGACATTAATTAAAAGTGAAAAAGTAAGTTTACACGATAAATAGCTAAAACAGTGTCATCACTGCTGTGAAAAAAAATGTAGCACATTCAAATTCTAAGCAAGGTGTAAACTTACTCTTTCACTTTGTATGGCCACCTCCTCCCCAATGCCATACCAGTCCTCTCCAGATAAGTAGTCATTTTTGGCACATTCACTATTCCGCTTGAAATGGTTGACCAAAATTTTTACCACATTTATTAACATTTTAACAAAAACCTCAATCTTAGTATTTGTTTAAAACCATAAAACAGTTGGGCATTATGAATCTAAAAAAATTGAAGGAGAGTCTACTCACATGACCTAGGCTATTTCTTGACCTAAATGCCTGAGCAACCTCAATAACTGAACCCCTCTACCTTCTGTATCATGATTAATGCGACATAAAGCTGGTGTGTTTGTCATCTCAGAAGCGAATCCAAAGCTTTCATTCTTGGAGTCCCATCAAAATCCAAAAAGAGGGAAGAAAAAAATGCATCCGTTCTTTTAATCGGTTGCCAAAGTTCAGAGACTTGCTCCTGCAGCTGTTTTATCTAGTCAACTTCTCCTTAAAATGTTCTTCTCCTGTGTTGTCTCACTGCCAGTGCTTTTAGCTAGATCAGTCTAGTAATCCAGCATCCTCAAGCTATGAGGCATTTAACTTCTCCAGTGAAATAAATCTGTTCGGTACCTTCCTTCTTTTTATGATTCATATCATAAGTGGTATTCTTTTTCCATGCTCCATTGAGGCCAAAAAGCTTAAATTCGTCCAGGGTTTATAATAACGCAAAAAAATTGCACGATACTTAGATTTTAAACTGCAAGGGCATACAATCAAAATATTGATATTAGACTGCCTCCTGCAGCTCTTTGATCCAGTCAATTTACCTTAAAATATTCCCCTTCTGTGTTGTCTCACTGCTAATGCTTTCAGCTAGACCAGTTGATTAATCCAGCATCCTCAAGCTATGTAGCATTCCACTTCTCCATTGAAATAAATCTGTTCAGTACCTTCCTTCTTTTTATGATTCAGATCATAAGTGGTATTTTTCTTCCACGCTATATTTAGGCCAAAAAGCTGAAATTCTTCCAGGGTTTATAATAACGCAAAAAAAAATCGCACGATACTTAGATTTTAAACTGCAAGGGCATACAATCAAAATATTGATATTAGACTGCCTCCTGCAGCTGTTTGATCCAGTCAATTTCTCCTAAAATATTCCTCTTCTGTGTTGTCTCACTGCTAATGCTTTCAGCTAGACCAGTTGATTAATCCAGCATCCTCAAGCTATGAGGCATTTAACTTCTCCAGTGAAATAAATCTGTTCGGTACCTTCCTTCTTTTTATGATTCATATCATAAGTGGTATTCTTCTTCCATGCTCCATTGAGGCCAAAAAGCTTAAATTCGTCCAGGGTTTATAATAACGCAAAAAAATCGCACGATACTTAGATTTTAAACTGCAAGGGCATACAATCAAAATATTGATATTAGACTGCCTCCTGCAGCTGTTTGATCCAGTCAACTTCTCTTAAAATGTTCCTTTTCTGGGTTGTCTCACTCCAAGGATATCAGCTAGATTAGTCTAATAATCCAGCGTCCTCAAGCTATGTAGCATTCAACTTCTCCGGTAAACTACATCGGTCAAGTACCTTCACTATTTTTTGGAAATGCTGCATGAGTGCTCTTTTTCTTCCACCCTTCATCAAAACTAAAAAGCTAAAATTCTGCAAGGTTGGATTTTACCGCAAAAAATCACACGATACTCGGATTTTAAATTGCAAGGGCATACAATCAACATATTGACATTAATTAAAAGTGAAAAAGTAAGTTTACACGATAAATAGCTAAAACAGTGTCATCACTGCTGTGAAAAAAAATGTAGCACATTCAAATTCTAAGCAAGGTGTAAACTTACTCTTTCACTTTGTATGGCCACCTCCTCCCCAATGCCATACCAGTCCTCTCCAGATAAGTAGTCATTTTTGGCACATTCACTATTCCGCTTGAAATGGTTGACCAAAATTTTTACCACATTTATTAACATTTTAACAAAAACCTCAATCTTAGTATTTGTTTAAAACCATAAAACAGTTGGGCATTATGACTCTAAAAAAATTGAAGGAGAGTCTACTCACATGACCTAGGCTATTTCTTGACCTAAATGCCTGAGCAACCTCAATAACTGAACCCCTCTACCTTCTGTATCATGATTAATGCGACATAAAGCTGGTGTGTTTGTCATCTCAGAAGCGAATCCAAAGCTTTCATTCTTGGAGTCCCATCAAAATCCAAAAAGAGGGAAGAAAAAAATGCATCCGTTCTTTTAATCGGTTGCCAAAGTTCAGAGACTTGCTCCTGCAGCTGTTTTATCTAGTCAACTTCTCCTTAAAATGTTCTTCTCCTGTGTTGTCTCACTGCCAGTGCTTTTAGCTAGATCAGTCTAGTAATCCAGCATCCTCAAGCTATGAGGCATTTAACTTCTCCAGTGAAATAAATCTGTTCGGTACCTTCCTTCTTTTTATGATTCATATCATAAGTGGTATTATTTATCCATGCTCCATTGAGGCCAAAAAGCTTAAATTCGTCCAGGGTTTATAATAACGCAAAAAAATCGCACGATACTTAGATTTTAATCTGCAAGGGCATACAATCAAAATATTGATATTAAACTGCGTCCTGCAGCTCTTTGATCCAGTCAATTTACCTTAAAATATTCCTCTTCTGTGTTGTCTCACTGCTAATGCTTTCAGCTAGACCAGTTGATTAATCCAGCATCCTCAAGCTATGTAGCATTCCACTTCTCCATTGAAATAAATCTGTTCGGTACCTTCCTTCTTTTTATGATTCAGATCATAAGTGGTATTTTTCTTCCACGCTATATTTAGGCCAAAAAGCTGAAATTCTTCCAGGGTTTATAATAACGCAAAAAAAATCGCACGATACTTAGATTTTAAACTGCAAGGGCATACAATCAAAATATTGATATTAGACTGCCTCCTGCAGCTGTTTGATCCAGTCAATTTCTCTTAAAATATTCCTCTTCTGTGTTGTCTCACTGCTAATGCTTTCAGCTAGACCAGTTGATTAATCCAGCATCCTCAAGCTATGAGGCATTTAACTTCTCCAGTGAAATAAATCTGTTCGGTACCTTCCTTCTTTTTATGATTCATATCATAAGTGGTATTCTTCTTCCATGCTCCATTGAGGCCAAAAAGCTTAAATTCGTCCAGGGTTTATAATAACGCAAAAAAATCGCACGATACTTAGATTTTAAACTGCAAGGGCATACAATCAAAATATTGATATTAGACTGCCTCCTGCAGCTGTTTGATCCAGTCAACTTCTCTTAAAATGTTCCTTTTCTGGGTTGTCTCACTCCAAGGATATCAGCTAGATTAGTCTAATAATCCAGCGTCCTCAAGCTATGTAGCATTCAACTTCTCCGGTAAACTACATCGGTCAAGTACCTTCACTATTTTTTGGAAATGCTGCATGAGTGCTCTTTTTCTTCCACACTTCATCTAGACCAAAAAGCTAAAATTCTGCAAGGTTGGATTTTACCGCAAAAAAATCACACGATACTCGGATTTTAAATTGCAAGGGCATACAATCAACATATTGACATTAATTAAAAGTGAAAAAGTAAGTTTACACGATAAATAGCTAAAACAGTGTCATCACTGCTGCGAAAAAAAATGTAGCACATTCAAATTCTAAGCAAGGTGTAAACTTACTCTTTCACTTTGTATGGCCACCTCCTCCCCAATGCCATACCAGTCCTCTCCAGATAAGTAGTCATTTTTGGCACATTCACTATTCCGCTTGAAATGGTTGACCAAAATTTTTACCACATTTATTAACATTTTAACAAAAACCTCAATCTTAGTATTTGTTTAAAACCATAAAACAGTTGGGCATTATGAATCTAAAAAAATTGAAGGAGAGTCTACTCACATGACCTAGGCTATTTCTTGACCTAAATGCCTGAGCAACCTCAATAACTGAACCCTTCTACCTTCTGTATCATGATTAATGCGACATAAAGCTGGTGTGTCTCAGAAGCGAATCCAAAGCTTTCATTCTTGGAGTCCCATCAAAATCCAAAAAGGGGGAAGAAAAAAATGCATCCGTTCTTTTAATCGGTTGCCAAAGTTCAGAGACTTGCTCCTGCAGCTGTTTTATCTAGTCAACTTCTCCTTAAAATGTTCTTCTCCTGTGTTGTCTCACTGCCAGTGCTTTTAGCTAGATCAGTCTAGTAATCCAGCATCCTCAAGCTATGAGGCATTTAACTTCTCCAGTGAAATAAATCTGTTCGGTACCTTCCTTCTTTTTATGATTCATATCATAAGTGGTATTCTTTTTCCATGCTCCATTGAGGCCAAAAAGCTTAAATTCGTCCAGGGTTTATAATAACGCAAAAAAAATCGCACGATACTTAGATTTTAAACTGCAAGGGCATACAATCAAAATATTGATATTAGACTGCCTCCTGCAGCTCTTTGATCCAGTCAATTTACCTTAAAATATTCCCCTTCTGTGTTGTCTCACTGCTAATGCTTTCAGCTAGACCAGTTGATTAATCCAGCATCCTCAAGCTATGTAGCATTCCACTTCTCCATTGAAATAAATCTGTTCAGTACCTTCCTTCTTTTTATGATTCAGATCATAAGTGGTATTTTTCTTCCACGCTATATTTAGGCCAAAAAGCTGAAATTCTTCCAGGGTTTATAATAACGCAAAAAAAAAATCGCACGATACTTAGATTTTAAACTGCAAGGGCATACAATCAAAATATTGATATTAGACTGCCTCCTGCAGCTGTTTGATCCAGTCAATTTCTCCTAAAATATTCCTCTTCTGTGTTGTCTCACTGCTAATGCTTTCAGCTAGACCAGTTGATTAATCCAGCATCCTCAAGCTATGAGGCATTTAACTTCTCCAGTGAAATAAATCTGTTCGGTACCTTCCTTCTTTTTATGATTCATATCATAAGTGGTATTCTTCTTCCATGCTCCATTGAGGCCAAAAAGCTTAAATTCGTCCAGGGTTTATAATAACGCAAAAAAATCGCACGATACTTAGATTTTAAACTGCAAGGGCATACAATCAAAATATTGATATTAGACTGCCTCCTGCAGCTGTTTGATCCAGTCAACTTCTCTTAAAATGTTCCTTTTCTGGGTTGTCTCACTCCAAGGATATCAGCTAGATTAGTCTAATAATCCAGCGTCCTCAAGCTATGTAGCATTCAACTTCTCCGGTAAACTACATCGGTCAAGTACCTTCACTATTTTTTGGAAATGCTGCATGAGTGCTCTTTTTCTTCCACCCTTCATCAAGACTAAAAAGCTAAAATTCTGCAAGGTTGGATTTTACCGCAAAAAATCACACGATACTCGGATTTTAAATTGCAAGGGCATACAATCAACATATTGACATTAATTAAAAGTGAAAAAGTAAGTTTACACGATAAATAGCTAAAACAGTGTCATCACTGCTGTGAAAAAAAATGTAGCACATTCAAATTCTAAGCAAGGTGTAAACTTACTCTTTCACTTTGTATGGCCACCTCCTCCCCAATGCCATACCAGTCCTCTCCAGATAAGTAGTCATTTTTGGCACATTCACTATTCCGCTTGAAATGGTTGACCAAAATTTTTACCACATTTATTAACATTTTAACAAAAACCTCAATCTTAGTATTTGTTTAAAACCATAAAACAGTTGGGCATTATGACTCTAAAAAAATTGAAGGAGAGTCTACTCACATGACCTAGGCTATTTCTTGACCTAAATGCCTGAGCAACCTCAATAACTGAACCCCTCTACCTTCTGTATCATGAATAATGCGACATAAAGCTGGTGTGTTTGTCATCTCAGAAGCGAATCCAAAGCTTTCATTCTTGGAGTCCCATCAAAATCCAAAAAGAGGGAAGAAAAAAATGCATCCGTTCTTTTAATCGGTTGCCAAAGTTCAGAGACTTGCTCCTGCAGCTGTTTTATCTAGTCAACTTCTCCTTAAAATGTTCTTCTCCTGTGTTGTCTCACTGCCAGTGCTTTTAGCTAGATCAGTCTAGTAATCCAGCATCCTCAAGCTATGAGGCATTTAACTTTTCCAGTGAAATAAATCTGTTCGGTACCTTCCTTCTTTTTATGATTCATATCATAAGTGGTATTCTTTATCCATGCTCCATTGAGGCCAAAAAGCTTAAATTCGTCCAGGGTTTATAATAACGCAAAAAAATCGCACGATACTTAGATTTTAATCTGCAAGGGCATACAATCAAAATATTGATATTAAACTGCGTCCTGCAGCTCTTTGATCCAGTCAATTTACCTTAAAATATTCCTCTTCTGTGTTGTCTCACTGCTAATGCTTTCAGCTAGACCAGTTGATTAATCCAGCATCCTCAAGCTATGTAGCATTCCACTTCTCCATTGAAATAAATCTGTTTGGTACCTTCCTTCTTTTTATGATTCAGATCATAAGTGGTATTTTTCTTCCACGCTATATTTAGGCCAAAAAGCTGAAATTCTTCCAGGGTTTATAATAACGCAAAAAAAAAAAAATCGCACGATACTTAGATTTTAAACTGCAAGGGCATACAATCAAAATATTGATATTAGACTGCCTCCTGCAGCTGTTTGATCCAGTCAATTTCTCTTAAAATATTCCTCTTCTGTGTTGTCTCACTGCTAATGCTTTCAGCTAGACCAGTTGATTAATCCAGCATCCTCAAGCTATGAGGCATTTAACTTCTCCAGTGAAATAAATCTGTTCGGTACCTTCCTTCTTTTTATGATTCATATCATAAGTGGTATTCTTCTTCCATGCTCCATTGAGGCCAAAAAGCTTAAATTCGTCCAGGGTTTATAATAACGCAAAAAAATCGCACGATACTTAGATTTTAAACTGCAAGGGCATACAATCAAAATATTGATATTAGACTGCCTCCTGCAGCTGTTTGATCCAGTCAACTTCTCTTAAAATGTTCCTTTTCTGGGTTGTCTCACTCCAAGGATATCAGCTAGATTAGTCTAATAATCCAGCGTCCTCAAGCTATGTAGCATTCAACTTCTCCGGTAAACTACATCGGTCAAGTACCTTCACTATTTTTTGGAAATGCAGCATGAGTGCTCTTTTTCTTCCACACTTCATCTAGACCAAAAAGCTAAAATTCTGCAAGGTTGGATTTTACCGCAAAAAATCACACGATACTCGGATTTTAAATTGCAAGGGCATACAATCAACATATTGATATTAATTAAAAGTGAAAAAGTAAGTTTACACGATAAATAGCTAAAACAGTGTCATCACTGCTGTGAAAAAAAATGTAGCACATTCAAATTCTAAGCAAGGTGTAAACTTACTCTTTCACTTTGTATGGCCACCTCCTCCCCAATGCCATACCAGTCCTCTCCAGATAAGTAGTCATTTTTGGCACATTCACTATTCCGCTTGAAATGGTTGACCAAAATTTTTACCACATTTATTAACATTTTAACAAAAACCTCAATCTTAGTATTTGTTTAAAACCATAAAACAGTTGGGCATTATGACTCTAAAAAAATTGAAGGAGAGTCTACTCACATGACCTAGGCTATTTCTTGACCTAAATGCCTGAGCAACCTCAATAACTGAACCCCTCTACCTTCTGTATCATGATTAATGCGACATAAAGCTGGTGTGTTTGTCATCTCAGAAGCGAATCCAAAGCTTTCATTCTTGGAGTCCCATCAAAATCCAAAAAGAGGGAAGAAAAAAATGCATCCGTTCTTTTAATCGGTTGCCAAAGTTCAGAGACTTGCTCCTGCAGCTGTTTTATCTAGTCAACTTCTCCTTAAAATGTTCTTCTCCTGTGTTGTCTCACTGCCAGTGCTTTTAGCTAGATCAGTCTAGTAATCCAGCATCCTCAAGCTATGAGGCATTTAACTTTTCCAGTGAAATAAATCTGTTCGGTACCTTCCTTCTTTTTATGATTCATATCATAAGTGGTATTCTTTATCCATGCTCCATTGAGGCCAAAAAGCTTAAATTCGTCCAGGGTTTATAATAACGCAAAAAAATCGCACGATACTTAGATTTTAATCTGCAAGGGCATACAATCAAAATATTGATATTAAACTGCGTCCTGCAGCTCTTTGATCCAGTCAATTTACCTTAAAATATTCCTCTTCTGTGTTGTCTCACTGCTAATGCTTTCAGCTAGACCAGTTGATTAATCCAGCATCCTCAAGCTATGTAGCATTCCACTTCTCCATTGAAATAAATCTGTTTGGTACCTTCCTTCTTTTTATGATTCAGATCATAAGTGGTATTTTTCTTCCACGCTATATTTAGGCCAAAAAGCTGAAATTCTTCCAGGGTTTATAATAACGCAAAAAAAAAAAAAATCGCACGATACTTAGATTTTAAACTGCAAGGGCATACAATCAAAATATTGATATTAGACTGCCTCCTGCAGCTGTTTGATCCAGTCAATTTCTCTTAAAATATTCCTCTTCTGTGTTGTCTCACTGCTAATGCTTTCAGCTAGACCAGTTGATTAATCCAGCATCCTCAAGCTATGAGGCATTTAACTTCTCCAGTGAAATAAATCTGTTCGGTACCTTCCTTCTTTTTATGATTCATATCATAAGTGGTATTCTTCTTCCATGCTCCATTGAGGCCAAAAAGCTTAAATTCGTCCAGGGTTTATAATAACGCAAAAAAATCGCACGATACTTAGATTTTAAACTGCAAGGGCATACAATCAAAATATTGATATTAGACTGCCTCCTGCAGCTGTTTGATCCAGTCAACTTCTCTTAAAATGTTCCTTTTCTGGGTTGTCTCACTCCAAGGATATCAGCTAGATTAGTCTAATAATCCAGCGTCCTCAAGCTATGTAGCATTCAACTTCTCCGGTAAACTACATCGGTCAAGTACCTTCACTATTTTTTGGAAATGCTGCATGAGTGCTCTTTTTCTTCCACACTTCATCTAGACCAAAAAGCTAAAATTCTGCAAGGTTGGATTTTACCGCAAAAAATCACACGATACTCGGATTTTAAATTGCAAGGGCATACAATCAACATATTGATATTAATTAAAAGTGAAAAAGTAAGTTTACACGATAAATAGCTAAAGCAGTGTCATCACTGCTGTGAAAAAAAATGTAGCACATTCAAATTCTAAGCAAGGTGTAAACTTACTCTTTCACTTTGTATGGCCACCTCCTCCCCAATGCCATACCAGTCCTCTCCAGATAAGTAGTCATTTTTGGCACATTCACTATTCCGCTTGAAATGGTTGACCAAAATGTTTACCACATTTATTAACATTTTAACAAAAACCTCAATCTTAGTATTTGTTTAAAACCATAAAACAGTTGGGCATTATGACTCTAAAAAAATTGAAGGAGAGTCTACTCACATGACCTAGGCTATTTCTTGACCTAAATGCCTGAGCAACCTCAATAACTGAACCCCTCTACCTTCTGTATCATGATTAATGCGACATAAAGCTGGTGTGTTTGTCATCTCAGAAGCGAATCCAAAGCTTTCATTCTTGGAGTCCCATCAAAATCCAAAAAGAGGGAAGAAAAAAATGCATCCGTTCTTTTAATCGGTTGCCAAAGTTCAGAGACTTGCTCCTGCAGCTGTTTTATCTAGTCAACTTCTCCTTAAAATGTTCTTCTCCTGTGTTGTCTCACTGCCAGTGCTTTTAGCTAGATCAGTCTAGTAATCCAGCATCCTCAAGCTATGAGGCATTTAACTTTTCCAGTGAAATAAATCTGTTCGGTACCTTCCTTCTTTTTATGATTCATATCATAAGTGGTATTCTTTATCCATGCTCCATTGAGGCCAAAAAGCTTAAATTCATCCAGGGTTTATAATAACGCAAAAAAATCGCACGATACTTAGATTTTAATCTGCAAGGGCATACAATCAAAATATTGATATTAAACTGCGTCCTGCAGCTCTTTGATCCAGTCAATTTACCTTAAAATATTCCTCTTCTGTGTTGTCTCACTGCTAATGCTTTCAGCTAGACCAGTTGATTAATCCAGCATCCTCAAGCTATGTAGCATTCCACTTCTCCATTGAAATAAATCTGTTTGGTACCTTCCTTCTTTTTATGATTCAGATCATAAGTGGTATTTTTCTTCCACGCTATATTTAGGCCAAAAAGCTGAAATTCTTCCAGGGTTTATAATAACGCAAAAAAAAAAAAAATCGCACGATACTTAGATTTTAAACTGCAAGGGCATACAATCAAAATATTGATATTAGACTGCCTCCTGCAGCTGTTTGATCCAGTCAATTTCTCTTAAAATATTCCTCTTCTGTGTTGTCTCACTGCTAATGCTTTCAGCTAGACCAGTTGATTAATCCAGCATCCTCAAGCTATGAGGCATTTAACTTCTCCAGTGAAATAAATCTGTTCGGTACCTTCCTTCTTTTTATGATTCATATCATAAGTGGTATTCTTCTTCCATGCTCCATTGAGGCCAAAAAGCTTAAATTCGTCCAGGGTTTATAATAACGCAAAAAAATCGCACGATACTTAGATTTTAAACTGCAAGGGCATACAATCAAAATATTGATATTAGACTGCCTCCTGCAGCTGTTTGATCCAGTCAACTTCTCTTAAAATGTTCCTTTTCTGGGTTGTCTCACTCCAAGGATATCAGCTAGATTAGTCTAATAATCCAGCGTCCTCAAGCTATGTAGCATTCAACTTCTCCGGTAAACTACATCGGTCAAGTACCTTCACTATTTTTTGGAAATGCTGCATGAGTGCTCTTTTTCTTCCACACTTCATCTAGACCAAAAAGCTAAAATTCTGCAAGGTTGGATTTTACCGCAAAAAATCACACGATACTCGGATTTTAAATTGCAAGGGCATACAATCAACATATTGATATTAATTAAAAGTGAAAAAGTAAGTTTACACGATAAATAGCTAAAACAGTGTCATCACTGCTGTGAAAAAAAATGTAGCACATTCAAATTCTAAGCAAGGTGTAAACTTACTCTTTCACTTTGTATGGCCACCTCCTCCCCAATGCCATACCAGTCCTCTCCAGATAAGTAGTCATTTTTGGCACATTCACTATTCCGCTTGAAATGGTTGACCAAAATTTTTACCACATTTATTAACATTTTAACAAAAACCTCAATCTTAGTATTTGTTTAAAACCATAAAACAGTTGGGCATTATGAATCTAAAAAAATTGAAGGAGAGTCTACTCACATGACCTAGACTATTTCTTGACCTAAATGCCTGAGCAACCTCAATAACTGAACCCTTCTACCTTCTGTATCATGATTAATGCGACATAAAGCTGGTGTGTCTCAGAAGCGAATCCAAAGCTTTCATTCTTGGAGTCCCATCAAAATCCAAAAAGGGGGAAGAAAAAAATGCATCCGTTCTTTTAATCGGTTGCCAAAGTTCAGAGACTTGCTCCTGCAGCTGTTTGATCTAGTCAACTTCTCCTTAAAATGTTCTTCTCCTGTGTTGTCTCACTGCCAGTGCTTTTAGCTAGATCAGTCTAGTAATCCAGCATCCTCAAGCTATGAGGCATTTAACTTTTCCAGTGAAATAAATCTGTTCGGTACCTTCCTTCTTTTTATGATTCATATCATAAGTGGTATTCTTTATCCATGCTCCATTGAGGCCAAAAAGCTTAAATTCGTCCAGGGTTTATAATAACGCAAAAAAATCGCACGATACTTAGATTTTAATCTGCAAGGGCATACAATCAAAATATTGATATTAAACTGCGTCCTGCAGCTCTTTGATCCAGTCAATTTACCTTAAAATATTCCTCTTCTGTGTTGTCTCACTGCTAATGCTTTCAGCTAGACCAGTTGATTAATCCAGCATCCTCAAGCTATGTAGCATTCCACTTCTCCATTGAAATAAATCTGTTTGGTACCTTCCTTCTTTTTATGATTCAGATCATAAGTGGTATTTTTCTTCCACGCTATATTTAGGCCAAAAAGCTGAAATTCTTCCAGGGTTTATAATAACGCAAAAAAAAAAAAAATCGCACGATACTTAGATTTTAAACTGCAAGGGCATACAATCAAAATATTGATATTAGACTGCCTCCTGCAGCTGTTTGATCCAGTCAATTTCTCTTAAAATATTCCTCTTCTGTGTTGTCTCACTGCTAATGCTTTCAGCTAGACCAGTTGATTAATCCAGCATCCTCAAGCTATGAGGCATTTAACTTCTCCAGTGAAATAAATCTGTTCGGTACCTTCCTTCTTTTTATGATTCATATCATAAGTGGTATTCTTCTTCCATGCTCCATTGAGGCCAAAAAGCTTAAATTCGTCCAGGGTTTATAATAACGCAAAAAAATCGCACGATACTTAGATTTTAAACTGCAAGGGCATACAATCAAAATATTGATATTAGACTGCCTCCTGCAGCTGTTTGATCCAGTCAACTTCTCTTAAAATGTTCCTTTTCTGGGTTGTCTCACTCCAAGGATATCAGCTAGATTAGTCTAATAATCCAGCGTCCTCAAGCTATGTAGCATTCAACTTCTCCGGTAAACTACATCGGTCAAGTACCTTCACTATTTTTTGGAAATGCTGCATGAGTGCTCTTTTTCTTCCACACTTCATCTAGACCAAAAAGCTAAAATTCTGCAAGGTTGGATTTTACCGCAAAAAATCACACGATACTCGGATTTTAAATTGCAAGGGCATACAATCAACATATTGATATTAATTAAAAGTGAAAAAGTAAGTTTACACGATAAATAGCTAAAACAGTGTCATCACTGCTGTGAAAAAAAATGTAGCACATTCAAATTCTAAGCAAGGTGTAAACTTACTCTTTCACTTTGTATGACCACCTCCTCCCCAATGCCATACCAGTCCTCTCCAGATAAGTAGTCATTTTTGGCACATTCACTATTCCGCTTGAAATGGTTGACCAAAATTTTTACCACATTTATTAACATTTTAACAAAAACCTCAATCTTAGTATTTGTTTAAAACCATAAAACAGTTGGGCATTATGAATCTAAAAAAATTGAAGGAGAGTCTACTCACATGACCTAGACTATTTCTTGACCTAAATGCCTGAGCAACCTCAATAACTGAACCCTTCTACCTTCTGTATCATGATTAATGCGACATAAAGCTGGTGTGTCTCAGAAGCGAATCCAAAGCTTTCATTCTTGGAGTCCCATCAAAATCCAAAAAGGGGGAAGAAAAAAATGCATCCGTTCTTTTAATCGGTTGCCAAAGTTCAGAGACTTGCTCCTGCAGCTGTTTGATCTAGTCAACTTCTCCTTAAAATGTTCTTCTCCTGTGTTGTCTCACTGCCCGTGCTTTTAGCTAGATCAGTCTAGCAATCCAGCATCCTCAAGCTATGAGGCATTTAACTTCTCCAGTGAAATAAATCTGTTCAGTACCTTCCTTCTTTTTATGATTCATATCATAAGTGGTATTCTTTTTCCATGCTCCATTGAGGCCAAAAAGCTTAAATTCGTCCAGGGTTTATAATAACGCAAAAAAATCGCACGATACTTAGATTTTAAACTGCAAGGGCATACAATCAAAATATTGATATTAGACTGCCTCCTGCAGCTCTTTGATCCAGTCAATTTACCTTAAAATATTCCTCTTCTGTGTTGTCTCACTGCTAATGCTTTCAGCTAGACCAGTTGATTAATGCAGCATCCTCAAGCTATGTAGCATTCCACTTCTCCATTGAAATAAATCTGTTCGGTACCTTCCTTCTTTTTATGATTCAGATCATAAGTGGTATTTTTCTTCCACGCTATATTTAGGCCAAAAAGCTGAAATTCTTCCAGGGTTTATAATAACGCAAAAAAAATCGCACGATACTTAGATTTTAAACTGCAAGGGCATACAATCAAAATATTGATATTAGACTGCCTCCTGCAGCTCTTTGATCCAGTCAATTTACCTTAAAATATTCCTCGTCTGTGTTGTCTCACTGCTAATGCTTTCAGCTAGACCAGTTGATTAATCCAGCATCCTCAAGCTATGAGGCATTTAACTTCTCCAGTGAAATAAATCTGTTCAGTACCTTCCTTCTTTTTATGATTCATATCATAAGTGGTATTCTTCTTCCATGCTCCATTGAGGCCAAAAAGCTTAAATTCGTCCAGGGTTTATAATAACGCAAAAAAATCGCACGATACTTAGATTTTAAACTGCAAGGGCATACAATCAAAATATTGATATTAGACTGCCTCCTGCAGCTGTTTGATCCAGTCAACTTCTCTTAAAATGTTCCTTTTCTGGGTTGTCTCACTCCAAGGATATCAGCTAGATTAGTCTAATAATCCAGCGTCCTCAAGCTATGTAGCATTCAACTTCTCCGGTAAACTACATCGGTCAAGTACCTTCACTATTTTTTGGAAATGCTGCATGAGTGCTCTTTTTCTTCCACACTTCATCTAGACCAAAAAGCTAAAATTCTGCAAGGTTGGATTTTACCGCAAAAAAAATCACACGATACTCGGATTTTAAATTGCAAGGGCATACAATCAACATATTGACATTAATTAAAAGTGAAAAAGTAAGTTTACACGATAAATAGCTAAAACAGTGTCATCACTGCTGTGAAAAAAATGTAGCACATTCAAATTCTAAGCAAGGTGTAAACTTACTCTTTCACTTTGTATGGCCACCTCCTCCCCAATGCCATACCAGTCCTCTCCAGATAAGTAGTCATTTTTGGCACATTCACTATTCCGCTTGAAATGGTTGACCAAAATTTTTACCACATTTATTAACATTTTAACAAAAACCTCAATCTTAGTATTTGTTTAAAACCATAAAACAGTTTGGCATTATGAATCTAAAAAAATTGAAGGAGAGTCTACTCACATGACCTAGGCTATTTCTTGACCTAAATGCCTGAGCAACCTCAATAACTGAACCCTTCTACCTTCTGTATCATGATTAATGCGACATAAAGCTGGTGTGTCTCAGAAGCGAATCCAAAGCTTTCATTCTTGGAGTCCCATCAAAATCCAAAAAGAGGGAAGAAAAAAATGCATCCGTTCTTTTAATCGGTTGCCAAAGTTCAGAGACTTGCTCCTGCAGCTGTTTTATCTAGTCAACTTCTCCTTAAAATGTTCTTCTCCTGTGTTGTCTCACTGCCAGTGCTTTTAGCTAGATCAGTCTAGTAATCCAGCATCCTCAAGCTATGAGGCATTTAACTTCTCCAGTGAAATAAATCTGTTTGGTACCTTCCTTCTTTTTATGATTCATATCATAAGTGGTATTCTTTTTCCATGCTCCATTGAGGCCAAAAAGCTTAAATTCGTCCAGGGTTTATAATAACGCAAAAAAAATTGCCCGATACTTAGATTTTATACTGCAAGGGCATACAATCAAAATATTGATATTAGACTGCCTCCTGCAGCTCTTTGATCCAGTCAATTTACCTTAAAATATTCCTCTTCTGTGTTGTCTCACTGCTAATGCTTTCAGCTAGACCAGTTGATTAATCCAGCATCCTCAAGCTATGTAGCATTCCACTTCTCCATTGAAATAAATCTGTTCGGTACCTTCCTTCTTTTTATGATTCAGATCATAAGTGGTATTTTTCTTCCACGCTATATTTAGGCCAAAAAGCTGAAATTCTTCCAGGGTTTATAATAACGCAAAACAAAAAAATCGCACGATACTTAGATTTTAAACTGCAAGGGCATACAATCAAAATATTGATATTAGACTGCCTCCTGCAGCTGTTTGATCCAGTCAATTTCTCTTAAAATATTCCTCTTCTGTGTTGTCTCACTGCTAATGCTTTCAGCTAGACCAGTTGATTAATCCAGCATCCTCAAGCTATGAGGCATTTAACTTCTCCAGTGAAATAAATCTGTTCGGTACCTTCCTTCTTTTTATGATTCATATCATAAGTGGTATTCTTCTTCCATGCTCCATTGAGGCCAAAAAGCTTAAATTCGTCCAGGGTTTATAATAACGCAAAAAAATCGCACGATACTTAGATTTTAAACTGCAAGGGCATACAATCAAAATATTGATATTAGACTGCCTCCTGCAGCTGTTTGATCCAGTCAACTTCTCTTAAAATGTTCCTTTTCTGGGTTGTCTCACTCCAAGGATATCAGCTAGATTAGTCTAATAATCCAGCGTCCTCAAGCTATGTAGCATTCAACTTCTCCAGTAAACTACATCGGTCAAGTACCTTCACTATTTTTTGGAAATGCTGCATGAGTGCTCTTTTTCTTCCACACTTCATCTAGACCAAAAAGCTAAAATTCTGCAAGGTTGGATTTTACCGCAAAAAATCACACGATACTCGGATTTTAAATTGCAAGGGCATACAATCAACATATTGGGCCATATGCAATTCACTTTTTCACCTGTGTTTTCTCCTAGGTGATATTTTTAAACTTTTAAATAAAATGCCTTTTAAGCCCCCAGAAGGTAAGAAAATGATTACAATAATTTTGATAGTACTTTTTCACCAATCTTTTGGTACTTTTTTAGTTGAAAAGTACTGGAAAGTTATTTAAAATCAAAGATGAAAAATTATCTCCTAGGTGAAAACTCAGGTGAAAAAGAGAATTGCATATGGCCCATTGACATTAATTAAAAGTGAAAAAGTAAGTGAAGCGAATCCAAAGCTTTCATTCTTGGAGTCCCATCAAAATCCAAAAAGAGGGAAGAAAAAAATGCATCCGTTCTTTTAATCGGTTGCCAAAGTTCAGAGACTTGCTCCTGCAGCTGTTTTATCTAGTCAACTTCTCCTTAAAATGTTCTTCTCCTGTGTTGTCTCACTGCCAGTGCTTTTAGGCTGGGTCCACACTAGACCCGGTTGCAGGACGGACCCTGCAGTCCGGATCAGGGGAAGTACCCACCGTACTGCAAACTGATGAAAGTGCCTCAGTTTTGCATCAGTTTTGTATCAGTTTCCGTTCAGGTTTTTCCCTGACAGAAAACGTCTCTATCATTAGGAAGGAGTGGGAGGATTTTTTGGGCCAATCATAAAGCTCAGGCTATCCGTTTTCACATCCGTTTTTTGCCTGTGGAGCTGGAGATGCGTTTTCTCATTGCTTTCACTACCCCTGCGTGTATCCGTGGTCCTGATCCGTTGCGTGAAAATGCAGCAGATCCGGACCTTCCGTTCAGGTTTTCAAAACGGGTCCCCGCAAACGCAGACGGATCCGTTTTTTACTTGGGTGAGGCTGGCTGCTATTTTAAACATTAGTATCCGGGACTCCGTTTTTCATCAGGTTTGAAAAACGCAGCCACGGATACGTTTCCGGACCTAGTGTGGACCAGGCCTTAGCTAGATCAGTCTAGTAATCCAGCATCCTCAAGCTATGAGGCATTTAACTTCTCCAGTGAAATAAATCTGTTCAGTACCTTCCTTCTTTTTATGATTCATATCATAAGTGGTATTCTTTTTCCATGCTCCATTGAGGCCAAAAAGCTTAAATTCGTCCAGGGTTTATAATAACGCAAAAAAATCGCACGATACTTAGATTTTAAACTGCAAGGGCATACAATCAAAATATTGATATTAGACTGCCTCCTGCAGCTGTTTGATGCAGTCAATTTACCTTAAAATATTCCTCTTCTGTGTTGTCTCACTGCTAATGCTTTCAGCTAGACCAGTTGATTAATCCAGCATCCTCAAGCTATGTAGCATTCCACTTCTCCATTGAAATAAATCTGTTCGGTACCTTCCTTCTTTTTATGATTCAGATCATAAGTGGTATTTTTCTTCCACGCTATATTTAGGCCAAAAAGCTGAAATTCTTCCAGGGTTTATAATAACGCAAAAAAAAAATCGCACGATACTTAGATTTTAAACTGCAAGGGCATACAATCAAAATATTGATATTAGACTGCCTCCTGCAGCTGTTTGATCCAGTCAACTTCTCTTAAAATGTTCCTCTTCTGGGTTGTCTCACTCCAAGGATATCAGCTAGATTAGTCTAATAATCCAGCGACCTCAAGCTATGTAGCATTCAACTTCTCCGGTAAACTACATCGGTCAAGTACCTTCACTATTTTTTGGAAATGCTGCATGAGTGCTCTTTTTCTTCCACACTTCATCAAGACCAAAAAGCTAAAATTCTGCAAGGTTGGATTTTACCGCAAAAAATCACACGATACTCGGATTTTAAATTGCAAGGGCATACAATCAACATATTGACATTAATTAAAAGTGAAAAAGTAAGTTTACACGATAAATAGCTAAAACAGTGTCATCACTGCTGTGAAAAAAAATGTAGCACATTCAAATTGTAAGCAAGGTGTAAACTTACTCTTTCACTTTGTATGGATACCTCCTCCCCAATGCCATACCAGTCCTCTCCAGATAAGTAGTCATTTTTGGCACATTCACTATTCCGCTTGAAATGGTTGACCAAAATTTTTACCACATTTATTAACATTTTAACAAAAACCTCAATCTTAGTATTTGTTTAAAACCATAAAACAGTTGGGCATTATGAATCTAAAAAAATTGAAGGAGAGTCTACTCACATGACCTAGGCTATTTCTTGACCTAAATGCCTGAGCAACCTCAATAACTGAACCCTTCTACCTTCTGTATCATGATTAATGCGACATAAAGCTGGTGTGTCTCAGAAGCGAATCCAAAGCTTTCATTCTTGGAGTCCCATCAAAATCCAAAAAGAGGGAAGAAAAAAATGCATCCGTTCTTTTAATCGGTTGCCAAAGTTCAGAGACTTGCTCCTGCAGCTGTTTTATCTAGTCAACTTCTCCTTAAAATGTTCTTCTCCTGTGTTGTCTCACTGCCAGTGCTTTTAGCTAGATCAGTCTAGTAATCCAGCATCCTCAAGCTATGAGGCATTTAACTTCTCCAGTGAAATAAATCTGTTCGGTACCTTCCTTCTTTTTATGATTCATATCATAAGTGGTATTCTTTTTCCATGCTCCATTGAGGCCAAAAAGCTTAAATTCGTCCAGGGTTTATAATAACGCAAAAAAATCGCATGATACTTAGATTTTAAACTGCAAGGGCATACAATCAAAATATTGATATTAGACTGCCTCCTGCAGCTCTTTGATCCAGTCAATTTACCTTAAAATATTCCTCTTCTGTGTTGTCTCACTGCTAATGCTTTCAACTAGACCAGTTGATTAATCCAGCATCTTCAAGCTATGTAGCATTCCACTTCTCCATTGAAATAAATCTGTTCGGTACCTTCCTTCTTTTTATGATTCAGATCATAAGTGGTATTTTTCTTCCACGCTATATTTAGGCCAAAAAGCTGAAATTCTTCCAGGGTTTATAATAACGCAAAACAAAAAAATCGCACGATACTTAGATTTTAAACTGCAAGGGCATACAATCAAAATATTGATATTAGACTGCCTCCTGCAGCTGTTTGATGCAGTCAATTTCTCTTAAAATATTCCTCTTCTGTGTTGTCTCACTGCTAGTGTTGGGCGAACATCTAGATGTTCGGGTTCGGGCCGAACAGGCCGAACATGGCCGCGATGTTCGGGTGTTCGACCCGAACTCCGAACATAATGGAAGTCAATGGGGACCCGAACTTTTGTGCTTTGTAAAGCCTCCTTATATGCTACATACCCCAAATTTACAGGGTATGTGCACCTTGGGAGTGGGTACAAGAGGAAAAAAAATTTTAGCAAAAAGAGCTTATAGTTTTTGAGAAAATCGATTTTAAAGTTTCAAAGGGAAAACTGTCTTTTAAATGCGGGAAATGTCTGTTTTCTTTGCACAGGTAACATGCTTTTTGTCGGCATGCAGTCATAAATGTAATACATATAAGAGGTTCCAGGAAAAGGGACCGGTAATGCTAACCCAGCAGCAGCACACGTGATGGAACAGGAGGAGGGTGGCGCAGGAGGAGAAGGCCACGCTTTGAGACACAACAACCCAGGCCTTGCATGAGGACAAGAAGCGTGCGGATAGCATGCTTTGTACCACCATGCAGTCATAAATGTAATAAAGATAAGTGGTTCAATAAACAGGGACCACGCGGCAACGCTAACCCAGCAGCAGCACACGTGATGGAACAGGAGGAGGCGCAGGAGGAGAAGGCCACGCTTTGTGAGACACAACAACCCAGGCCTTGCATGAGGACAAAAAGCGTGCGGATAGCATGCTTTGTACCGCCATGTAGTCATAAATGTAATAAAGATAAGAGGTTCAATAAACAGGGACCACGCGGCAACGCTAACCCAGCAGCAGCAGCAGCAGCAGCACACGTGATGGAACAGGAGGAGGCGCAGGAGGAGAAGGCCACGCTTTGTGAGACACAACAACCCAGGCCTTGCATGAGGACAAAAAGCGTGCGGATATAGCAGCAATGCTTTTTGCCGCCATGCAGTCATAAATGTAATACAGATGAGAGGTTCAATAAACAGGGACCGGAAACGCTAAACCATCCCAGATGTTCATCGGTCATGTTACTTGGTTGGGGTCCAGGAGTGTTGCGTAGTCGTTTCCAATCCAGGATTGATTCATTTTAATTTGAGTCAGACGGTCTGCATTTTCTGTGGAGAGGCGGATACGCCGATCTGTGATGATGCCTCCGGCAGCACTGAAACAGCGTTCCGACATAACGCTGGCTGCCGGGCAAGCCAGCACCTCTATTGCGTACATTGCCAGTTCGTGCCAGGTGTCTAGCTTCATGCCCGGTTTCAGGTCCAGCGGTGCCAGCCACAAATCCGTCTGTTCCTTTATTCCCCTCCAAATTTCCTCCCCTGTGTGCTGCTTATCCCCAAGGCAGATCAGCTTCAGCAACGCTTGCTGACGCATGCCAACAGCTGTGCTGCACTGCTTCCACGATCCTACTGCTGCTGGTGCTGGGTTAGCATTTCCGGATGAGGTACAGCTTTGAGATGCGTTGGAGGAGAAGGAGTCAGAGAGGTAGGTGCTGCTGTTGTTATCCAGCTGTTTGCGGCGTGGGCAACACCCGCGCCGTAGCAGGTGAGGAATCGCTGCCAGGCTCCACAAGGTTCACCCAGTGCGCGGTAAGGGAGATGTATCGACCCTGGCCGAACGCACTCGTCCAGGTGTCAGTGGTGAGGTGAACCTTGCAGGCAACGGCATTCTTCAAGCTTCGGGTTATTTAGCTGACCACGTGCTCATGCAACTCAGGCACTGCAGAGCGCGCAAAGTGGTAGCGGCTGGGAACCACGTAACGTGGGATGGCCACTGACATCATGCCCTTGAAGCTGTTTGTCTCCACCACTCGATATGGCAGCATTTCGCAGGCCAGAAGCTTGGCTATGCTGGCTGGCTGTTACTGCCACGGCCCGGGGGTCATTTGCTGGCAATTTCCTCTTGTGCTCAAACATCTCAGAAACAGACAACTCAACCGTAGCGCTGCACACCGAAGGGCTGTTGGTTGTTGTGTTTGATGAACACTGGGAGACCTCAAGAGCACTAGTCCGGAAAGTGACAGTGTCAGCATCGTCTGATGTTTGTGAATGTTGTGAACCACGCAATGGCTGGGCTACTGCTGCTGCTGAGGCGGGTCTGGTGGTGAGTCTGGTGAACCCAAGGGAGGCAGTGTTGCTGGTGGTACCCTGTCCTGCCGCGTTTGCCCACAGAGTGGGATGTTTGGATAGAATGTGGCGGCTCATGCTGGTGGTGGAGAGGTTGTTAATACTTTTCCCCCTGCTCAGGCGGGTCTTGCACACCTTGCAAATCGCCATGGTAACATCCTCAGTGCAGTCTTCAAAGAAAGCCCAGACTTTAACTGGCTGAGGACTCGGACCTCGTGCGTGATGTGCTGGTGCTGCTTAACCCACTGCTGGACGCTTGAGAGGTCATCCAAGTAATTATCTGGTCCTGTTCTTTTGGATCTGTGAGGGTTGTTGTCCTGGACAACATGGGCAGTATTGAGTGGGTTTTCTTGGGTGCTCCCCTGTGGCCTGTACGTGAACCGTCAGGGGAAACACCTCTTCCCTTGCCCCTCCCTCTTTCACCGGATTTCTTCCTCATTTCACTTATCCTTAAAGTACACGCTGACTGGCAGCAGTACAGTGGCAGTACAGAAATGCTATACAGTGGTGGGTGAGCGGTGTACCACTATTGTCAGCAGTGACACAGAGCACAATGCTATACAGTGGCGGGTGAGCGGTGTACTACTGTTCCCAGCAGACACAGAGTGGAAGTAAACACAATGCTATATAGTGTGGCTGAGCCGTGTACACAGAGTGGCATTAAACACAATGCTATATAGTCTGCTATATAGTCACCCCGAACAGGGTGATGTTCTGCAGAACCCGAACAGTGGCAAACACTGTTCGCCCAACACTACTGGGAGGGAACGCAGATTTTAGTACCTAAACACACGATACAACATGTTTTCCGGGGTCGGACTCTGAGGCACATACAGATGGTCCCGATCATCATCCTCATCATACAACTCTTCTCCTGAGTCTGACCCACCCACCACCTCTGCCACCCCAACATCCCCAGACACAGACCCCTCATCGTCCTCAACATTAACTTGGGATGCTGGCCTGAGCCAGACCTCCTCCTCCACATCAGGCCCCATCATCTCCTCAATGGCAGCCCTCATTAATCGCTCTGGCGACGGACTGATGGACACAACGTTCTCCTCCGGGGAGGGCTGCTGCTGACCACTGGCTGCTGGGGTGGATGTTATAGCTTGCGTGGGGCGTTGGCTGTTGCTGTTGTTGGGAGTGCTGCTCACAGCGGAGGTCTCTGGGGAACTCATGTTGAGCTCATATAGTGGTTGACGGTGAGTGGAGTATTACTGATCCCAGCAATATACACACTGACTGGCAGAGTACGCAATGCTATATAGTGTGGCTGAGCGAGGTACACAGAGTGGCAGTAAACAGAATGCTATATAGTGTGGCTGAGCGAGCGGTGTACCACTATTCCCAGCAGACACAGAACAGTGAACAGAATGCTATATAGTGTGGCTGAGCGAGCGGTGTACCACTATTCCCAGCAGACACAGAACAGTGAACAGAATGCTATATAGTGTGGATGAGCGAGCGGTGTACCACTATTCCCAGCAGACACAGAACAGTAAACAGAATGCTATATAGTGTGGCTGAGCGAGCGGTGTACCACTATTCCCAGCAGACACAGAACAGTGAACAGAATGCTATATAGTGTGGCTGAGCGAGCGGTGTACCACTATTCCCAGCAGACACAGAACAGTGAACAGAATGCTATATAGTGTGGCTGAGCGAGCGGTGTACTACTGTTCCCAGCAGACACAGAACAGTACACAGAATGCTATATAGTGTGGCTGAACGAGCGGTGTACTACTGTTCCCAGCAGACACAGAACAGTACACAGAATGCTATATAGTGTGGCTGAACGAGCGGTGTACCACTATTCCAAGCAGACACAGAACAGTGAACAGAATGCTATATAGTGTGGCTGAGCGAGCGGTGTACCACTATTCCCAGCAGACACAGAGTGGCAGTAAACAGAATGCTATATAGTGTGGCTGAGCGAGGTACACAGAGTGGCAGTAAACAGAATGCTATATAGTGTGGCTGTGCAAGCGGTGTACTACTATTCCCAGCAGACACAGAGTGGCAGTAAACAGAATGCTATATAGTGTGGCTGAGCGAGGTACACAGAGTGGCAGTAAACAGAATGCTGAGCGAGCGGTGTACTACTATTCCCAGCAGCGACACACAATGACTGGGGGGGACCCTGGCTAGCGTGGCTGGAGCGCGAACTACCCTGCCTGCCTACCCAAAGCTAAACCCACAGACAAATGGCGGAGATATGACGTGGTTCGGGTATTTATTTACCCGAACCACGTGACAGTTCGGCCAATCAGAGCGCGTTCGGGTCCGAACCACGTGACCCGTTCGGCCAATCACAGCGCTAGCCGAACGTTCGGGGAACGTTCGGCCATGCGCTCTTAGTTCGGCCATATGGCCGAACGGTTTGGTCGAGCACCGTCAGGTGTTCGGCCGAACTCGAACATCACCCGAACAGGGTGATGTTCTGCAGAACCCGAACAGTGGCGAACACTGTTCGCCCAACACTACTCACTGCTAATGCTTTCAGCTAGACCAGTTGATTAATCCAGCATCCTCAAGCTATGAGGCATTTAACTTCTCCAGTGAAATAAATCTGTTCGGTACCTTCCTTCTTTTTATGATTCATATCATAAGTGGTATTCTTCTTCCATGCCCCATTGAGGCCAAAAAGCTTAAATTCGTCCAGGGTTTATAATAACGCAAAAAAATCGCACGATACTTAGATTTTAAACTGCAAGGGCATACAATCAAAATATTGATATTAGACTGCCTCCTGCAGCTGTTTGATCCAGTCAACTTCTCTTAAAATGTTCCTTTTCTGGGTTGTCTCACTCCAAGGATATCAGCTAGATTAGTCTAATAATCCAGCGTCCTCAAGCTATGTAGCATTCAACTTCTCCGGTAAACTACATCGGTCAAGTACCTTCACTATTTTTTGGAAATGCTGCATGAGTGCTCTTTTTCTTCCACACTTCATCAAGACCAAAAAGCTAAAATTCTGCAAGGTTGGATTCTACCGCAAAAAATCACACGATACTCGGATTTTAAATTGCAAGGGCATACAATCAACATATTGACATTAATTAAAAGTGAAAAAGTAAGTTTACACGATAAATAGCTAAAACAGTGTCATCACTGCTGTGAAAAAAAATGTAGCACATTCAAATTCTAAGCAAGGTGTAAACTTACTCTTTCACTTTGTATGGCCACCTCCTCCCCAATGCCATACCAGTCCTCTCCAGATAAGTAGTCATTTTTGGCACATTCAGTATTCCGCTTGAAATGGTTGACCAAAATTTTTACCACATTTATTAACATTTTAACAAAAACCTCAATCTTAGTATTTGTTTAAAACCATAAAACAGTTGGGCATTATGAATCTAAAAAAATTGAAGGAGAGTCTACTCACATGACCTAGGCTATTTCTTGACCTAAATGCCTGAGCAACCTCAATAACTGAACCCTTCTACCTTCTGTATCATGATTAATGCGACATAAAGCTGGTGTGTTTGTCATCTCAGAAGCGAATCCAAAGCTTTCATTCTTGGAGTCCCATCAAAATCCAAAAAGAGGGAAGAAAAAAATGCATCCGTTCTTTTAATC
This sequence comes from Hyperolius riggenbachi, assembly GCF_040937935.1. Classification (NCBI taxonomy): domain Eukaryota; kingdom Metazoa; phylum Chordata; class Amphibia; order Anura; family Hyperoliidae; genus Hyperolius; species Hyperolius riggenbachi. Next base: position 492,467,831 of record NC_090647.1, read on the forward strand.
GGTTGCCAAAGTTCAGAGACTTGCTCCTGCAGCTGTTTTATCTAGTCAACTTCTCCTTAAAATGTTCTTCTCCTGTGTTGTCTCACTGCCAGTGCTTTTAGCTAGATCAGTCTAGTAATCCAGCATCCTCAAGCTATGAGGCATTTAACTTCTCCAGTGAAATAAATCTGTTTGGTACCTTCCTTCTTTTTATGATTCATATCATAAGTGGTATTCTTTTTCCATGCTCCATTGAGGCCAAAAAGCTTAAATTCGTCCAGGGTTTATAATAACGCAAAAAAATCGCACGATACTTAGATTTTAAACTGCAAGGGCATACAATCAAAATATTGATATTAGACTGCCTCCTGCAGCTGTTTGATCCAGTCAACTTCTCTTAAAATGTTCCTCTTCTGGGTTGTCTCACTCCAAGGATATCAGCTAGATTAGTCTAATAATCCAGCGTCCTCAAGCTATGTAGCATTCAACTTCTCCGGTAAACTACATCGGTCAAGTACCTTCACTATTTTTTGGAAATGCTGCATGAGTGCTCTTTTTCTTCCACACTTCATCATGACCAAAAAGCTAAAATTCTGCAAGGTTGGATTTTACCGCAAAAAATCACACGATACTCGGATTTTAAATTGCAAGGGCATACAATCAACATATTGACATTAATTAAAAGTGAAAAAGTAAGTTTACACGATAAATAGCTAAAACAGTGTCATCACTGCTGTGAAAAAAAATGTAGCACATTCAAATTCTAAGCAAGGTGTAAACTTACTCTTTCACTTTGTATGGCCACCTCCTCCCCAATGCCATACCAGTCCTCTCCAGATAAGTAGTCATTTTTGGCACATTCACTATTCCGCTTGAAATGGTTGACCAAAATTTTTACCACATTTATAAACATTTTAACAAAAACCTCAATCTTAGTATTTGTTTAAAACCATAAAACAGTTGGGCATTATGAATCTAAAAAAATTGAAGGAGAGTCTACTCACATGACCTAGGCTATTTCTTGACCTAAATGCCTGAGCAACCTCAATAACTGAACCCTTCTACCTTCTGTATCATGATTAATGCGACATAAAGCTGGTGTGTCTCAGAAGCGAATCCAAAGCTTTCATTCTTGGAGTCCCATCAAAATCCAAAAAGAGGGAAGAAAAAAATGCATCCGTTCTTTTAATCGGTTGCCAAAGTTCAGAGACTTGCTCCTGCAGCTGTTTTATCTAGTCAACTTCTCCTTAAAATGTTCTTCTCCTGTGTTGTCTCACTGCCAGTGCTTTTAGCTAGATCAGTCTAGTAATCCAGCATCCTCAAGCTATGAGGCATTTAACTTCTCCAGTGAAATAAATCTGTTCAGTACCTTCCTTCTTTTTATGATTCATATCATAAGTGGTATTCTTTTTCCATGCTCCATTGAGGCCAAAAAGCTTAAATTCGTCCAGGGTTTGTAATAACGCAAAAAAAATCGCACGATACTTAGATTTTAAACTGCAAGGGCATACAATCAAAATATTGATATTAGACTGCCTCCTGCAGCTCTTTGATCCAGTCAATTTACCTTAAAATATTCCTCTTCTGTGTTGTCTCACTGCTAATGCTTTCAGCTAGACCAGTTGATTAATCCAGCATCCTCAAGCTATGTAGCATTCCACTTCTCCATTGAAATAAATCTGTTCGGTACCTTCCTTCTTTTTATGATTCAGATCATAAGTGGTATTTTTCTTCCACGCTATATTTAGGCCAAAAAGCTGAAATTCTTCCAGGGTTTATAATAACGCAAAAAAAATCGCACGATACTTAGATTTTAAACTGCAAGGGCATACAATCAAAATATTGATATTAGACTGCCTCCTGCAGCTGTTTGATCCAGTCAATTTCTCTTAAAATATTCCTCTTCTGTGTTGTCTCACTGCTAATGCTTTCAGCTAGACCAGTTGATTAATCCAGCATCCTCAAGCTATGAGGCATTTAACTTCTCCAGTGAAATAAATCTGTTCGGTACCTTCCTTCTTTTTATGATTCATATCATAAGTGGTATTCTTCTTCCATGCTCCATTGAGGCCAAAAAGCTTAAATTCGTCCAGGGTTTATAATAACGCAAAAAAAATCGCACGATACTTAGATTTTAAACTGCAAGGGCATACAATCAAAATATTGATATTAGACTGCCTCCTGCAGCTGTTTGATCCAGTCAACTTCTCTTAAAATGTTCCTTTTCTGGGTTGTCTCACTCCAAGGATATCAGCTAGATTAGTCTAATAATCCAGCGTCCTCAAGCTATGTAGCATTCAACTTCTCCGGTAAACTACATCGGTCAAGTACCTTCACTATTTTTGGAAATGCTGCATGAGTGCTCTTTTTCTTCCACACTTCATCAAGACCAAAAAGCTAAAATTCTGCAAGGTTGGATTTTACCGCAAAAAATCACACGATACTCGGATTTTAAATTGCAAGGGCATACAATCAACATATTGACATTAATTAAAAGTGAAAAAGTAAGTTTACACGATAAATAGCTAAAACAGTGTCATCACTGCTGTGAAAAAAAATGTAGCACATTCAAATTCTAAGCAAGGTGTAAACTTACTCTTTCACTTTGTATGGCCACCTCCTCCCCAATGCCATACCAGTCCTCTCCAGATAAGTAGTCATTTTTGGCACATTCACTATTCCGCTTGAAATGGTTGACCAAAATTTTTACCACATTTATTAACATTTTAACAAAAACCTCAATCTTAGTATTTGTTTAAAACCATAAAACAGTTGGGCATTATGAATCTAAAAAAATTGAAGGAGAGTCTACTCACATGACCTAGGCTATTTCTTGACCTAAATGCCTGAGCAACCTCAATAACTGAACCCTTCTACCTTCTGTATCATGATTAATGCGACATAAAGCTGGTGTGTTTGTCATCTCAGAAGCGAATCCAAAGCTTTCATTCTTGGAGTCCCATCAAAATCCAAAAAGAGGGAAGAAAAAAATGCATCCGTTCTTTTAATCGGTTGCCAAAGTTCAGAGACTTGCTCCTGCAGCTGTTTTATCTAGTCAACTTCTCCTTAAAATGTTCTTCTCCCGTGTTGTCTCACTGCCAGTGCTTTTAGCTAGATCAGTATAGTAATCCAGCATCCTCAAGCTATGAGGCATTTAACTTCTCCAGTGAAATAAATCTGTTCGGTACTTTCCTTCTTTTTATGATTCATATCATAAGTGGTATTCTTTTTCCATGCTCCATTGAGGCCAAAAAGCTTAAATTCGTCCAGGGTTTATAATAACGCAAAAAAATCGCACGATACTTAGATTTTAAACTGCAAGGGCATACAATCAAAATATTGATATTAGACTGCCTCCTGCAGCTCATTGATCCAGTCAATTTACCTTAAAATATTCCTCTTCTGTGTTGTCTCACTGCTAATGCTTTCAGCTAGACCAGTTGATTAATCCAGCATCCTCAAGCTATGTAGCATTCCACTTCTCCATTGAAATAAATCTGTTCGGTACCTTCCTTCTTTTTATGATTCAGATCATAAGTGGTATTTTTCTTCCACGCTATATTTAGACCAAAAAGCTGAAATTCTTCCAGGGTTTATAATAACGCAAAAAAAATCGCACGATACTTAGATTTTAAACTGCAAGGGCATACAATCAAAATATTGATATTAGACTGCCTCCTGCAGCTGTTTGATCCAGTCAATTTCTCTTAAAATATTCCTCTTCTGTGTCGTCTCACTGCTAATGCTTTCAGCTAGACCAGTTGATTAATCCAGCATCCTCAAGCTATGAGGCATTTAACTTCTCCAGTGAAATAAATCTGTTCGGTACCTTCCTTCTTTTTATGATTCATATCATAAGTGGTATTCTTCTTCCATGCTCCATTGAGGCCAAAAAGCTTAAATTCGTCCAGGGTTTATAATAACGCAAAAAAATCGCACGATACTTAGATTTTAAACTGCAAGGGCATACAATCAAAATATTGATATTAGACTGCCTCCTGCAGCTGTTTGATCCAGTCAACTACTCTTAAAATGTTCCTTTTCTGGGTTGTCTCACTCCAAGGATATCAGGTAGATTAGTCTAATAATCCAGTGTCCTCAAGCTATGTAGCATTCAACTTCTCCGGTAAACTACATCGGTCAAGTACCTTCACTATTTTTTGGAAATGCTGCATGAGTGCTCTTTTTCTTCCACACGTCATCAAGACCAAAAAGCTAAAAGTCTGCAAGGTTGGATTTTACCGCAAAAAAATCACACGATACTCGGATTTTAAATTGCAAGGGCATACAATCAACATATTGACATTAATTAAAAGTGAAAAAGTAAGTTTACACGATAAATAGCTAAAACAGTGTCATCACTGCTGTGAAAAAAAATGTAGCACATTCAAATTCTAAGCAAGGTGTAAACTTACTCTTTCACTTTGTATGGCCACCTCCTCCCCAATGCCATACCAGTCCTCTCCAGATAAGTAGTCATTTTTGGCACATTCACTATTCCGCTTGAAATGGTTGACCAAAATTTTTACCACATTTATTAACATTTTAACAAAAACCTCAATCTTAGTATTTGTTTAAAACCATAAAACAGTTGGGCATTATGAATCTAAAAAAATTGAAGGAGAGTCTACTCACATGACCTAGGCTATTTCTTGACCTAAATGCCTGAGCAACCTCAATAACTGAACCCCTCTACCTTCTGTATCATGATTAATGCGACATAAAGCTGGTGTGTTTGTCATCTCAGAAGCGAATCCAAAGCTTTCATTCTTGGAGTCCCATCAAAATCCAAAAAGAGGGAAGAAAAAAATGCATCCGTTCTTTTAATCGGTTGCCAAAGTTCAGAGACTTGCTCCTGCAGCTGTTTTATCTAGTCAACTTCTCCTTAAAATGTTCTTCTCCTGTGTTGTCTCACTGCCAGTGCTTTTAGCTAGATCAGTATAGTAATCCAGCATCCTCAAGCTATGAGGCATTTAACTTCTCCAGTGAAATAAATCTGTTCGGTACCTTCCTTCTTTTTATGATTCATATCATAAGTGGTATTCTTTTTCCATGCTCCATTGAGGCCAAAAAGCTTAAATTCGTCCAGGGTTTATAATAACGCAAAAAAATCGCACGATACTTAGATTTTAAACTGCAAGGGCATACAATCAAAATATGGATATTAGACTGCCTCCTGCAGCTGTTTGATCCAGTCAACTTCTCTTAAAATATTCCTCTTCTGTGTTGTCTCACTGCTAATGCTTTCAGCTAGACCAGTTGATTAATCCAGCATCCTCAAGCTATGAGGCATTTAACTTCTCCAGTGAAATAAATCTGTTCGGTACCTTCCTTCTTTTTATGATTCATATCATAAGTGGTATTCTTTTTCCATGCTCCATTGAGGCCAAAAAGCTTAAATTCGTCCAGGGTTTATAATAACGCAAAAAAATCGCACGATACTTAGATTTTAAACTGCAAGGGCATACAATCAAAATATGGATATTAGACTGCCTCCTGCAGCTGTTTGATCCAGTCAACTTCTCTTAAAATATTCCTCTTCTGTGTTGTCTCACTGCTAATGCTTTCAGCTAGACCAGTTGATTAATCCAGCATCCTCAAGCTATGAGGCATTTAACTTCTCCAGTGAAATAAATCTGTTCGGTACCTTCCTTCTTTTTATGATTCATATCATAAGTGGTATTCTTTTTCCATGCTCCATTGAGGCCAAAAAGCTTAAATTCGTCCAGGGTTTATAATAACGCAAAAAAATCGCACGATACTTAGATTTTAAACTGCAAGGGCATACAATCAAAATATTGATATTAGACTGCCTCCTGCAGCTGTTTGATCCAGTCAATTTCTCTTAAAATATTCCTCTTCTGTGTTGTCTCACTGCTAATGCTTTCAGCTAGACCAGTTGATTAATCCAGCATCCTCAAGCTATGAGGCATTTAACTTCTCCAGTGAAATAAATCTGTTCGGTACCTTCCTTCTTTTTATGATTCATATCATAAGTGGTATTCTTCTTCCATGCTCCATTGAGGCCAAAAAGCTTAAATTCGTCCAGGGTTTATAATAACGCAAAAAAATCGCACGATACTTAGATTTTAAACTGCAAGGGCATACAATCAAAATATGGATATTAGACTGCCTCCTGCAGCTGTTTGATCCAGTCAACTTCTCTTAAAATGTTCCTTTTCTGGGTTGTCTCACTCCAAGGATATCAGCTAGATTAGTCTAATAATCCAGTGTCCTCAAGCTATGTAGCATTCAACTTCTCCGGTAAACTACATCGGTCAAGTACCTTCACTATTTTTTGGAAATGCTGCATGAGTGCTCTTTTTCTTCCACACTTCATCAAGACCAAAAAGCTAAAATTCTGCAAGGTTGGATTTTACCGCAAAAAAATCACACGATACTCGGATTTTAAATTGCAAGGGCATACAATCAACATATTGACATTAATTAAAAGTGAAAAAGTAAGTTTACACGATAAATAGCTAAAACAGTGTCATCACTGCTGTGAAAAAAAATTTAGCACATTCAAATTCTAAGCAAGGTGTAAACTTACTCTTTCACTTTGTATGGCCACCTCCTCCCCAATGCCATACCAGTCCTCTCCAGATAAGTAGTCATTTTTGGCACATTCACTATTCCGCTTGAAATGGTTGACCAAAATTTTTACCACATTTATTAACATTTTAACAAAAACCTCAATCTTAGTATTTGTTTAAAACCATAAAACAGTTGGGCATTATGAATCTAAAAAAAATTGAAGGAGAGTCTACTCACATGACCTAGGCTATTTCTTGACCTAAATGCCTGAGCAACCTCAATAACTGAACCCTTCTACCTTCTGTATCATGATTAATGCGACATAAAGCTGGTGTGTTTCAGAAGCGAATCCAAAGCTTTCATTCTTGGAGTCCCATCAAAATCCAAAAAGAGGGAAGAAAAAAATGCATCCGTTCTTTTAATCGGTTGCCAAAGTTCAGAGACTTGCTCCTGCAGCTGTTTTATCTAGTCAACTTCTCCTTAAAATGTTCTTCTCCTGTGTTGTCTCACTGCCAGTGCTTTTAGCTAGATCAGTCTAGTAATCCAGCATCCTCAAGCTATGAGGCATTTAACTTCTCCAGTGAAATAAATCTGTTCGGTACCTTCCTTCTTTTTATGATTCATATCATAAGTGGTATTCCTTTTCCATGCTCCATTGAGGCCAAAAAGCTTAAATTCGTCCAGGGTTTATAATAACGCAAAAAAAATCGCACGATACTTAGATTTTAAACTGCAAGGGCATACAATCAAAATATTGATATTAGACTGCCTCCTGCAGCTCTTTGATCCAGTCAATTTACCTTAAAATATTCCTCTTCTGTGTTGTCTCACTGCTAATGCTTTCAGCTAGACCAGTTGATTAATCCAGCATCCTCAAGCTATGTAGCATTCCACTTCTCCATTGAAATAAATCTGTTCGGTACCTTCCTTCTTTTTATGATTCAGATCATAAGTGGTATTTTTCTTCCACGCTATATTTAGGCCAAAAAGCTGAAATTCTTCCAGGGTTTATAATAACGCAAAAAAAATCGCACGATACTTAGATTTTAAACTGCAAGGGCATACAATCAAAATATTGATATTAGACTGCCTCCTGCAGCTGTTTGATCCAGTCAATTTCTCTTAAAATATTCCTCTTCTGTGTTGTCTCACTGCTAATGCTTTCAGCTAGACCAGTTGATTAATCCAGCATCCTCAAGCTATGAGGCATTTAACTTCTCCAGTGAAATAAATCTGTTCGGTACCTTCCTTCTTTTTATGATTCATATCATAAGTGGTATTCTTCTTCCATGCTCCATTGAGGCCAAAAAGCTTAAATTCGTCCAGGGTTTATAATAACGCAAAAAAATCGCACGATACTTAGATTTTAAACTGCAAGGGCATACAATCAAAATATTGATATTAGACTGCCTCCTGCAGCTGTTTGATCCAGTCAACTTCTCTTAAAATGTTCCTTTTCTGGGTTGTCTCACTCCAAGGATATCAGCTAGATTAGTCTAATAATCCAGTGTCCTCAAGCTATGTAGCATTCAACTTCTCCGGTAAACTACATCGGTCAAGTACCTTCACTATTTTTTGGAAATGCTGCATGAGTGGTCGTTTTCTTCCACACTTCATCTAGACCAAAAAGCTAAAATTCTGCAAGGTTGGATTTTACCGCAAAAAAATCACACGATACTCGGATTTTAAATTGCAAGGGCATACAATCAACATATTGACATTAATTAAAAGTGAAAAAGTAAGTTTACACGATAAATAGCTAAAACAGTGTCATCACTGCTGTGAAAAAAAATGTAGCACATTCAAATTCTAAGCAAGGTGTAAACTTACTCTTTCACTTTGTATGGCCACCTCCTCCCCAATGCCATACCAGTCCTCTCCAGATAAGTAGTCATTTTTGGCACATTCACTATTCCGCTTGAAATGGTTGACCAAAATTTTTACCACATTTATTAACATTTTAACAAAAACCTCAATCTTAGTATTTGTTTAAAACCATAAAACAGTTGGGCATTATGAATCTAAAAAAATTGAAGGAGAGTCTACTCACATGACCTAGGCTATTTCTTGACCTAAATGCCTGAGCAACCTCAATAACTGAACCCTTCTACCTTCTGTATCATGATTAATGCGACATAAAGCTGGTGTGTCTCAGAAGCGAATCCAAAGCTTTCATTCTTGGAGTCCCATCAAAATCCAAAAAGAGGGAAGAAAAAAATGCATCCGTTCTTTTAATCGGTTGCCAAAGTTCAGAGACTTGCTCCTGCAGCTGTTTTATCTAGTCAACTTCTCCTTAAAATGTTCTTCTCCTGTGTTGTCTCACTGCCAGTGCTTTTAGCTAGATCAGTCTAGTAATCCAGCATCCTCAAGCTATGAGGCATTTAACTTCTCCAGTGAAATAAATCTGTTCGGTACCTTCCTTATTTTTATGATTCATATCATAAGTGGTATTCTTTTTCCATGCTCCATTGAGGCCAAAAAGCTTAAATTCGTCCAGGGTTTATAATAACGCAAAAAAAATTGCACGATACTTAGATTTTAAACTGCAAGGGCATACAATCAAAATATTGATATTAGACTGCCTCCTGCAGCTCTTTGATCCAGTCAATTTACCTTAAAATATTCCTCTTCTGTGTTGTCTCACTGCTAATGCTTTCAGCTAGACCAGTTGATTAATCCAGCATCCTCAAGCTATGTAGCATTCCACTTCTCCATTGAAATAAATCTGTTCAGTACCTTCCTTCTTTTTATGATTCAGATCATAAGTGGTATTTTTCTTCCACGCTATATTTAGGCCAAAAAGCTGAAATTCTTCCAGGGTTTATAATAACGCAAAAAAAAACGCACGATACTTAGATTTTAAACTGCAAGGGCATACAATCAAAATATTGATATTAGACTGCCTCCTGCAGCTCTTTGATCCAGTCAATTTACCTTAAAATATTCCTCTTCTGTGTTGTCTCACTGCTAATGCTTTCAGCTAGACCAGTTGATTAATCCAGCATCCTCAAGCTATGTAGCATTCCACTTCTCCATTGAAATAAATCTGTTCAGTACCTTCCTTCTTTTTATGATTCAGATCATAAGTGGTATTTTTCTTCCACGCTATATTTAGGCCAAAAAGCTGAAATTCTTCCAGGGTTTATAATAACGCAAAAAAATCGCACGATACTTAGATTTTAAACTGCAAGGGCATACAATCAAAATATTGATATTAGACTGCCTCCTGCAGCTGTTTGATCCAGTCAATTTCTCTTAAAATATTCCTCTTCTGTGTTGTCTCACTGCTAATGCTTTCAGCTAGACCAGTTGATTAATCCAGCATCCTCAAGCTATGAGGCATTTAACTTCTCCAGTGAAATAAATCTGTTCGGTACCTTCCTTCTTTTTATGATTCATATCATAAGTGGTATTCTTCTTCCATGCTCCATTGAGGCCAAAAAGCTTAAATTCGTCCAGGGTTTATAATAACGCAAAAAAATCGCACAATACTTAGATTTTAAACTGCAAGGGCATACAATCAAAATATTGATATTAGACTGCCTCCTGCAGCTGTTTGATCCAGTCAACTTCTCTTAAAATGTTCCTTTTCTGGGTTGTCTCACTCCAAGGATATCAGCTAGATTAGTCTAATAATCCAGCGTCCTCAAGCTATGTAGCATTCAACTTCTCCGGTAAACTACATCGGTCAAGTACCTTCACTATTTTTTGGAAATGCTGCATGAGTGCTCTTTTTCTTCCACACTTCATCAAGACCAAAAAGCTAAAAGTCTGCAAGGTTGGATTTTACCGCAAAAAAATCACACGATACTCGGATTTTAAATTGCAAGGGCATACAATCAACATATTGACATTAATTAAAAGTGAAAAAGTAAGTTTACACGATAAATAGCTAAAACAGTGTCATCACTGCTGTGAAAAAAAATGTAGCACATTCAAATTCTAAGCAAGGTGTAAACTTACTCTTTCACTTTGTATGGCCACCTCCTCCCCAATGCCATACCAGTCCTCTCCAGATAAGTAGTCATTTTTGGCACATTCACTATTCCGCTTGAAATGGTTGACCAAAATTTTTACCACATTTATTAACATTTTAACAAAAACCTCAATCTTAGTATTTGTTTAAAACCATAAAACAGTTGGGCATTATGAATCTAAAAAAAATTGAAGGAGAGTCTACTCACATGACCTAGGCTATTTCTTGACCTAAATGCCTGAGCAACCTCAATAACTGAACCCTTCTACCTTCTGTATCATGATTAATGCGACATAAAGCTGGTGTGTTTCAGAAGCGAATCCAAAGCTTTCATTCTTGGAGTCCCATCAAAATCCAAAAAGAGGGAAGAAAAAAATGCATCCGTTCTTTTAATCGGTTGCCAAAGTTCAGAGACTTGCTCCTGCAAGTTTTATCTAGACTTGCTCCTGCTAGTTTTATCTAGTCAACTTCTCCTTAAAATGTTCTTCTCCTGTGTTGTCTCACTGCCAGTGCTTTTAGCTAGATCAGTCTAGTAATCCAGCATCCTCAAGCTATGAGGCATTTAACTTCTCCAGTGAAATAAATCTGTTCGGTACCTTCCTTCTTTTTATGATTCATATCATAAGTGGTATTCTTTTTCCATGCTCCATTGAGGCCAAAAAGCTTAAATTCGTCCAGGGTTTATAATAACGCAAAAAAAATCGCACGATACTTAGATTTTAAACTGCAAGGGCATACAATCAAAATATTGATATTAGACTGCCTCCTGCAGCTCTTTGATCCAGTCAATTTACCTTAAAATATTCCTCTTCTGTGTTGTCTCACTGCTAATGCTTTCAGCTAGACCAGTTGATTAATCCAGCATCCTCAAGCTATGTAGCATTCCACTTCTCCATTGAAATAAATCTGTTCGGTACCTTCCTTCTTTTTATGATTCAGATCATAAGTGGTATTTTTCTTCCACGCTATATTTAGGCCAAAAAGCTGAAATTCTTCCAGGGTTTATAATAACGCAAAAAAAATCGCACGATACTTAGATTTTAAACTGCAAGGGCATACAATCAAAATATTGATATTAGACTGCCTCCTGCAGCTGTTTGATCCAGTCAATTTCTCTTAAAATATTCCTCTTCTGTGTTGTCTCACTGCTAATGCTTTCAGCTAGACCAGTTGATTAATCCAGCATCCTCAAGCTATGAGGCATTTAACTTCTCCAGTGAAATAAATCTGTTCGGTACCTTCCTTCTTTTTATGATTCATATCATAAGTGGTATTCTTCTTCCATGCTCCATTGAGGCCAAAAAGCTTAAATTCGTCCAGGGTTTATAATAACGCAAAAAAATCGCACGATACTTAGATTTTAAACTGCAAGGGCATACAATCAAAATATTGATATTAGACTGCCTCCTGCAGCTGTTTGATCCAGTCAACTTCTCTTAAAATGTTCCTTTTCTGGGTTGTCTCACTCCAAGGATATCAGCTAGATTAGTCTAATAATCCAGCGTCCTCAAGCTATGTAGCATTCAACTTCTCCGGTAAACTACATCGGTCAAGTACCTTCACTATTTTTTGGAAATGCTGCATGAGTGCTCTTTTTCTTCCACACTTCATCTAGACCAAAAAGCTAAAATTCTGCAAGGTTGGATTTTACCGCAAAAAATCACACGATACTCGGATTTTAAATTGCAAGGGCATACAATCAACATATTGACATTAATTAAAAGTGAAAAAGTAAGTTTACACGATAAATAGCTAAAACAGTGTCATCACTGCTGTGAAAAAAAATGTAGCACATTCAAATTCTAAGCAAGGTGTAAACTTACTCTTTCACTTTGTATGGCCACCTCCTCCCCAATGCCATACCAGTCCTCTCCAGATAAGTAGTCGTTTTTGGCACATTCACTATTCCGCTTGAAATGGTTGACCAAAATTTTTACCACATTTATTAACATTTTAACAAAAACCTCAATCTTAGTATTTGTTTAAAACCATAAAACAGTTGGGCATTATGAATCTAAAAAAATTGAAGGAGAGTCTACTCACATGACCTAGGCTATTTCTTGACCTAAATGCCTGAGCAACCTCAATAACTGAACCCCTCTACCTTCTGTATCATGATTAATGCGACATAAAGCTGGTGTGTTTGTCATCTCAGAAGCGAATCCAAAGCTTTCATTCTTGGAGTCCCATCAAAATCCAAAAAGAGGGAAGAAAAAAATGCATCCGTTCTTTTAATCGGTTGCCAAAGTTCAGAGACTTGCTCCTGCAGCTGTTTTATCTAGTCAACTTCTCCTTAAAATGTTCTTCTCCTGTGTTGTCTCACTGCCAGTGCTTTTAGCTAGATCAGTATAGTAATCCAGCATCCTCAAGCTATGAGGCATTTAACTTCTCCAGTGAAATAAATCTGTTCGGTACTTTCCTTCTTTTTATGATTCATATCATAAGTGGTATTCTTTTTCCATGCTCCATTGAGGCCAAAAAGCTTAAATTCGTCCAGGGTTTATAATAACGCAAAAAAAATCGCACGATACTTAGATTTTAAACTGCAAGGGCATACAATCAAAATATTGATATTAGACTGCCTCCTGCAGCTCTTTGATCCAGTCAATTTACCTTAAAATATTCCTCTTCTGTGTTGTCTCACTGCTAATGCTTTCAGCTAGACCAGTTGATTAATCCAGCATCCTCAAGCTATGTAGCATTCCACTTCTCCATTGAAATAAATCTGTTCGGTACCTTCCTTCTTTTTATGATTCAGATCATAAGTGGTATTTTTCTTCCACGCTATATTTAGGCCAAAAAGCTGAAATTCTTCCAGGGTTTATAATAACGCAAAAAAAATCGCACGATACTTAGATTTTAAACTGCAAGGGCATACAATCAAAATATTGATATTAGACTGCCTCCTGCAGCTGTTTGATCCAGTCAATTTCTCTTAAAATATTCCTCTTCTGTGTTGTCTCACTGCTAATGCTTTCAGCTAGACCAGTTGATTAATCCAGCATCCTCAAGCTATGAGGCATTTAACTTCTCCAGTGAAATAAATCTGTTCGGTACCTTCCTTCTTTTTATGATTCATATCATAAGTGGTATTCTTCTTCCATGCTCCATTGAGGCCAAAAAGCTTAAATTCGTCCAGGGTTTATAATAACGCAAAAAAAATCGCACGATACTTAGATTTTAAACTGCAAGGGCATACAATCAAAATATTGATATTAGACTGCCTCCTGCAGCTGTTTGATCCAGTCAACTTCTCTTAAAATGTTCCTTTTCTGGGTTGTCTCACTCCAAGGATATCAGCTAGATTAGTCTAATAATCCAGTGTCCTCAAGCTATGTAGCATTCAACTTCTCCGGTAAACTACATCGGTCAAGTACCTTCACTATTTTTTGGAAATGCTGCATGAGTGCTCTTTTTCTTCCACACTTCATCAAGACCAAAAAGCTAAAATTCTGCAAGGTTGGATTTTACCGCAAAAAAATCACACGATACTCGGATTTTAAATTGCAAGGGCATACAATCAACATATTGACATTAATTAAAAGTGAAAAAGTAAGTTTACACGATAAATAGCTAAAACAGTGTCATCACTGCTGTGAAAAAAAATGTAGCACATTCAAATTCTAAGCAAGGTGTAAACTTACTCTTTCACTTTGTATGGCCACCTCCTCCCCAATGCCATACCAGTCCTCTCCAGATAAGTAGTCATTTTTGGCACATTCACTATTCCGCTTGAAATGGTTGACCAACATTTTTACCACATTTATTAACATTTTAAGAAAAACCTCAATCTTAGTATTTGTTTAAAACCATAAAACAGTTGGGCATTATGAATCTAAAAAAATTGAAGGAGAGTCTACTCACATGACCTAGGCTATTTCTTGACCTAAATGCCTGAGCAACCTCAATAACTGAACCCCTCTACCTTCTGTATCATGATTAATGCGACATAAAGCTGGTGTGTTTGTCATCTCAGAAGCGAATCCAAAGCTTTCATTCTTGGAGTCCCATCAAAATCCAAAAAGAGGGAAGAAAAAAATGCATCCGTTCTTTTAATCGGTTGCCAAAGTTCAGAGACTTGCTCCTGCAGCTGTTTTATCTAGTCAACTTCTCCTTAAAATGTTCTTCTCCTGTGTTGTCTCACTGCCAGTGCTTTTAGCTAGATCAGTCTAGTAATCCAGCATCCTCAAGCTATGAGGCATTTAACTTCTCCAGTGAAATAAATCTGTTCGGTACCTTCCTTATTTTTATGATTCATATCATAAGTGGTATTCTTTTTCCATGCTCCATTGAGGCCAAAAAGCTTAAATTCGTCCAGGGTTTCTAATAACGCAAAAAAAATTGCACGATACTTAGATTTTAAACTGCAAGGGCATACAATCAAAATATTGATATTAGACTGCCTCCTGCAGCTCTTTGATCCAGTCAATTTACCTTAAAATATTCCTCTTCTGTGTTGTCTCACTGCTAATGCTTTCAGCTAGACCAGTTGATTAATCCAGCATCCTCAAGCTATGTAGCATTCCACTTCTCCATTGAAATAAATCTGTTCAGTACCTTCCTTCTTTTTATGATTCAGATCATAAGTGGTATTTTTCTTCCACGCTATATTTAGGCCAAAAAGCTGAAATTCTTCCAGGGTTTATAATAACGCAAAAAAAATCGCACGATACTTAGATTTTAAACTGCAAGGGCATACAATCAAAATATTGATATTAGACTGCCTCCTGCAGCTGTTTGATCCAGTCAATTTCTCTTAAAATATTCCTCTTCTGTGTTGTCTCACTGCTAATGCTTTCAGCTAGACCAGTTGATTAATCCAGCATCCTCAAGCTATGAGGCATTTAACTTCTCCAGCGAAATAAATCTGTTCGGTACCTTCCTTCTTTTTATGATTCATATCATAAGTGGTATTCTTCTTCCATGCTCCATTGAGGCCAAAAAGCTTAAATTCGTCCAGGGTTTATAATAACGCAAAAAAATCGCACAATACTTAGATTTTAAACTGCAAGGGCATACAATCAAAATATTGATATTAGACTGCCTCCTGCAGCTGTTTGATCCAGTCAACTTCTCTTAAAATGTTCCTTTTCTGGGTTGTCTCACTCCAAGGATATCAGCTAGATTAGTCTAATAATCCAGCGTCCTCAAGCTATGTAGCATTCAACTTCTCCGGTAAAATACATCGGTCAAGTACCTTCACTATTTTTTGGAAATGCTGCATGAGTGCTCTTTTTCTTCCACACTTCATCTAGACCAAAAAGCTAAAATTCTGCAAGGTTGGATTTTACCGCAAAAAATTACACGATACTCAGATTTTAAATTGCAAGGGCATACAATCAACATATTGACATTAATTAAAAGTGAAAAAGTAAGTTTACATGATAAATAGCTAAAACAGTGTCATCACTGCTGTGAAAAAAAATGTAGCACATTCAAATTCTAAGCAAGGTGTAAACTTACTCTTTCACTTTGTATGGCCACCTCCTCCCCAATGCCATACCAGTCCTCTCCAGATAAGTAGTCATTTTTGGCACATTCACTATTCCGCTTGAAATGGTTGACCAAAATTTTTACCACATTTATTAACATTTTAACAAAAACCTCAATCTTAGTATTTGTTTAAAACCATAAAACAGTTGGGCATTATGAATCTAAAAAAATTGAAGGAGAGTCTACTCACATGACCTAGGCTATTTCTTGACCTAAATGCCTGAGCAACCTCAATAACTGAACCCCTCTACCTTCTGTATCATGATTAATGCGACATAAAGCTGGTGTGTTTGTCATCTCAGAAGCGAATCCAAAGCTTTCATTCTTGGAGTCCCATCAAAATCCAAAAAGAGGGAAGAAAAAAATGCATCCGTTCTTTTAATCGGTTGCCAAAGTTCAGAGACTTGCTCCTGCAGCTGTTTTATCTAGTCAACTTCTCCTTAAAATGTTCTTCTCCTGTGTTGTCTCACTGCCAGTGCTTTTAGCTAGATCAGTCTAGTAATCCAGCATCCTCAAGCTATGAGGCATTTAACTTCTCCAGTGAAATAAATCTGTTCGGTACCTTCCTTATTTTTATGATTCATATCATAAGTGGTATTCTTTTTCCATGCTCCATTGAGGCCAAAAAGCTTAAATTCATCCAGGGTTTCTAATAACGCAAAAAAAATTGCACGATACTTAGATTTTAAACTGCAAGGGCATACAATCAAAATATTGATATTAGACTGCCTCCTGCAGCTCTTTGATCCAGTCAATTTACCTTAAAATATTCCTCTTCTGTGTTGTCTCACTGCTAATGCTTTCAGCTAGACCAGTTGATTAATCCAGCATCCTCAAGCTATGTAGCATTCCACTTCTCCATTGAAATAAATCTGTTCAGTACCTTCCTTCTTTTTATGATTCAGATCATAAGTGGTATTTTTCTTCCACGCTATATTTAGGCCAAAAAGCTGAAATTCTTCCAGGGTTTATAATAACGCAAAAAAAATCGCACGATACTTAGATTTTAAACTGCAAGGGCATACAATCAAAATATTGATATTAGACTGCCTCCTGCAGCTGTTTGATCCAGTCAATTTCTCTTAAAATATTCCTCTTCTGTGTTGTCTCACTGCTAATGCTTTCAGCTAGACCAGTTGATTAATCCAGCATCCTCAAGCTATGAGGCATTTAACTTCTCCAGCGAAATAAATCTGTTCGGTACCTTCCTTCTTTTTATGATTCATATCATAAGTGGTATTCTTCTTCCATGCTCCATTGAGGCCAAAAAGCTTAAATTCGTCCAGGGTTTATAATAACGCAAAAAAATCGCACAATACTTAGATTTTAAACTGCAAGGGCATACAATCAAAATATTGATATTAGACTGCCTCCTGCAGCTGTTTGATCCAGTCAACTTCTCTTAAAATGTTCCTTTTCTGGGTTGTCTCACTCCAAGGATATCAGCTAGATTAGTCTAATAATCCAGCGTCCTCAAGCTATGTAGCATTCAACTTCTCCGGTAAACTACATCGGTCAAGTACCTTCACTATTTTTTGGAAATGCTGCATGAGTGCTCTTTTTCTTCCACACTTCATCTAGACCAAAAAGCTAAAATTCTGCAAGGTTGGATTTTACCGCAAAAAATCACACGATACTCGGATTTTAAATTGCAAGGGCATACAATCAACATATTGACATTAATTAAAAGTGAAAAAGTAAGTTTACACGATAAATAGCTAAAACAGTGTCATCACTGCTGTGAAAAAAAATGTAGCACATTCAAATTCTAAGCAAGGTGTAAACTTACTCTTTCACTTTGTATGGCCACCTCCTCCCCAATGCCATACCAGTCCTCTCCAGATAAGTAGTCATTTTTGGCACATTCACTATTCCGCTTGAAATGGTTGACCAAAATTTTTACCACATTTATTAACATTTTAACAAAAACCTCAATCTTAGTATTTGTTTAAAACCATAAAACAGTTGGGCATTATGAATCTAAAAAAATTGAAGGAGAGTCTACTCACATGACCTAGGCTATTTCTTGACCTAAATGCCTGAGCAACCTCAATAACTGAACCCCTCTACCTTCTGTATCATGATTAATGCGACATAAAGCTGGTGTGTTTGTCATCTCAGAAGCGAATCCAAAGCTTTCATTCTTGGAGTCCCATCAAAATCCAAAAAGAGGGAAGAAAAAAATGCATCCGTTCTTTTAATCGGTTGCCAAAGTTCAGAGACTTGCTCCTGCAGCTGTTTTATCTAGTCAACTTCTCCTTAAAATGTTCTTCTCCTGTGTTGTCTCACTGCCAGTGCTTTTAGCTAGATCAGTCTAGTAATCCAGCATCCTCAAGCTATGAGGCATTTAACTTCTCCAGTGAAATAAATCTGTTCGGTACCTTCCTTATTTTTATGATTCATATCATAAGTGGTATTCTTTTTCCATGCTCCATTGAGGCCAAAAAGCTTAAATTCGTCCAGGGTTTATAATAACGCAAAAAAAATTGCACGATACTTAGATTTTAAACTGCAAGGGCATACAATCAAAATATTGATATTAGACTGCCTCCTGCAGCTCTTTGATCCAGTCAATTTACCTTAAAATATTCCTCTTCTGTGTTGTCTCACTGCTAATGCTTTCAGCTAGACCAGTTGATTAATCCAGCATCCTCAAGCTATGTAGCATTCCACTTCTCCATTGAAATAAATCTGTTCGGTACCTTCCTTCTTTGTATGATTCAGATCATAAGTGGTATTTTTCTTCCACGCTATATTTAGGCCAAAAAGCTGAAATTCTTCCAGGGTTTATAATAACACAAAAAAAATCGCACGATACTTAGATTTTAAACTGCAAGGGCATACAATCAAAATATTGATATTAGACTGCCTCCTGCAGCTGTTTGATCCAGTCAATTTCTCTTAAAATATTCCTCTTCTGTGTCGTCTCACTGCTAATGCTTTCAGCTAGACCAGTTGATTAATCCAGCATCCTCAAGCTATAAGGCATTTAACTTCTCCAGTGAAATAAATCTGTTCGGTACCTTCCTTCTTTTTATGATTCATATCATAAGTGGTATTCTTCTTCCATGCTCCATTGAGGCCAAAAAGCTTAAATTCGTCCAGGGTTTATAATAACGCAAAAAAATCGCACGATACTTAGATTTTAAACTGCAAGGGCATACAATCAAAATATTGATATTAGACTGCCTCCTGCAGCTGTTTGATCCAGTCAACTACTCTTAAAATGTTCCTTTTCTGGGTTGTCTCACTCCAAGGATATCAGCTAGATTAGTCTAATAATCCAGTGTCCTCAAGCTATGTAGCATTCAACTTCTCCGGTAAACTACATCGGTCAAGTACCTTCACTATTTTTTGGAAATGCTGCATGAGTGCTCTTTTTCTTCCACACTTCATCAAGACCAAAAAGCTAAAAGTCTGCAAGGTTGGATTTTACCGCAAAAAAATCACACGATACTCGGATTTTAAATTGCAAGGGCATACAATCAACATATTGACATTAATTAAAAGTGAAAAAGTAAGTTTACACGATAAATAGCTAAAACAGTGTCATCACTGCTGTGAAAAAAAATGTAGCACATTCAAATTCTAAGCAAGGTGTAAACTTACTCTTTCACTTTGTATGGCCACCTCCTCCCCAATGCCATACCAGTCCTCTCCAGATAAGTAGTCATTTTTGGCACATTCACTATTCCGCTTGAAATGGTTGACCAAATTTTTACCACATTTATTAACATTTTAACAAAAACCTCAATCTTAGTATTTGTTTAAAACCATAAAACAGTTGGGCATTATGAATCTAAAAAAAATTGAAGGAGAGTCTACTCACATGACCTAGGCTATTTCTTGACCTAAATGCCTGAGCAACCTCAATAACTGAACCCTTCTACCTTCTGTATCATGATTAATGCGACATAAAGCTGGTGTGTTTCAGAAGCGAATCCAAAGCTTTCATTCTTGGAGTCCCATCAAAATCCAAAAAGAGGGAAGAAAAAAATGCATCCGTTCTTTTAATCGGTTGCCAAAGTTCAGAGACTTGCTCCTGCAGCTGTTTTATCTAGTCAACTTCTCCTTAAAATGTTCTTCTCCTGTGTTGTCTCACTGCCAGTGCTTTTAGCTAGATCAGTCTAGTAATCCAGCATCCTCAAGCTATGAGGCATTTAACTTCTCCAGTGAAATAAATCTGTTCGGTACCTTCCTTCTTTTTATGATTCATATCATAAGTGGTATTCTTTTTCCATGCTCCATTGAGGCCAAAAAGCTTAAATTCGTCCAGGGTTTATAATAACGCAAAAAAAATCGCACGATACTTAGATTTTAAACTGCAAGGGCATACAATCAAAATATTGATATTAGACTGCCTCCTGCAGCTCTTTGATCCAGTCAATTTACCTTAAAATATTCCTCTTCTGTGTTGTCTCACTGCTAATGCTTTCAGCTAGACCAGTTGATTAATCCAGCATCCTCAAGCTATGTAGCATTCCACTTCTCCATTGAAATAAATCTGTTCGGTACCTTCCTTCTTTTTATGATTCAGATCATAAGTGGTATTTTTCTTCCACGCTATATTTAGGCCAAAAAGCTGAAATTCTTCCAGGGTTTATAATAACGCAAAAAAAATCGCACGATACTTAGATTTTAAACTGCAAGGGCATACAATCAAAATATTGATATTAGACTGCCTCCTGCAGCTGTTTGATCCAGTCAATTTCTCTTAAAATATTCCTCTTCTGTGTTGTCTCACTGCTAATGCTTTCAGCTAGACCAGTTGAATAATCCAGCATCCTCAAGCTATGAGGCATTTAACTTCTCCAGTGAAATAAATCTGTTCGGTACCTTCCTTCTTTTTATGATTCATATCATAAGTGGTATTCTTCTTCCATGCTCCATTGAGGCCAAAAAGCTTAAATTCGTCCAGGGTTTATAATAACGCAAAAAAATCGCACGATACTTAGATTTTAAACTGCAAGGGCATACAATCAAAATATTGATATTAGACTGCCTCCTGCAGCTGTTTGATCCAGTCAACTTCTCTTAAAATGTTTCTTTTCTGGGTTGTCTCACTCCAAGGATATCAGCTAGATTAGTCTAATAATCCAGTGTCCTCAAGCTATGTAGCATTCAACTTCTCCGGTAAAATACATCCGTCAAGTACCTTCACTATTTTTTGGAAATGCTGCATGAGTGGTCGTTTTCTTCCACACTTCATCTAGACCAAAAAGCTAAAATTCTGCAAGGTTGGATTTTACCGCAAAAAAATCACACGATACTCGGATTTTAAATTGCAAGGGCATACAATCAACATATTGACATTAATTAAAAGTGAAAAAGTAAGTTTACACGATAAATAGCTAAAACAGTGTCATCACTGCTGTGAAAAAAAATGTAGCACATTCAAATTCTAAGCAAGGTGTAAACTTACTCTTTCACTTTGTATGGCCACCTCCTCCCCAATGCCATACCAGTCCTCTCCAGATAAGTAGTCATTTTTGGCACATTCACTATTCCGCTTGAAATGGTTGACCAAAATTTTTACCACATTTATTAACATTTTAACAAAAACCTCAATCTTAGTATTTGTTTAAAACCCCAAAACAGTTGGGCATTCTGAATCTAAAAAAATTGAAGGAGAGTCTACTCACATGACCTAGGCTATTTCTTGACCTAAATGCCTGAGCAACCTCAATAACTGAACCCTTCTACCTTCTGTATCATGATTAATGCGACATAAAGCTGGTGTGTCTCAGAAGCGAATCCAAAGCTTTCATTCTTGGAGTCCCATCAAAATCCAAAAAGAGGGAAGAAAAAAATGCATCCGTTCTTTTAATCGGTTGCCAAAGTTCAGAGACTTGCTCCTGCAGCTGTTTTATCTAGTCAACTTCTCCTTAAAATGTTCTTCTCCTGTGTTGTCTCACTGCCAGTGCTTTTAGCTAGATCAGTCTAGTAATCCAGCATCCTCAAGCTATGAGGCATTTAACTTCTCCAGTGAAATAAATCTGTTCGGTACCTTCCTTCTTTTTATAATTCATATCATAAGTGGTATTCTTTTTCCATGCTCCATTGAGGCCAAAAAGCTTAAATTCGTCCAGGGTTTATAATAACGCAAAAAAAATCGCACGATACTTAGATTTTAAACTGCAAGGGCATACAATCAA